>NC_063187.1:1213595-1575753 GCF_023159225.1 Perognathus longimembris pacificus
CTTCCTTCCTTCCTCCCTCCCTCCCTCCCTCCCTCCCTCTCTCCTTTCTTTCCATTCATTCTTTCATCCTTTCCATCCATTTTCTTTCCCCTCTCTCTTCCTTTCTTTCTCTTTCCTTCTTTCCCTCTCTTCCTTCCTCCTTTACTCTCCCCTTTCCTTCCTCCATCCTTTCTTTCGTTCCTCCATCCTTTCTTTCATTCATTCTCTCTCTTTTTCTTTTGTTTCCTTCCCTCATTTTCGCTCTTCCTTCATTTCTTTTCTTTTTTTCTCCTTTTCTTTCCTTCCTTTCCTTTCTCCCTCTCTTCCTTCCCCACTCCTTCCTTTCATTTCTTCCTTTTCTTTCTTCTCTCCCTCTTCTCTTCCTTCCTTTCTTTTATTTTTTCCTTCTTTCTTTCATTTGTAGTATTTCAAAACATTTTTATTTTTAAGCATAGTCAGCTGTTATATAAACCATGGTTCTTCTCTTTCCAACAGTTTATATTAATTTACTTTTTATTGCAATTAAATTCTGTTTTATTTTGTGCTTGTCCTGGGGCTTGAACTCAGGACCTGGGAGCTGTCCTTGAACTTCTTTTGCTCAAGGCTAGTGCTCTACTACTTGAGCCACAGCTCCACTTCTGGCTGTTTTGGAGGTAGTTTATTGGAGATAAGAGTCGCATGGACTCTTATCTGCCTGGGCTGGCTTTGAACCATGACCCTCAGATCCAGCCTCCTGACTAGGTAGGATTATAAGTGTGAGCCACAGGTGACTATTTATTTATTTTCTTATCTTTAAGTAGTTGTACAAAGGAGTTGTTATTTAACAAAGCCGTTTATGAGTACAATGCACCTTGACCAATGTCACCCTTACACATTCTCCTCCATCCCTCCTCTTCCCACCACTTCCCTCACTCTGCTTCATTTTGTAGGATTACATTCACCCGCATCCCCCTTGACCCTTCCCTTTGGCCCCTCCCTTCCAATTGACCCCTCCCCTGTCCCCACCCCTCACATTGGCCTCTCCTCCCACTGGCCCCGCACCTCCCATTGGATTCTTGGGGTCAAGAGCAAAGAGGTAGACAAATGAAGAAGGGAAGAGGGGAGAACACAATCAAAGCACAATTTCTAAGGGTCGGGTAAGAAGATGTCAGGATGTAGGAGGGATTAGACGCACTGCAGGGCAAGCACTCATGGTCTTTAGACCGGATGACGGTGCAGTGTCAAACGATCAGAATCTTGTGTCTTTGCTGAAACACACACGTGCGCACACACATGCGTGCACACGCACACACGCGCACACGTACACACATGCACACGTGCACACACACACCGGAAATTTTTGACTGGCATTAGTCTTTCTCCACACACTCATCCAACATATTTTCTGCACCCAGAGGTAGTTTCAAAGGAGTGCTAGGGACCTACATCAACTCTTCTGTGCTCATGAACAATGGAAATGTTTCTTCCTCTCTTCCTCCTTCTTTTCCTTCTCCCTTTTCTTTTCTGTGCTAGTCCTGGGGCTTGAACTGAGGGCCTGGGCGCTGAGCTTTTTTGCTCAAGGCAAGCACTCTACAGCTCCACTTCCAGCTTTTTGGGGGTGATTCACTGGAGATGAGAGTCTCACAGACTATTTTTCCCTGGGCTGGTCTTGAACTGCAATCCTCAAAGCTCAGCCTCCTGAGTAGCTGGGATGGCAGGTGTGAGGCCACTGGTGCCTGGCTAAAGTTACTCTTTTAAAATTTTTTTATTTTTGCACAAATTCCCTTAAAATCCACTCATTTGAAAATAACTCTAATTTGCAAATTCCAAATGACTTGAAGGGAAAAAAAATCACCATTGCGAGGCTCTCTGCCCCCACTACTTAGGGAAAGCAGTCACAAGAGGAGTGAGTGACATATTTGAATGACTTCTTGGGGTTTTCTCTGCACGAGCCAAACCCAGGATCCAGCAGGAGATAAAGCAGCTACAGCTTGTCAGACATTAGTCAATTATCCTAATGATTTTTCTCTTCTTCCCTTCACTTGAAAAGCATGAATCCAGGTTGCTCTGATAGTTTATGAAGGTGGGACTCTGTCTACTTAGAAATATTAATTGGATTTTTTCCATGTGGATTTCTGGTCTCTGGGGTTTTGGTGTCACTGTAGGTGTATGAGGGTCATTAGTTGGGGGGAAGTTTCCAGTCTCATGCTTCCATCATGACAGGATTTGATTGGTCTTTTACAACCTGTTTCTCCTCATATACAAAGAAAATACCAGAAACCATGGTGCCAATTCTGGCTGTCATTCCTTTTGAACATGGTAGGACTTGTTAGAGAAATGTGAAATAAATTCACACACACACACACACACACACACACGGCTGCTCTATGGATCTTTGAATATGGTATTTCAGGTGGAAATTGCCCCAGGAATCATAGCTAAAATTGGATAGTTAAAAAATAGCAAAAAACTTTAATTAATTAATTTTTCGCATTAGAATTCATCTTGAACTGAAAAGTTGTTTCTAGTCAATGTCTTCCAATAATGGGAGGGAATTATGCAATGTTTTTACAGAAAGAAGATGGAGGTGGAGGCCAGTGGCTCATGCCTGTAATCCCAGCTACTCAGGAGGCTGAGATCTGAGTTCAGAGTCAGTCTGGGCAGAAAAGTCCTCATGAGACTATTATCTCCAATGAACCACCAGAAAACCGGAAGTGGCTCTCTGGTTCAAAGTGGTAGAGTGCCAGCCTTGAGCAAAAGAGCTCAGGAACAGCACCCAGGCCCGGAGTTCAGTCTCCATGACCAATAAAAACAAAACAAAACAAAAGATCAACAGCCAGGACAGACAAATCCAAGAGGCTCTATTCTGCAGTTAATTAGCAAAACATCTGCAAATGGAGGGGTGGCTCAAGTGGTAGAGCACCAGCCTTGAGTGACAATGCTAAATGAGAGCTAAAGGTCCTGAGTTCAAGCTCCAGTACTGAGAGAAAAGAGAGAGACGAGAAGAGAGAGAGAGACAGAGACAGACAGAGACAGGCACAGTGACACAGAAAGAGACAGAGACAGAGAGAGGGAGGGAGGGAGAGAGAAACTAGACTTGTGACATTGTTCAAGTGATAGAGAGGACTTGCCTAGCAAGCATGAGTTTAAACAAGAACGAGGAGGAGGAGGGGGAAGAGGAAGAAAATGTGGAAGAGGAGGAAGAGGAGAAAGCAGAGGAGGAGGAGGAGGAGGAGGAGGAGGAGGAGGAGGAGGAGGAGGAGGAGGAGAAGGAAGAGGAGGAGGAGGAAGTGGAGGAGAGGAGAGGAGGAGGAGAGAAGGAGGAGGAGGAAAGAGGGAGGAAAAGAGGAAGTGGAAGAGGAGGAAGTAGAGGAGAAGAGAAAAAAAGGGGAAGAGGAAGAGGAGCAGAGGAGAAGAAAGACAGGGGAAGAAGAAGCCCTGTTAGCCTATTTGCTGGGTTAGGGTTCTGAGGTGGGCAAAACTCCACCTTACATAATAATATTATAGTCTAAATAACTGAGATTCTTGTTGAGTGACCTAGGGTTCTTAGCATAACAGTGAACACAGGCTGGCTTTCCGCACAGGGAGAAGGAAATCAGGCTCTTCAACACTGAGCCATATTCTTCCTTCAGCTAGTGCTCCACGCCGCTCAGAGGCTTTCTTCCCCTGTTCCTAACACCTAACCCTGGCATCAAATCTCTAGAATGACCACCCCACCCCATGTGGACTTTATAGATTGGAGAATTCCATCTAGGAATCAAATTACTGTGGAATAGTAGAGTTACATTCCTGCACACCTGTGTTTGTGATCTCCATCCCCTCCTACCTTGTATAAAATCTTTATTTTCTTTTCATACTGACTGAAAGCCCATGGTGCTATGAGACCCCATAACTTCTAGTTGGATAAAGACTCTTTATAGTTATAAAGGCCCACTCACAAAATGTTGATTGTGGGGGAAGCAGGCGTCAGCCCACCTGCTCATTAAGTAAATGCGACAAACCCGGACCAACAGTAGGGGAGACAAGGAGACCATGTTGCAATGATGAAAAAAGTTTGACTAAAAAAATAGCCACCTCCACCTCCTTTATGAGTGTTTGACCAGCTAATAATTACTATTTTTCTTTTCTCCTCTTCTCTCCTCCTCCTCCTCCTCCTCCTCCTCCTCCTCCTCCTCCTCCCTCCTCCTCCTCCTCCTCCTCTTCTTCTTCTTCCTCTCTCTCTCTCTCTCTCTCTCTCTCTCTCTCTCTCTCTCTCTCGGTTGGTTGTGGGGCTTGAGCTCAGGGCCTGGGCACTGACCCTGAGCTCCTTTGCTCAAGGCTAGCACTCTACCACTTTGAGCCACAGCTCAACTTCTGGTTTTCTGGTAGTCCATTGGAGAGAAGAGTCTCATGGACTTTTCTGCTAGGGCTGGCTTTGAACCATGATCTTCAGATCTCAGCCTTCTGAGTAACTAGGATGACAGGCATGAGCCACAAGTGCCCAGCTAAACTTGAGATTTCTCTCTCTGTCTGTCTCTTTCTCTTTGTGCCAGTCCTGGGTCTTGAATTCAGGGCCTGGGCACTGTACCCGAGCTCTTTTGCTCAAGGCTACTTGTTCTACCACCACTTGAGCCACTGCTCCATATCTGGCATTTTGGTGATTAATGGGAGATAAGAGTCTTATTGGCTTTCCTGCCTAGGCTGCTTTGAACCTTGATCTCAGTCTCCTGAGTAGCTAAGATTACAGGTATGAGCCACCAGTGCTCAGCCACACATCTCTTTAAAACTCAAAGCTTAATTAACATATTTAAGATAAAGTAGCACTGGAGTTTTTTTTTGTTGTTGTTGTTGATTATTGTAGAAGTTTTTAAACCTTTCAATCCTTAAGCCATTAATTACTGGTCTGGGCAGCTTGGAGACTCTGACGTAATACCCACATTTTCTGTGCTGAGGATCCTGCAATTCGATTCTATTCTGGAACTATCTACCTGGAGTTAGCATCAAATTCTTTAGGCCCACACAAACTCCTACATTTCAGCTGCAAGGTATTTACCATATGTTACTTATTTGTAGTTTGTGCTAAAGATGAAAACTCGAGTGCTGTCCAGCAACCTGCATCTACAGAGGCTGTATAGAAGATTATTTTCTTTTTCCTTTAGAATATTTTTTATTGTTATGATAAAGTTGATGTGCAGAGGGGTGACAGTTCCATAAGTCAGGTCATGAGTACATTTCTTTGTGGACTATGTCCCCCCTTCCTTCACTCTCTCCCAGTTTTCCCCTCCTGTCCCTACCCACAAATTGTAGAGTTCACTTTCCACATCGTGTCCAGTGTTGTTCCCCCTCTGTCCCTCCATTTCTGTGTCCCCCTCACCCTCCCAAAGACAGAAAAATGAACAGACAAGAAAAAAGGTACAGAAAACAGAAACAGGACAAAGGAGAAAAGAAAACAAAATGAAAAATAAGCAAAAACCTGTTGTTTCTATTTCCTGGAATTCATTTCAATAACTATAATTTTATATGATCCTGTGCACATAGCTGTTGAGCCCTTGTGATCCTCTCCTAGGAATATCCTTTGGTCTCACTGTGTGAATGTTTTAGAGTCCTGTTTAATTGATCATATCCAAGTGTATTTTCTTTTTTTTTTTTTTTGGTCTTTTTTACCATCTGGTGTGTTAATTTGTAGATTTATAGTACTGGTACATTCTAGTTACTATGAATGAGGGAAACCATGTAATCTATGTTTCTTTGGGTCTGGTTTCACTTAATGTAATTTTTTCCCAAGTCTTTCCATTTCCTTATGAATGGTACAGTATCATTCCTTTCTGATGGAAGGATAAGATTCCATTATGTATATATATATATATATATAAAATATATACATATATTATGCATTTATATACATATATATGTCACGTGTTTTTGTGGAATTTGTACCCAGGACCTTTGGTTCTCTTTGTATTTACTTATGGGACTGTTGGTTCATTTGGGTAAGTCCAGAAAGTACTGTCAATTTATTTATGGAAATTTATTCCTTAATTTCCACAATTAACCTGAATTAGTTTTTCCTAAATTAAAAAAACTATGCATGCTTACATAAACAATTCATATGCATATTACATGTAGAATATATTATCATATATGCCATATGTAATACATACCTAATATATATTACATGCCTGAGTATGTAATATACATTATATATGACATGTTTATTTTGACCTATTGTAGATTTATTCTGCACCTTACCATTGAGAAAAGAAATTTAAAGCCCATTTTTATTGCACTTAAATTGTTTTCGATGGTTAAAAATATTAAAGGAGCTAGGCCTATGGCTCACACTTGTAATCTTGGCTACCCAGGAAGCTGAGATCTGAGGACTGTGGTTCAAAGCCAGCTCAGGCAGGGAAGTCCGTGAGACTCTTATGGTAAGTTTACCAGCAAGTAGCCAGGAGTGGCTTCCAACCACGATCCTCCAGATCTCATTCTGAGTAGCTTGGATTATGGGTGTGAGCCAGTGATGCCAGGCTACGTGAGAGTTGCTAGGAAAATTCCCTTTCTGTGAGTTGTCTAGGTTTATATTTTTCCTATCAGTGTGTGAGTTATTCTTCTCATCAGCTATGCCAATCCTCTGCTTAAAACAGTCCTTGTTGGTATTTTCAATTTGGGTTTTCTTTGTATGACCGAAGAGAAACATTTTCTGACATTTAACCACTGTGTTTGTTTCCTTTTAATGAAATCATTCTCATAGGAGCTGTGTGAATGCAAGCAGAGCATATCACTTTGGTATTGTCCACCCCCATACTTATTGGGATAATTTCTATAATTCTCACATTTTTGGGATAATTTCTCTTAGTTTCCAGTGGAGGGGAAGGAAACACTTCTTAGATTTTTAGCTATGTGTGTTTTCTTTGGTTTATGATATTCTTTCATTTTCCTCATTGAATGTAATTTGTGATAGGTGTAAAATCTGAGAATTAATTCTTGAATTCTAGGAGAGTCCATTCAATTCACTAGGGCCCACAGCTTCTGTCAGGATGCTGAGGATTGTGGGAGAAAGGTGATCTGATGTTCAGAGGGAAAATTAGTAAAATAAAACATATTCCCTTGTTCTGTTTCAGTGCCTGGGACTTAGGAGACTTATGAGAGTCTCTAGGATTTATAAATGATACATCAAATGGACAACTCCCAATCAAATTTTCTTCTGACTGATGGGCACACTAATTTTGTTGTTGTTGTCGTCGTCCTCCTCCTCTTCTTTCTTCTTCTTTTTTCCTCCTCTTTCTTCCCCTTCCTCCTACTTTCTTCCCTCCTCCTCCTCCTCCTCCTCCTCCTCCTCCTCCTCCTCCTCCTCCTCCTCCATCTCCTCCCTCTCCCCCTCCCCCTCCTTCTCCTCCTCCTCCTCCTCCTCCTCCTCCTCCTCCTTCTCCTCCTCCTCTTCCTCCCTCTTTACTTCCTTCTATGTTGTCCTCCTCTCCTCTTCCTCCTTCTGCTAAGATCATGATTGGTTTCAGTATAAAACCATTTGGAATTACTGTCCCTTGTCTCCTGTCACTAGGTTACAATGTGACCTAGAATATGGAGTCTCCTTATGCATTTTTTTTGGGGGGGGGCATTCATGGGGCTTGAGCTCAGGGCCTGGGCACCATCCCTGAGCTCTTTTGGTCAAGGCCACTTGAGCCATAGTGTCAGTTTTGGTTTTCTGGTGGTTCATTGGAGATAAGAGGCTCCTGCCCAGGCTGGCTTTGAACTGGGATCCTTAGACCTGAGTGTCCCAAGTAGCTGGGATGACAGACATGAGCCACCAATGCCCAGCTATTTTTATTTATTTTTATCTTTTTTTTTTTTTTGCAGTAAGAAGACCTGACACATATTTGACAGTGTTGGATAGCTAGGATCCTAACAAGCTTTGCATCCCTAAAAGCTGGGTTAAGATTGGGTGGGAAGGTTGCCTCAACTTCTTTGTGCAGGCCACTTCCTCACCACAAAATGGAGATAAATGGCTGTACTTCTTCAGGTGGCTATGCAAAGGGGGTAGTGCTAGGCCAGTCGAGTTGAGTGCTCCATCCTATGGTAGTGTGATTTGTTGTTTTATATTATGGTCATTATTATTTTCTTTGGCAATGTTTTGAAGCTTCTTTATTCTGAGTTCTTCCATTTGAAAAATTGGCCTGAAGATGCTACTGCTATTCTTTCTTTTGTTGTGCCAAGTTGCAAGACCACCCCCAAGAAGACCACCGAGATTCAGACACTCCGAAATGCAAAAGCAAGGCAAGGGTTTATTGAACGAGCTGCCAACTCGGGCCTCGTCCTACCCACCGACACAGCGGAGGTTAGGAGGAAGCCCCGAGCTGTGATTACACAGGGCTTATAAAGGCAAAGAACAAGGTTACAACAATCAGCTGTGCAAGCAAGATTAGAACACAGGTACAAATCTGATTGGCTCAGGGTTCGATTCTAAAATGGGGTTCACGTGGTGGGGCCTGACTTCAAAGTCTGGCACCTCACTTTGTCTCTAGTCATGCTGTGACATGTGAGTCACTGTGTGATTGAATCTGCCAGGCGCTTCTCTGGAGTTACAGGGGTCCCTTGCTGACAGGAGCCCCCTTGGATCACTTCCTGGGCTGGAGCCAGTTGTTACAAAGAGTGATCCACCCACTATCTTCTGACTGCCACCAACCCTCCTCCTCCTCCCCCTCTCCTTCCCTTCCTCCTGCTCCCCCTCTCCCTCCTCCCCCCTCCTCCCCCCTCCTCCCCTTCCTCTCAATTGTCCTGAGCTCTGGAGCACAATCAACATCAAATAAATACCTACCTATGTTGTGTAGGAAGGAAAGAGAAAGAGTAGATTATGGAATAGGAAAACACTGGCAGGTTCTTTCCATGGAGCTTGGTTTCAGTGCTCCTATGCAAGGGGAGAGATTTCTCATTAGGTTCTAGAACAATCTCTAGGAGCTCTAGTATCCTTTGTTCTTCCCCTGTGTTTTCATGTTGTTTGGGGGACGGTGTAGAAACACACATCAAGGGGGCTCTACAAATGCATGGTCTGCACATGAGTTTGCTAGTGGCCCTTCTCCAGGAAAATTGCCAACATCTTCATAAATGATCTGTAAAATGGACATTGATTTCACCATAGCACAGTGTCAAGAGGGTCTAAGGTTAAAAACCCTGATTCTGTTACCCTCAGTGCAGCTAGATGAATGACATGAATGGCACGAGTTACATGACATGGCAGAGCTTTCAGGTGTTAATTTTTATTTTTTTGTGTTGTCTTCTTTATTTTTATTTCTTTGTTTTGTGGTGGTGGGGATTGAACCCAAGACCATGTATGTGCTAGGCAAGTGTTCCACCAACAAGCTACACTTCTTAGCCCAATCACAAGTTAGTTTTGTTTTCTGAGATAAGCTCTTCCTTTGTGGCCTAGGCTGTCCAGGAACTCATGATCTTCCTGTCTCAGCCTCCTGAGTGCTGGGACTACAGGTGTGTCCCACTAAGCTTGGCTTCAGTTTTTCCATGATCAGGAACTAACCATAGAAATTCAGCTTTGGGACTTTTCTCTTGTAGTCCAGTTTTTTTCCTTTTATCTTCTTTTCTTGTCTTTCTTTCTTTTTATTAGTATTAGAATGTCTTTTAGAAAGTCTGGAAAGAGTAAAAAAGTTACAGAGTAGAAATTGAAATGGAGGATAGCTTAATTTCAAAGCCCATGTTCTTATAAGAGCCAATAAATGACATGATGAGATCTAAAATGGAGGGCCATCTCCTTTTTCAAAGGCTAAATTCTTATGCAGTCTGACACACACCCCATCAGGAAAATGCTTAGATTTAATTGGGTTACTATTTTCTTGAAAAAATAAAAATATTTTACATGTAAGATTTTGCTGCTCCTCATCCCTCCACTCACCCTGGGGTAAGGGTAGGCGTGGAGTGTGTGTGCGAGTAAAACAAAGCATAAGGGAATCGTGCAGAAATCCAACAAGAAAGACTGAGTATCCAGCTTCTCAATATCCAACATGGAATTTGGATCATAGAATCAAAATGAGCTTCATTGAAAAACAAAGCATTTCATTTGCCCCTCACTGAATATGTAAAAATTGGTTGTGCCAGAAGGCAGGAAAATTTTTGAGGATATGACATAAGGTACAAAGATGACTTTTTTTTTTTATAATAATAGTCAAGACCATTCTCATAGATGTCAGGTAATACCTCAGTGTCGCTTTAATTTGCATTCTCTTAGATTAGTGATATTAGGGCTTTCTCTTATACCTATGGCTCAAGGGTGTGTTTTTTTTTTTTGAGAAACATTTAAAAGAGTTTTAGCCCTTTATAAAAGTAGTTTTCATACAGCTGCTACTACTACTACTATTGTTTTATCATCATCATTATTATTTTTGCTCTTTTTATGGTCAGTCATGGGGCTTGAATTCTGGGTCTGGGTCCTGTTCCTGAGCTCTTCAGCTTAAAGCTAGCGCTCTACCACTTTGAGCTACAGCTCCACTTCTGGTTTTCTGGTGGATCATAGGATATAAAGATTCCTACAGACTTTCCTGCCTGGGCAGGCTTTGAACCACGATACTCAGATCTCAGCCTCCTGAGTAGCTAGGGTTAGAGACATGAGCCACCAGTGCCTGGCTTTATTTTTGTTTTTGACCTGTATGAATTCCATATGTGTCTTTTGGATATTGATATGTATCCTTCTTCAGATATGTGGTTTGTCAATATTTTCTCTCACTGTGAAGTTGCTTTTTCTTTTCCCTTTTTATATTTCTTAAAAAACAAATTATCTTTAGGTTGTTGTACAAAGGAACTGCTGTACAAAGTTGATGAATATATCTTGGTTGATGTCATCCTTTTCAATATTCTCATTCATCTCTCCCCTAACCATCTCTTCCTCACTCTTCTTAATTTTGAAGGACACATTCTCCCCCTCTTCTCCTCTTCATTCTTCCACCCCTTTCCCCTTGACCCAACTCTACCCTTTCCAAATACCAGCTCCTGGCATTTTATTTTGTGGAACTTGGTTAAGTTTGCCTTTCTAAGGAATTACACCATTTGCGTTCTCACTTGAAATCTACTATACTTTAGTTAAAACATTTGCATATACCTGCAAAGAGATAAAGGATCCATATTTAACCTTATATGTGGAAGGTAGATTAAGCTTACAAACTCATAAATAAGTAAATTCATGAGGTGGTGTACAAGTGTGCACAAAGTTGCCTTTTCACTATGTTAATGGTTTTTTTTAAATTGTGCAGTCACTTTTTAGTTAGCATACAAGTTTTTACTTGCCTATTTTGCTTTCTTTGCCTGTACTTTTAAAATCTTATCTACAAAAAGGATTTACCCAGTCAGATAGCAAAGAGTATTCTCCATATTTTTTTTGGAGTCTCAAGTGTTATATTTAAATCTTCAGTATATTTTGGATTTAGCTGATGTAAGCCTAGGGTCAATTTTAAACTTTTAAATCTGTTTTAATTCTATGTCTTGAAAAGACTGCTCTTTCTCTGCCATGTGTCGCTGGTGTTCTGTCAAAGATTTGATAACTATAAATATGTGGATTTATTCCTGGGTTATTTGGGTACATTATCAGTTTTATACTAGAACTTTGCTGTTTTGATGACCATTGCTTTGCAACATAGTTTGAAATCACAAAATGTGATGCTTTCGGCTTCCTTCTTCTTGAGATGACTTGGACTATTCTAGATTTTCCCATAGTTCCGTATAAATTTTAAAATTAAAAAACCAAAACTTCTGTAAAGATTAAAGTGCAATTTTGATGGGAATTGCACTGAATTTTTGCAGGGTCCTTTGTGTTGTATAAATATTTAAATAACATAAATTCTCCCAATGTGTCAACACAAGATGTCTTTTCTTTTTCTTTGTGACTTGGTTTTTCCCTTTGTCCATTTTCAGTGTACAAAGCCTTTCAGGTTTTGGTTTACTACTAAATATTTTATTATGTATTGTTTTATTATGTGCTATTGTGATATCAATATTTTGTCATTCTTTTGCATTTATGTCAGTACTGATGGTTGAACTCAGGGGCCTCTTGCTCTCACAGCCTTTTTGCTCCTGGTTGATGCTCTACTGCTTGAGCCATGTTTCTAGTTCTGGCTTTATGCTGGTTGACTGAAGATAAAAGTCACTTGGATTTGTCTGTCTGGGCTGACTCTGAACCATGATTTTCAGACCTTAGACTTCTGAGTAATTCGAACTATGGTCATGAACCACAAGTGCCGAACTTGCTCTCAGAGAACTTAGTGTTTGTATGTGGAAACACTATTGTTTCTGTTTGAGGTGATGGTGCACCCTCAAATGTTACTATTTGTAGCTCTAACAGTTTTTTTTCTTTGAGTTGTTAGGCTTATCTATATAATGTGATTATGTCATCTTCAAATGTAGGTAATTTTACTTTTCCCAGTTTGGTTGTCCTTCCTTCCTTCCTCCCTCCCTCCCTCCCTCCCTCCCTCCCTCCCTCCCTCCCTCCCTCCCTCCCTCCCTCCCTCTTTCTTGTCAGTCATGGAGCTTGAACTCAGGGCCTGGGCGCTGTCCCTGAGCTCTTTCACTCAAGGCTGGTGCTCTACCACTTCAGCCACAGCTCCACTTCTGGTTTTCTGGTGGTTCATTGGAGATAAGAGTCTCAGGGATTTTCCTCTGAGGATGGCTTTGAACTGTGATCCTCAGATCTCAGCCTCCTGAGTAGGTAGGATTGCAGGTGTGAGCCCCAGTGCCCAGCATTGTGTTTAATGAAAAAAAGTGCTATTGAATTCATTTGCTTAGATTTTATCAAAGACTTTTACAGCTATACTCATCCACAAAATTGGCCTTTGAGATTTTTTTTTTTAAGTAGACATATGTATTTATTTTAGGAATAAACCAGAGTACTGGATGCAAGTATAGGGATATATCTACCTTTACAGAAAACTGCCAAATATTTGTTCATAGTGGTTGTACCACATTATCACCACCAGGAAGGCATGGAAATACCAGGTACTCACCTTCCTCTCTGGTATCTGGTATTTAAAGGTATCAAATTTAGCTATTTTTGTATACACACAGAAATTTTAGAGAAAAGAAAAAAGGCTTCTTATTTTCTGCGGCATAACATATTTGGTGAAAAGCAGGACTAGTATTAAATATTTTAGAATTAAAATTAATGTCATAAAAATCAGGCAGGTGTCACAGCTTACACCTGTAATCCTAAATACCCAGCAGGCTGAGGATTATGGTTCAAAGCCAGCCAAGGCAGGAAAGTCCATGAGACTTTTCTCTCTAATTAACCATCAAAACAATCTGGAAATGGAGCTGTGGCTCAAGTGGTAGAGCACTAGCATTGAGCACAAAGCGCAGGCAAGGAGCCCAGGCCCTGAGTTTAAGCCCAAGGAATGGCACACACATGAAAAAAGACATCAATGCACTCCTTTTAAGTTTGTAAGAAAACACACAGAGGAAATTCTTAATAGGAAAATGTGAAAACTTCAACTTATGGGACTGAGAATGTGGCTTAGAGCTAGAGTGCTTGCCTAGCATGCCAGAAGCTCTGGGTTCAATTCCTCAGCACCCACATACACAGAAAAAACCAGAAGTGGCACTGTGGCTCAAGTGGTAGAGTGCTAGCCTTGAGCAAAAAGAAGCCAGGGACAGTGCTCAGGAGAAAGAGGAGATTGGAAAGCTAAAATGGAACTTGAATTATTTACATCTTTTAGATGTACTCATAGTACAGGGATGTGGGCAAAGACACTTTCTGACACAAGAAATCCAGACAAAGGACTGGAATGTTACATTTGACCTCTATCTTCATTGTTGATATAGAGATATCAAATAAATCCTATGTTTATAATGGGGGTATAGACTTGTAGACTCGGCCTCCATAGCTATATTTATACCATAGGCTGATTGATTCTTTTTAAAGGACTACATTAAAATTATAATAGAAAATGGTCTTCAACCTAAACTAGTTTTGAGATGTGGGTAAGATAAAAAATTAACAACCCAGTAGTTTTTTTAAAAAAAATATTGAGTTTTTGGCCTGCCTCTCTAAAATCAATTGAGGAAATAAGTGGGAAACATTTTTTAAAAATAGAGATCAATAATTTGACCTCCTGCTAAAAACTTCCATATATGTTGGATGCAAGACTTTCTTTTCCTTCTCCTTCTCCTCCTCCTCTTCCTCCTTTTTTTTTTTTTTTTACAAAAATGTGTTTGTTTGCATAAACATTTCTTTTTTATGATATAAATAGTTCTTTCTACTTTGAATCAATGCTCAGAAACTGGGTGTGAATAAGTGATCTTCAAAAGCAAAACACTGGAAAAGGGATATTGTTTTCTTTCTTTCTTTTTTTTTCTCTCCGGTTAGCCTTTAAAAAATTATTTCTTTATTGTCAGTGATATACAGAGGGTTTACAGTTTCATGTATAAGGCGGTGTGTACATTTCTTATCCAACTTGTTACCTCCTCCCTCATTTCCCCCCCACCTTCCCTTTCCCCATTTCCCTCCCCATGAGTTGTACAGTTGTATAGCATAGTTTTGTAAGTATTGCTCTTGCATTGGTTTGTATTTTATCCTTTGTCTCTTGACTTTATATTCCCCTTCACTTACCTAGTTCTAATAAACATATTTTTTGTAACACAATGTCAGCTGATGGAAATGAAGACCTCATGGATATGTTTATGTTGGTTTTCGCCCACTTAATTTACATTTATCCTTTAGGTTTTCTGTAGGTCTAAACCATATCAAGTGGACCACACACAAAATCTTGAGGTAATTACTTTATAGTAATTTTATAGTAATTTTTCTTTTTAAGAAAAAGAAAGCAAATTGTCTCCTTAAATTGCTTTTTATCTTATGGGACCAGAAATTCTCATAGGAAGAGGAAATTAAAAATGTGTATTTTGATCAAATCATTTCATTGTGTCCTATTTGTTCTCATGTAACTTACATGTGGGCTTGTTTGTTCTCCATGATCAGAATGCCAGTGCGTACCCTATGACCCAGCAATCACACTTCTAGCATTTATCCATTATAACACAAACAAAGTTATAGTAAATCCATCGACACAACCATGTTCACTGCAGCAATATTCAACATTGCCAAGGTATGGAATCAGCCCAGATGCCTCTCCATGGATGAATGGATCAAGAAAATGTGGTATATATATACAATGGAATTTTACTCATCTATTAGAAAGAATGATACTGCACCATTCCTAAGGAAATGGCGACATTTGGAAAAAATTACGATAAGTGAAGTAGGTCAGACCCAGAGAAACAAAGGTTGTATGGTTTCTCTCATTTGTGGGAGCTAAAATGTGCCTATAAATCTATAAGTAAACATACTGGGTGGTATGAAAGTGGTTACAAATGAATTAACTGAAGTATAATAAACTCTATGGAGAGCTCAAATTGTATAATCTTTAAGAGAGACTAAGTCAAAGCCCAACAAAATACCTGGAAATGGGTACTTGCAGGGGGAGGACTAAGGGGTAGATGAATGAAGGAGGTGAGGGTGGGAATGTGGTCAAGAATTCATTGTATAGACTACAAAAGTAAGAAAAGTAAGGGAAGGGTGGGTCAAAATAGGGTGGAATGTTGAAGGGGTGACACTGGTCTAGGTACACTGTATTCATAAACTGCTTTGTTATGTGGGATCTCCTGTATATAACTATTTAAAGATAATTACAAAAATTAAAAGAAATAAAACTAAGTAAAAAAAAAAACAACAAAACAGAATGCCAGTTCTCTCAGATGTGGGGAATGGCTCAAGTATAAAGCACCAGCCAAACGAATACAAGGTCCTGAGTTCAAGTCCCAGTACCAGCACACATAAAAGAAGAACCCTAGTTCTCACTAACATCAGTATGCTTATTTTAACCCACAGTACCCACAAAATCATATCAGAAAGTACCAATGTTACTGCCCTGAATATTATTAATCATAATTATTGCTATTGTTGAAGAGTATGACTCTAGTTATGTTCTTGTATTTTAAAAATCACATGGACTAGTCCCTCTGGGTGCTTACAGTATGAGATCAATATGCAGTGAAATTCATTTGCTTCATTTAGCTTTCTATTTTTAGAGTCAGCCTTCAAAAATTGTTTTATAATTATATAAAATGTGTATAAGCAAGTCTGAAGTGCCAAGTATATTTAGAAAAGTCTAGCTTTTTATTTTAGATTCCTGCACTGTTACCTTCTTATGCCCAATGGAAAATATTAAAGCAATCTCTCTCTCTCTCTCTCTCTCTGATTGAACTCAGGGCCTTGCACATACTCTACAGGTTAAGCTATGCCAGTCCACTTTGCTTTTCCTTAGATTCTTTTTTTTAATTTAATTTTTATTGTAAAAGTGATGTACAGAGGTGTTACAGGCAATGGGTGCATTTCTTTTTTGAACAGTGTCACCCTCCCTCATTTTCTCCCAGTTTGGACCCTTGGAGTGGAACAAGTCGTATATTAATTTCCACCATAGTGTGTAGTATAACTGCTGAATTAGTTCACCCTTTGTCCTACCCTTTCTGTGATTCTCCTCCTCCTTCCCCATTTCAGATAAACTTACATACAAGTCAAAGGGTACAGAAATAAAACAATGGGGATGAAAGGGGAAAAAAAACAGAAAAAAAGAAGAAAGAATCAACTGCAAGCTGCACAACAGCTAACTTGACCTTGGATTAAGATCCTCCTGTCTCTGTCTCCTGATTATCCAGGACTATAGGCATGTGCCAACATGCCTGGCCTTTCTTTCTAGTTTTTAAGTATAAGAAAAATACATTTCTATTCATAGTTACATTGGTAATATGCATATATATGTATATATTGTGTGTTTTCTTCCCAGTTTATTTACTTAAAAGCACAAAACTGAAGGACATCTCATAACAGATTGTAGAGATAGTTAGCTCACACATGTTTAAAGTTGCATCTGATGTCTTTTGGTGGAGATGCTGTTTGTCAATCCACAGGGCCCCCTGACAAACTCTCAGTAAGCACTGTGGCCTACTGTAAGAACTGTAAGTTCTTTAGAGGATGGTAATAGGCTGTATTGTTGTACTGTAACTCAGTCGGTGAGAAACAAAGGAGCCAGATTTTGAGAGGTCCAACTGGGAGACTTTTATTGGAGAGCTGGTGTTTGCAGGTGGACTCTTGTCTCAAAAACTAGCAGCCCCTCAAATACGCTTAACACTGTTAGAACTGAGTCATGGCAGTAGTGAAGCAAAGAAAGAGCAGAAAAACAAGACCAACAGACCAGATTAACACCAATGGAGAGTTGATGTGGGACTCCATGGTGACCACAGGAGAGCCAGGAGACAGGAGAAAGGAGGCATGGTAAAATGGCACTCAAGCTAGTTGGGGCCTAAACAGCTTCAGGGTCAGGGTTTCAAGAGTTAGAAGCCCAGGACCTATCCAGTCCAGTAACCTATCATCCAAGTGCCTGGCCCCTACCTCTAGGAATTCAGACACACCCATCACTTGGGAGTTGGGACTTCACCTTCCTCTACCATGAAGATGAGATGGCGCCTGTTGAACCCATTACCTATCATCCACCACGTGGCCAAGATGTCATCACTTAGATCCAATATCCTATTTCAATATTTATCAGGAATGGCACAAACAAGTAGCTTGAGGAAGTGACTGTTTTCAAATTAGTCAAGTTGTTTGGGCTTATGTGTGTAACAAATGGACCTTTGAAGTATTTCTTTGGGTATGATATGAAATAAAGCTGTGAATCTACTAGACTCTCTCTTCATTGAAGGATACTGAGTTCTTAATACTTTTGTGATTATGAATAGTGCTGGTGAATTTTTGTTGGCCAAAAGTCTCATTAGGTCCAGCCACTGAGCCTCATATGCCAAACAAAAAAGATAGGGTGGCCAGGCGTTGATGGCTCACACCTGTAATCCCAGCTACTCAGGAGGCTGAGATCTGAGGATCATGGTTCAAAGCCAGCCCAGGCAGAAAAGTCCTCGAGGCTCTTATCTCTAATAAACTCTTCAGAAAAAGCCAAGAAGTGGTGCTGTGGCTCAAGTGGTAGAGCATTAGCCTTGAGTACAGAGAGGATCAGGGACAGTGGCCAAGCTCTGAGTTCAAGCCCCAAGCCCAGAAAAAAAAAAAGAGGTCATCAAGGGAAGAGAAAGATTTATTCTATGGCACAGATGGGAAGACAGCACTTCAGTGCTTCTTCAGCATCTTCAGGGGAGCAAACATTGGCTTCAGGGTAAATGGGGAGAATTTGGGGTAGGCAGTGAGAAAAGCTGCAATCAAACAGCTGCAGCTCACTGGTGTGGCCTGGTTGAACTTGATCTTAGTCTTTGTCCCAGAGGAGGATGCTAGATGTAGGATGTTGGGGATCACATAGGAATAAGGACACCATCTAGGAAGGGACTTGGCAAGGTCAAGTTTACTTCTGCAGAAGGGTTGTGGCATCAACCAAAACTCTGGCAAGCAAGCAGAGCAGGCAGGCCACTCCCCTATTTATACCTAATGCAGCAGGCTCCGCCCCACTGCTCTGATTGGCTGAGCTCAGGTTCACAATCTGCTCATGGTTGGCTAGAGTGAATAGGTAAGATGTATTCACAAGAGGTTATCCTTAAGTCAAAGGGCCCGCCCCTCTGCTCCAATTGGCTGAGCTCAAGTTCACAATCTACAGAAGGGTGTGGCTTAATTATCAGGATGTAATTAAAACTCAAGGAGCTCTTCACAGGATGTCTTAATTACAGTATGGCAGGCAAAGGATGTAACTCTTGCTTGGCCTTTTCACTCAATGCTGATGTGCTACTACTTGAGCCACAGCTCTACTTCCAGCTTTTTGCTGCTTCATTAGAGATAAAGAGTCTCATGGATTTTTCTGTTTGAACTGTGATGCTCAAACCTCAGCCTCCTGAGTAGCTAGGATTCCAAGTGTGAGCCACTGGTGCAGCTGACTTGAGTACCTTTTTAATCTCAGAGAACAAAAGAGTATATTCCTTTCATGATCATTCCATAAAAAAATCCTGAGAAGCAAAATAATCCCTTTTATTGACCTCACTAAATCTAATTTCCAGTTTTGAGCCAATCCAGGAACAGCATGGCTCATTATAGGCCCTGCTGAAATAGAAATAGCCTGACCCAATGTGCATAGTGAGAATGAGAGTTCTTCCCGCTTTTCACTTGGTATAATCCTAGGAAGGCAGTGATGGGAAGCAAAGTGCAGAAAGTTCTCTGTTTTCAAATATCTGCTTTGTGGACATAGGCATTGGTGGCTCACCCCTGTAATCCTAGCTACTTGGGAGGCTGAGATCTGAGGATCATGGTTCGAAGTGGAAAAATCTGTGAGGCTGTTATGTCTAATGAACTAGCAATAATCCAGAAGTGGAAATGTAGCTCAAGGGGTAGAGTACCTGTCTTGAGCCTGAGGCTCTGAGTTCAAGTCCTAGTAATAAAATGGCTATACCTTCTTTCCTAATTTTGAAAAAAATATGACATCAGAAACTGGCATGATTCTGTATCTTTTTCAAAATGTTTAGATATTTTTTCTTTTAAAGGACATTTGTGTTCACTGGCAAAATAAATGAGCTGAACTCTATAGTCATGAAATGAAATGAAAGCTGTTTGTTTATTTCAGGCAAGACACGTTGCCAACATCTGTGTTGGGATGTGATGTGATCTTCTTAATGAACCATCTAAGAGCCACTGGAATAAGCTGAAATAATAGAATCTTCTCCTCCCCCGTCAGTGTGTTGACAAAGAAACAAAAAGGAATTGTAGGGTAAACACAGGGCATGATTATACAAAGAGAGTAGTTAAAAAATAATCAAAACACAGAGCACCCAAAGAATGCCTCTAAGCCAGCAGACAATGTTAAATGCTTTTCCAATTAAATCTTTTGCTTATCCATATGGAGACACTAAACTCGCTTTTCATTGTTGAAAATCAATTCCAAAAGGCTGTCCTCAAATTACCTTAAAGTGTCTCCTCAAAATTATTAATACAAGATTTCTTTCAAGGGGGTCTCCTAGTTCTGACCCCTCAGCTTGCTTCTAATGAGTACCCTTGAAATAACTTTTTTTTGACCAGTAAGTCTGCACTTCTATGGTATTTCTTTTTCCTTTCCAGGAGAATTCTAACTTTGTATTTCATAAATCTATAAGAGAAGTTACTTTGCTAAAGTTGGCAATGCAAAAAAAAAATAAAAGCCCCTACAATGTATCACTGCTGTGAGTTTCTTCAATAACATTAGAAAGTGGCAGAAGAAAAACTCATGCTCAGCCTGTAATCCTAGCTACTCAGAAAACAGATCCGAGGATCCCAGTTCAAAGCTAGCCTGGGCAGGAAAGTCTGTGAGACTCTTATCTCCAATAAACTACTCAGAAAAAGCCAGAAGTGGTGCTGTGGCTTAAGTGGTAGAGCCCTAGCCATAAGCTAAAGAAGTTCAGGGACAGCATCCAGACCCTAAGTTCAAGCCCAAGGACTGGCAGGAAAAAAAAAAAAAAGAAAGAAAGAAAACCCCAGGTTCTTTGACTGTGCATTTGTCAATCTACATGAAGGCCTATTTTATTAACCTCCTCTATTTTACATGTGATCTGAGAGGGCTATACAGAGAAAAGAGATATTCTTTGTTTTTACAGGTAATAATTGTGTACATGAAAACAATGAAGTCTTATCTTCTAACAACAGATGCTTCTAGAATTGTAATGTGTTGTACAATGGGCTGCCAATTGCTGATGATTTTAGGGGGTGGGGGCAATCCTGGGGCTTGAACCCAGGGCCTGGATGCTGTTCCTGAGTTTCTTTGGGCTCAAAGTTGGCACTCTACTATTTGAGCCACAGAGCTACTTCTGGCTCGTTCTGAGCAATTTCATTGGAGATAAGAGTCTCACAGACTTTCCTGCCCAGGCTGGCTTTGAACCATGACCCATAGATCTCAGCCTCCTGAGTAGTTAGGATGACAGGAGTGAGGCACCAGTGCCTGGCTCATAGATGATTTTTAATTTCCTGAAGAAATATTTCTCAGGATGCTAAAGAGAATGAGGCATGATTAAAAACCTAGCCCAGAGTTTTTGAACAGCCTCTTTCTTTTCATGTTTCCTTGTTGAAAATCTTTATTAACTTGACAGGATAAAGCAATCACTTTTAGGTCTGAAGGCCAATAAGTTAGGCAATGAATAAAGAGAACCACTTACTATGTTAAGTGATCTTGACTAATATTTCCCTGCTCTGCATGTCTATGCAACATATACACGCATATAAATATTATTTAGTTGCCCATAAGACACTAGTATTATCTCTCTTTTGCCTATGGTGTTTTATTATTGTTTTTGCTTATTTTTTTAACTCCATCATTTTATTTTATCCAACATCTCCAAGAAATATGGTAAATTCAGTGTGTGTGTGTATATATATATATATATATATATATATATATATATATATAATATTTGGCAATAGGGATATAGCTGAAAGAGAACCAATTTGGAGGCAGTTATTGGTTGTGGGTTTATACAGTATATTTGTGTGTGTGTGTGTGTGTGTGTGTGTGTGTGTGTGTGTGTGTATAGGCTTGAACTCAGGGCCTCGAGCTCTGTTGTTTTGCTATTTTCTCAAGGCTGGCATGCTACCACTTGAAACACATCTTTACTTTTAGATTTCTGCTGGTTAATTGGAAATAAGAGTCTCATGGACTTTTTTTTGCTGGAGGCTGGCACTGAACCTTAATCCTCAGTTGTCAGCCTCTTGAGCAGGCAGGATTGCCTGTAGAAGTCACTAGTGTCTGGATATGAGACATCGCTTTTCATGTGAAAAGTGAAACCAGGTGCTGGTGGCTCATGCCTATAATCCCAGCTACTTAGGAGGCTGAAATCTGAGGATCCAAATTCGAAGCCAGCCTGGGCAGAAAAGTCCCTAAGAGACTCTTATCTCCAATTAATCATCTGAAAGCTGGAAGTTGGAGCTGTGGCTCAAAGTGGTAGAACGCTAGCCTTGAGCAGTAAAGCTCAGGAACAGTGCTCAGGCACTGAATTCAAGCTCCATGACTGACAAAAAAAGTTAGTAGAAACACTTTTCCTTGTTCCACGATGTGTAACATGCTAAGTTTTTCCTCTAGTGGCTTGCAGAATATCTTTGTTTCTTGGAACCCCTTTGGCATTACTTTGTATTTTGATTTATTGTTTTTCTTGCTTGTAGAATTTAAGCCTCATGAGGAAAAACAAAACAAAAACCATCTTTTTGTCTGCCGTCTCACCCATCCTGTTCACCTGGAACAGAGCACATACATGATTAAATGGCAAAGGGAAGACTAATTATGATACCTGAGTTTCTTTTCATGAAATGTAAAATGAGAAACTCAGCTGTTTCTGATTCCAACGAGGATTTTTCTCTTTTTCAGTTTTCTCCTGTTCATTCACACATTGCAGTCTTTGGAAAATGTATTTTAACATGGCCAAACCACTAAAGCTTTGATTTTCCTTTTTTTTTTGGTTAGTTGTGGGGCTTGAACTCAGGGTCTGGGGGATGGCCCTGAGCTCTTCTGCTCAAGTCTAGTGTTCTACCACTTTCAGCCACAGAACGACTTCTGGGTTTTGAGTGGTTCACTGGAGATGAGAGTCTCAAGGGCTGACTTTGAACAGCAATCCTTACATCGCAGTCTCCTGAGTAGTGAGGATAACAGGTATGAGCAACCGTTGCCTGGCTGATTTTCCCTTTCTTGACATGTTTTCCAACCCTGCTGTCCCTTACATGCAAGCCTACCAAGTTCCTGTGTCAACTGCTTTCTTCCTAATGGTGAGGCCCTTAGAAAGAGGCATTAAATGGAGAATGAGATTATCTGGTTAGAATTCCCATTTCTGCAGCATCTAATGAGCAGACATACTATGAGCCAATGAGGATTTAGATCCTAGTTTATCTTCTCTTCATTTGCATTCAAATTCTCATACCTGTCCCTGACAACCAAACAGGTCACATAGTAGAAAGGATTTGAATACTTAAAAAAAAAACAAAAAAACCCCACCAAATTATTAGGATTATAAAATTATAATTGACCACAGGAGAGTCACATCAAACCTACTTCCATACATTCTGGAGTATGATTTGACTCTTCCAAAGTTGGTTTTAATGCTCACCTGCATATAAAATCTATTAAACAGGATTAGAGTTATAGAGGCTAGATATTAGGATCTTGAGCAAATCAAGTCAGCAGAAGGAAGACTTGTATTTCTCTACTTTTTTTTCCCCTACAGGGTATTTTGAATGCCAAGAGAGCTTTACAGGTTTTCTTTTTATTCCTTCCATTAATCCAGCATTGGAAGCTCCAACAATTTAGCATAAAATTGCTATATAATACTGTATCTATAAAAATAACATATCCTCTACTTTTGTGGATAATTTGATGGATTTTCAACGGTGATTTTTGACTCTGTAATTTTCACCTTATGTGTGAATTTAGAATTTATGTCCTCATCATTTCTGTGCAAAAGAGGATTTTTATAGTATGCAAAAAAGAAATCACTGAAGAGAACAAATACAATATAAAAACCCCCCTGAAACTAGCAGTGGTTCTGAATGACTGATATTGTAAAAAAAAAAAAAAAAAGTAACACATTATGATCACATTACATTTTTGCTTTCTAGAACAGAAGCACCATTTTAGTGACCCTGAGAAAATTAGTTTTGCATAAGTAGTGAATTTCTTCATTGAATTAATACCTGTATTTTTGCCACCCCCCCCCCCACCTGTGCTTTCTGGGGCTGACTGTTGAGGTAGGTCACAAAAGCCTCAGGCAAGCCTTTAAGGGCAAAATCAAGACTCCTCTTTCAGAAACAAACAAACCAAAAAAAGCTGTGTTTTTAATTCTTTCACTTAAAAAAAAAAAAAAAAAGAGCCCGGCAGGCTTTCTTTGTTTTGTAGGAGTTTGTAGTGCACTTTACCCATGCTTGGAAATTATGCCACCCATTTATGCGCTCTGAAATGGGGAAGAAAAGACAAACCATGGCGATTTTGACAGAACATTGAGAAGTATTCTATTTAGCCACGAGGGGGAAAAAAGTGCTAGGTTGTTTAGAAGTTGGATATTTCCTTGTCTTTGAGGCATCTTGCCTCTTGAAGTCTCATTAGGTTGGGCACTGGTGGCTCATTCCTGTCATCCTTGCTATTCATGAAACTGGTATCTGAGGATCACAGTTCAAAGCCAGACCAGGCAGAAAAATCTATGAGACTCTGATTTCCAGCAAAAAAAAATAAAAATAAAATCTGGAAGCAGAGCTGTGCCAGCTTTGAGTGAGAAAATACCAAATAAGAGCTTGAGGCCCTGAGATCAAGTCCCAGAAATGACACAAAAAGAAGGAAACAAATCTCCATGGTGGGAAGTTAAGTATTGCAAATGGGAAGAGTAAAACAGAGATAATATCTAGATTCTTCTTGGGATCTTTGTCAAAGCAAAGCCCACAAACACTGGAGTTTTGAGTCTCTGTCAGTTGGATCAAAACAAAGTGTTTAACCTTTTAAGCGCTGGTAATCTGGAGACGTTTGCCATTCTTAGCTCTAACACATGAGATCCTGAAAAGCTAGAAATGGCTAACTGACTAAATTTGGAACCCAAGAAAGGGCAGAGGAAATATGGTTCTATCATGTCTTTCTTTCTTTTTTTTCTTCCAGAGAATATATGTTATGTTCTTTCAAATTGTGAGAAAGATTGCAAAAAGGACACAGGATGACAAAACTTGAACTGTGAAATATTGTTAAACTAAAAGAAAAGGAAAATGAAGTGTCTCAAGTTGATAATTTTTGTAGGTCTTAAAACTGGGCTCTTTTTTTTTTTTAAATCACTTCTAGCTTGTGATGGTTGCTTGGGCAGGCAGTAGGGATTTCTCAGCCTTTTTTGATTTTTCTTATTTTCTAATAATCTGGGAATTATGAATGTTATAAACTTCTAGGCTTCTTTCTATTTAAGAAAAAGTTAGTTTCTCCCTCTGATTTTTTTTTTTTTTTTTTTTTTTTTTGGTGCTGGTCCTGGGGCTTGAACTCAGGGCCTGGGTTGCTGTCCCTGAGGTTTTTTTGCTCAAAGTGGGTGTTATACCACTTGAACCACTGCTCTCCACTTCTGTTTGCTGATTAATTGGAAATAAGAGCCTCAGGGACCTTCGTGTCCAGGCTG
Organism: Perognathus longimembris pacificus; assembly: GCF_023159225.1. NCBI lineage: Eukaryota > Metazoa > Chordata > Mammalia > Rodentia > Heteromyidae > Perognathus > Perognathus longimembris. Next base: position 1,238,646 of record NC_063187.1, read on the forward strand.
ATTTGGAACTGTGATCCTCAAATCTCAGCCTCCTGAGTAGCTGGGATTGCAAGTGTGAGCAACCAGTGTCTGCCTTCCTCTGCTTGGTAAAAGATACTATCTTCTGTTCTGGAGTCTATTTGAGAAGAAAATTTCTGGGCACTGGAGGAAGATGGCCAGGGTAGCAGAGATTCACTTGAGAAAAGAAGCTTGCTCACTGAGTTTAATACAAAGAAGCCATTGTTTCTTTCGTTAGGATTTGTTATCTAATTGGACTGAGCAAGAGGAAATGAAGTGAGTGAAGAGGAATGCTCCCTCTCCTGCTCTTTTTGCTCTGGTGCAATTCCACCATGCACAGCAGGAGCAGAGCTCTTTTGTCTCCTGGGATAGCTGGCTGCACTCACTAGTCTCTCATGATTTGCCTAAACTGGTGTTGTCACAGTAGCTCTGCCTGCTTTCCCTCGGATTCTGCCTGGTGGGATTCCTCTGCAGGCATCTCACTGAGTGTCTTCGCTGGAGCTGGACCCGGCCCAGCTGGACTTGGATTTGCTTCTAGGTGTCTCTTTCACACCCTGTCCTGAAAGGTAGGACTGTTCTTTTACTGAGCTTTAGATCTTCCACACCTCTTAGGGCCCCACACTATATATGAATATATATGATATTGATTAATCTGTGAAGAAGAGGGAACAGTGTCTTCCAAAGCAGACACTCTATTCTGTACAAGTACTGACATGTCTGCCTCTGTCACAGTGAATTACTTTTTTCTGCTTTATTTTCCTCCCTCCCTCCTTTCTTCCTTACATCCTCCCTTCCTTCTTTTCCTCTCTTTTTGTGCTTGTCTTTGGGCTGGAACTCAGGGCCTATGCGCCATTCCTTAGGGTTTTTTTTTTTTGGTCAAGGCTGGCACTCTTAGCACTTGAGCCATACTTCTACTTCTGGCTTTTTGGTGGTTAAACAGAGATAGGAGTCTCATGAACTTTTCTGCTTGGGATGATTTCAAACCAGGATCCTTAGATCTCAGCCACCTGTGTAGCTCAGATTACAGGCATGAGCATATATCTATATCTATATCTATATCTATACCTATATCTATATCTATATCTATCTATATCTATATGAAACATACCATTTGAGCCACAGCTCTACTTCTGACCTTGGTGGTTTAATTGGAGATAAAAGTCTCATAGGCTTTTCTGGCTTCCAAATGTGATCCTCAGATCTCAGCCTCCTGAGTTAGGATTTAGGTGTGAGTCACAGGCATTGGGTACTTTATATCTTTCTTTATATTCAACATGCCTGCTTTTATGGTTCCCCAATGACCCAATTAGTGTCAAATGGCCACTTTTGTTGGTCCTTTCCCCCTCTCTTCATTATTGCAAGATAAGGGAAACTACATACATGAAGATTTGCTTTCTCCGAAACTAGTTAGTTCTGACTATGTGAATCTCTTCTTTTTTTTTTTTTCTTGTACTAAGAAATTCCCCCACCATTTGCATCTTCCCTCCCCCAGCTAAAGAACAGCTCTCAGAAACACTTTAGTAGTGGATCTTGAACTCAGGGCCTCTTGTGCACAGATAGATACTACCACACTAGCCACAGTCCCATTTCTGACATTTTGGTGGTTAATGGAATATCAGAATCTCATTGACTTTCCTCCTGCCTGGGTTGGCTTGGAACTGCGATCCTCCAGATCTCAGTCTCCTGAATAGCTAGGATTACAGACACCTGGCAGACTACCAGCACCTGGCAGAAATATTTCTTAAGAAAATATAAGCCTAAGAAAACAAGTTTGTCTAGCCCTGCAGTTTTCTCTGGGCAAAAGGACACAAGCCTGATGAATCTTTCTCCACCAGTTGGTCCCTTCCTTACATTTCCTGGAGCTTCAAGGAGCTACAGTGATTTTGACTGCTTTTATGTACTTTTATCTAATGAGCTGAAAAACTAGTTTCATCTTAGTGGGTTTTCCTTGGACTAAGAAAGGATGATTTAATTACCTTTATTCTTTTTCAAATGAGAGCTCTACATGCTATTCCTTCCTCATGGGTGATTTGTTTTATCACAGACCCTTCAAATGGCTTTGGTTTCTGACACATTGGGTAAAAAAAAAAATCCACTCAGATTCACCTTAAAAAAAAATTGCCATCTTTAACAATCCTGAAGTTTTCCACCTTTAAAATCCAACTAAGGAAAAAAAAACTTATTGGATTCCTGGCTTCTGAAGAGAAGTAGGAAATATTCACAGAAGAGCCAATATTTCTCTGATGCTAACAAATTTCGCTGACTAGAAATGATTTTTATAGCAGTTGAGGCTCTCTTATACTTCTTACCAGCGCTAATAACGCTTCACAATTTGGAAGGATTATTCTCAAAGGCAATGAATTATTTTTGCAAAACAACTGAGTAAAGGAGGTAACTCAGGTGGATAAATAAATGACTCCTGGATTACAGAACACCACTGTATAACTGTCCCTTTTAATTTTTACCGTTCACACCACTGGAGACATTGTTAAACAGAGCATTCACCACAGTCTTGGTACTGCCAAGGTTATAGATGTTTGCAGGTAGTCTGTAATTAATGCACCTGCCGGGCTGCACAAAGGACTTTATAAGCGTCCATTTCAGTGGAGACCTGCTGGAAAGAAAGACACCTGCACAACAGGTGAAACTCAGGACAAGAACAACAACAACAAAAAGGCCACGGCCTAACTAGAACACGTAATGCCTTTCATCATAGACTGTGAGGCTTGAGATTTCTTTAGAAACAGCCATATTGTGTGCTGTGAAAGAGACAGTGAAGGAAGGATTCTAAGGTGGGTGGAGACCCTAGTGGCCCAGCACTGTTTATATTTGATGGACAGTTCATATTGATGAGTGATGGACAGTGAGAACAATGGGTTGGGCCATACAATAAAGGGCACCAGGCGGGAAGGAGATGCCAGAGAACTTGCCAGAAATGAAAGCTAGCTCATCGCCCCTAATGAATCTGTTACCCTTGCTTCTGTGGCACTTTGTAACATTTTCAATGGAGGTGTGAAACACAACAAAACAGAAATCCTTACAGGTGATACTAGTTCTAATTTATTTTTTATGTCTAGTCCTTAGGCTAGAAAACATTCATTACAAGCTTCTTCACTATAGCTCAGCCTTGTTCTAGAACCAAGAGTCCCAGACAGCACAGAGCCAGCAGCCTAGCAGACCAAAAACAAAAAGAACAACAATAAACCTTCTACCCAACTGTTCATCCAACAGCAAAAGCCAGCAATGAGGAAAGCTGTGCTTCACTCAACCAGGAACATGTCTGCCTTGCAGGAAGTCTGTGAAACGTCTTCCCAAAGCATGTGAGAACAAGAGGAAAAAAATGAGATTAAAAAAAAGAAATCTTACCTAATGGGGCATCGAGTCTGTCCAGACCTCTTATTTATTCATTAATTTATTTATTTACTTATTTATTTATGGAATTCCTCTCCCTGGGCTTCCAACAGTGGCGTGCAGGGAACCAGGCGTCCGGCCACCACCCGGATCCCACGGATCCCACCACCAGCCCAGGGATTTGTGTCAGACTGGCACCATGGAGCGGAAGTGACGTCACACCAGGAGCGGAAGTGGTGCCAGTCGCAGAGAAAGTGATGTCAGCCGCAGCGGAAGTGACGTCTCTAGAGCGGAAGTGACGTCTGTAGAGCGGAAGTGGTGCCACCCAGAGCGAAAGTGTTGCCAGCCGCAGCGGAAGTGAGCCGTAGCGGATGTCCCTGGAGCGGAAATGAGGCCCCTGGGAAGTGTTGCCATGGGAGTTGAAGTAATATGTCAATAGTGGGAATGATGCTCTAAGAAGCGGAAGCGGTATCCCAGAAGCAGAATAGGTTCTGTGCGAGCAGAAGTGACAGCCTAGGAAGCGGAAGTGATGGGTTGGCAGCGGAAGTACTGTGGGGAAGCAGAAGTGACCTCTTAGGAGTGTCTTTCAAGTGATGCTGTTGGGGCAGAAGTGATGTCCCCGGAAGTGGAAGTAACACGGAAACGATGCTGAAGGGTCAGAAGCAAAGCAATAGGTAAGAATAGCCCGAGAGCAGAAGTGTTGCTGGGGAGTGGAAGTGATGTCCCAGGAAGCCGAAGTGATGTCCTGGGAGCAGAATGGTTGCCTTGGGAGTGGAAGAGATGTCCTAGGAAGAGGTAGTGACACGGGAGTGATGCTGTGGGGGGCAGAAGCGATACCTCGGGAAGTGAATGTGATGGCCTGGGAGCAGAAGTGTTGCTGGGGAGTGGAAGTGATGTCCCAGGAAGTGGAAGTGATGCCCTGGGACCTCCGAAGCCAAGCACACGGACCCGAACCCTCCTTAGTGTCTGGGTTGCACCCCGGGGAGAAGCCGGGGAGTGTGTGGAAGCCGCCACCCGGCTCTAGGATCCCAGCAAGCTGGGAGAAAGGAGAACCTTGCTTTTAGCCACAGAAGTCTGAGGGCAGTCACAGCACTTCGGTTTGTTTCTTGTTATGAGTAAGGCGTTGTACAAAGGGGTACAAGTCGGGTTGTACAAGTCAGGTAACGAATGCAATGTTTCCTGCACAGTGGCACCCCTTCCTCCTTCTCCCCCTTTCTCCTTCTCCCTGGGGTTAAATTTTGCTTAGCTCAAGGCCAGCTGTGCGACCAGCTCCCCCCTACCCCCACCAGGGTACGAAGTCCTCTGTGACTCGGTTTCCTCATTTGTAGCAAGTACCACAGCACCATCTACTTTACAGACTGACTACAGGGATCAATTAAATGTATTAGCTGAAAAGTAGAGGTTGGAAATGGAAAGCCTGCCATCAAGAGTAGCTATTGTTATTATGAGCTATGTTTGTTTCTCGGTAAATCTTATTAACCTAAATAAGTCTGTGGTTTTCTTAACTGCTTCTTGGACATTGGGAGCGACTTTGAATCACATGTTCATACTTTTGACTCACTTGGGGACAAAACCAAGTCCTGGATCCTAACAGGGGAGAAAATGAAGTATCCTATTAGTATAAGAATTCTAGATCTAGGAACTTGACCTGAGGGAGAATTTCATTATCTGTAAAATAGGGCTAATAGATAACACCTCTAGGTTGCTGTGGGGGAGGAAATGAATTCATGGGTGGGAAGATCTTGAAAGAATAAGAACTCTACCTAGTTCATCTATTGCTATTATTTCTAGCTCTTTAAAAGCTCCCTCACAATTCCCTTACCATTTATTAGGGATCAAGTGGTCCTTGCAAACACGTGGGCCACTGAACCTTAGTTTTCTATGAACTGCAAAGAGGCTCTCCATGATGTTTTTTAGTTCTTTGACCTCCATAAGCTCCTTTTAGTGCTACTCAGAGTTTTGTTTTTTTTTTCAGATATAGATTGGAGAGCTTCCTTACTAACTCCAATAAAATAGCTCAAGAGTTTGGCTCTCACTTTTAAATCCTATGCAGATGGTGCTGAACCTCAGCCAAACTGGCGGCGACTTGATTTCCTCTGATGAGTGCTGGTGGGGTGTCCACAGGAGGGCATCCATTCCAATCTCTTTCCCCTTCCTCTTTCTTTTCTTTTCTTTCTTTCTTGTAGGAAAAAAAAAACTTTCACATGTATTTGCATTCGTTGTTTTTCTTACCAGCCAGTACTTAAAAAAAATAATGGCAAGACCAGCCATAATTAATAAAATCTTTGATTTCCTGTCTCAACTTGTACTTATCTTCGCTATCTTGTGTAGAAATTTTCTTGTCAGTGCCAATCAATACTGTTTCCTTTGTGATCCCCCACTACCAGGAGAGAAAATGCTCACAAAAAGAGAGCTAAGGAGCTTCCTACCAATTTAGAAGAGACAGAAGAAAGGGCGCTCTGTGCCAGCTGTAGAAGAAACTCTTGTATGCTGATAGGAATGTTATAAAATATCTGTAAATTTGGAGTCTGTTTCCTTGTGCTGTAAAACCTAACTGCGTGGAGTGAATTTTTTTTTTTTTGAGTCCTCTTCAAATAAACATAAAACTAAGCTTTGGTAAAGGGACTTTGCGGGGGGGGGGGGTATCATTTACTGTTATTCTATAATGGCACAGTATTTTTGCATATGGAAACAACAAAAAATGAATGGAATAAAGAACATGTAAGTGTGAGGTGGATGCACCAGATACAGAATTAGTTGCGTATATAATTACCAAACAAACCATGTGACAGCTGAAGGAGGTAACAGTGATCAAGATCAGCAAAATCCATGCATCCAGAAAGCCTTTTCTTTCTTTCATTTCCTCCTTCTTTCCCTCCCTCCCTCCCCTCTTCTTCCCTCCCTTTCTCCTTTCCTTCTTTCCTTCCTTTCCCTCTTCCTTCCCTCCCTTCCTCCCTCTTTTCTTCCCTTCCTCTCTTCCTTCCTTCTTTTCTTTTTCTTAGATCTGGGAATGTAACTCAGATCGTTGTACCTATCAGGTAAGTTTTCTACTTATTTTTAGTTAATTTTTTCCCTGGTAGGATCCTGTGTTTTTATTTTTATTTTTTTAAATCAGGCTACTCTTGGATAGTGATCAATCTTCTGAGTAACTGATATTATAGACACATAATAACCAAGCCCAGCTTGTTATTGAGATGGGAATCTTGCTATTTTTTCCCCTTGCCTGGTCTGGTCTTGATTTGCCATCCTCCTGAGGGTAGACTCCTTCACCTGTGCTAGACAACAGAGCATTATTCTTTGTCCTCCATCTTTGCAAATTAAACCCTGTCTAGTTACCAATCTTATGTTGGGAGTTGGTGTTAAATTTTATATTCATAGCAATATAAGTAGATGCATTATGCGTGTGGAATCAGGTAATGCCAGATTTAAAATGTACTTTGAGGAACCATCTAGCACAACATCTCTCATTTGGCTTCTTAAGTATTTTTTAGGTTTTGGAACTGATTTGGGAACAACTGTACTGCTACTTGAATCACTTCCTTGAAGGCTAGTTTCTCCATCTGTGAAATGAGTGATAGAATTCTCACCTTGAGGTCTTCTGAAGTAGGTACACAGAGGAATGGCATCTGCACTCTACTGAACTCTGTCAGGAAACAGTGTTGAGAAGCTTTATCTCCCCCAGACAAATCATTCTAGAATCATACTGTTTTGGGGTGTGTGTGTGTGTGTGTGTGTGTGTGTGTGTGTGTGTGTGTGTGTGTACTATCTTTTCTTTAGTATTTATTTTTTTAATTACTTAACTTTTAGTAGTTAGACAAAGGAGTTGGTATTTAATAAGGCAGTTTGTGAATACAATGCATCTTTATCAGTGTCACCCTTTTCAACATTATCACTCCTCTGTAACTTACCCCTTCCCTTTCTCTGAAAAATTTTGTAGCAAATACATTGGATTCTTGACTGCATTCTCCTCCTTTCTTCATTCGTCTACCTCTCTCCCTTTGACCCCACTCCCTTACAAGTACCCACTTCAAGGTGCTTATTTTGTTGGGTGTTGGCTTTGCTTTTCTATTTGGCATTGCCCTTGAATCTACTATATTCCAGTTAATACATTTGTACCCAGTTGCATACTACCCAATGTGTTTGCTTAAAGTTTTATAGGCTCATTCTAGTTACCCCAGATAAAGGAAATCATCTTTGGCCCAACCTACTTCACTTGATATAGTTTTTCCAAGCTTTTCTATTTCTTTACAAATGGTACAATATAGGTCTTTTTATAAAATGGTGTGCACCTTTAGTAGATGTGAGAGCACAGGCATATAATGTTACATGTCAGGATGCTCACAAGTAAAAGCAAAGGTCACACCTGTCCCTGGACTCACTGAACAGAGGCATAGCCAGTCATTTGATTTAATGATTTTTGCACTGATTTTTACCACTTCTTTACATGTCTTTAAGGTTATTATCTTATCATCTCTATTCCACCATCCTCTGAATGCTTCCTAGGAACCATCTACATGGCTTCTCTCATCTCAAGACCCAATATCTTAGTTATATTTTCATTAGTAATTATTATCTACTTATGCTCTCTCATTGAGACTTACAATTTAAGGAAGACATTGAAGCTTCTATTTCTTTTTGTGCTCTTTGATAACATTTTCTCACTTCTCATACTGAAATATAAGAGTCATTTCACCCTTACTTGCTCTACTTCACATTCTGTAAGTCATACTTTTACATTATCAGGGTTAGTAATGTTTCAAGACTTCTAAGCTCTTCTGTGTTGACCTAAATGTGTGGAACCAATACACATATACACATGCATATACACATGCATGAAGCAATTGTATGTTATTTTCCTAGTCAAATCACTTTCCTAAGGTTATGTGGGCAATTCAGATCTAGTATCTCAAGACATTAGGAGACTAATACAAGCATCAAGAGCATGACCACATTTCTTTGTCATTATTTCTGTGCTAGAGCCAAGCCTTACATCATAGGTCTTGTTCTCTTCTGCCCTGGCTAAATTCTCCTGGTTCAGTGGTATGCCATTGCTCAGGACTTTGTCTACTCTCCTAGAATGAATTCTTAATGTGTGTGTGTGTGTGTGTGTGTGTGTGTGTGTGTGTGTGTGTGTGTGTGCTGGTCCTGGGGCTTGAACTCAGAGGCTGGGAGCTGTCCCTGAGCTTTTCTGCTCAAGGCTAGTGTTCAACTCCACTTCTGGCTTTTTTTTTTTTTTTTTTTTTTGTCATTTAATAGAGTAAGAGTCTCATGGACTTTCCTGCCTGGGCTAGATTTGAGTTGAGATCTTCAGATCCCAGCCTCCCGAATAGCTGGGATTATAGGCATAGGCCTTCAGTGTCTGGCTCAAAGTTGACTTTAATTTCTTATTCTATATCATTAGTTAATTTTCTAAGAAAGAGGTGTTTACGTTTTCTGAGCATATGCATAAATACAAATACATGTTTCCCCTTTTACATTTAATTGGTAGTTTAGTCAGCTATGGAAATCTAGGTTGGACATGAGTTTCCTTTTAGATTTTCCAGGCTTTGATTGCTCCATTCTTTTCTAGCCCTCTGTGTCCCTGATGGAAAGTTGGATGCTTATTTGTCCTTTTTTGGGTAGTTATTTCATAGTGCTTCTGAGAACTTTTAGAATTTTCTTTCTTCATTGGGTGATTAAATTTCTCAAAAATATGTTTAGGTCTGACATTTACTACTGAACATGCCTAACACTTAGGAAACCAGCTCAGATTACAGTTCTAATCTGGGAAAATATCTTTTGTTATTTCTTTGATAATTCATTCCTCTCTTTTCCACATTCTTTCTAAGATACCTCTATTGCAGTTACTGAACATGGCACATTTATTTATATCTAAATATTTTATTTTACTCTTTTCTTTGTCTTTGTCCCTTGCTCAACATTCTATTATGTTTCTTTGACCTTAACTAAATTGTTATATATTTTATATAATATATTATTATATGTGATTGCTATATATAAAAAGAATTACATTATATATATATAACAATTCAGTTAAAGTCAAAGAATATATATGTCTTCTAATAACTCTGCTTGTTCTCTAATTAAGCATTTTAAAAATCATAATCATTCATATTTCCTGGATATGACATCTGTTGAAATCTCCGCAAGTATTTTGTGGATTTAAAAGATTTTCTTATGGTTTCTGGAATTATCTCTGTGGAAGTCTCTGCTCAACCTAGTCTTTTTTTTTTCCTAATATAGGAAAGAAAAGACTACACATAAGAATGGACTAGGTGTTTTCTACTGATGTCTTTGTCAAGTGATTTTTCTCATTGGACCCCTCCCATAGTTGGCAAGAATATAGGAAGTGAAGCAGACAATGGTGCAATGTCACCTTTAGAGATAGCTTTCTTTCTAGGATGGGTGAACTCTCCTCCCCCCAGCAGGTAAAGGGCCAGGAGTATGATTAACTGAGGTGGCAGTGTTCTTCACTTGAATATGTGGCTTTCCTTTAGAATCTTTCTCCACTCATGTCCAGACTTCTACCATGTTTTTTGTTGTTTGTTTTTACCTAATGGAAAAAATACCTTTAGTCTTGATGTACAGACAAACTTTTGATTATATCAAGTACATCACTGTTTTTACCTTCATTTTCAAATTGCTTTCTTCCATAAGACATTTAGGTTCCAAACCTAGACTCTGTCTATACTTTAATGGACCAATACACATAGATACCCTTCCCTGTAATTGAAGATAATGCACCTTTAGCTGTAGTTGTAGAACTAATTTCTTTACGAATCATATGATATAAATTCAATTCTTTTTCTTGTTATCTTCTCCATCTTTCAGAATTATTTAAAAAGTGTTAGATATAGCTTGGTGTGCGGCTCAGTGGCAAAGCACTTGCCTGACATGCATGAAGCCCTGGATTCCATCCCAGCATGGCAAAAAATAAATGAAAAAAAGTAATGCACAAGCCAGGAGCCAGTGGCTCATGCCTTTAAACCTAGTTACTCAGGAGGCTGAGAGCTGAGGATTGAAGTTTGAAGCCAGCCCTGGTAAGAAAGTCTGTGAAACTCTTATCTCCAATTAACCACCAGAAAAACAGGAAGTAACACTGGTTCAAAGTGGTAGAGTGCTAGCCTTGAGGGAAATTGCTCAGGGACAGCACCCAGGCCCCAAGTTCAAGATGACCAGCAACAAAAAGAATAATGTACAAATATGAAGCTATAAGACAAGTTGAGATCCTGACGAGAAAAACATGTAAGTTAAAATTTCAAGCCTTTCCTATTACAAACTGAGGATATATCTATATTTACTCAAATTGTATCTTAGTAGGGCTACTTTATAAGGATGCTAACATAAGAATTGTAATGCTTGACAAAATTACCACCAGCTAATAAAGCTATAATGACAGATATGTTGAATTTGAAATTATATACCTATGAAAAGAAAAGAAAGGGGTTCTTTGGCCAAACATCTCTATCAGTCAGGTGCAATATTTATTAAACATATGTAAGAAAGAATGATTATAAAAAAATACAAATTATATTAGGCAAAGTAAGCTAGAGCCAAAGAAACATAGGCCGCACATTTTCCCTCATTTGTGGTAGCTAGAATGTACCTATGAATCTACCAGTAAACACACTGAATGATTTAAAGGAACAAACAGACAGATAAATAAATGTACACACACTGGGTCATGATAAATTATATAGGACTCTGGTCACTCAAATACTGAGGCCGAAGGAGGCTATGCATAGGAGTGGTGGACAAAAGCTCAACAGCTATGTACTGACGATGATACAAAGCAGTATTCTATGAAATGAATTCCAAGAAAAGGAAATGAGACATTTTTTAGTTGCCATTGTTGTTGTTTTTGTTTTCTCTTCCTTTTGTCTTGTTTGTTAGTTTTTTTGGGAGGAGGGCACATAAAAGGTAGAACATGGATGAACAAATACAACAGTGATATTCACGAGACACTGTGGAAAATGAATTGTACAACTTGTGGGTGGGGATGGGAGGGAGAAACTGGGAAAGAGTGATGGACGGAAAGGGGAGACATGGTTCAAAAAGAATTGTACTCATAACTTGTTACCTATTTATGCAACACCTCCATATATAAACTCTATAATAACAATTAAAAAAACAAACTTGTGATCTCTCACTTCTTTTCTAAATCATTAAAGAAGCATGTTTTAAAATTTCACATTGTTAGTAAGTTAAATATTATTTGGAAATCTCAATATTCCATGAAGGACATTATTATTATTTTTAAAGTAGTGCAAGGGTTGAACTCAGGTTTTGCACTTTCTTGGCACGTGCATGTTCTACCATTTGAGCCAGGGCTTCAAACCTTTTTGGTCTTTTTTTTTTTTTTGCCAGTCCTGGGGCTTGACCTCAGGGCCTGAGCACTGTCCCTGGCTTCTTTTTGCTCAAAGCTAGCACTCTACTACTTGAGCCACAGTACCACTTCTGGCTTTTTCTATATATGTGGTGCTGAGGAATAAAACTCTACCACTCTACCCTTCGGTCATATTCCCAGGCCTCTTTGTTTCTTTTTTTGTTTTTGAGAGAGAGTCTCACTACATACCTGTTTATACTTCCTTTCGTGAACTTTTGCATACAACTTTTCTGTCACAAAACACTTTTACAGAAAGAGTAATACTGGGAAAAAAAATTTTGTTTTCTTTTTTATCTATCAATTTCTTTTGGAAACAGAGAGTTTAAACTATAACCCTTCCAATCTCAACCTCCTGAGGAGTTAGAGTAACTAACACACACTAACTTGACATAGAAGACAAACTTTTAAATGATATTAGAACTATGTGTTTCTAGCAATAGCGGTTCTGAAAAATATCTGGCCAAAGTTAACGTCTTCAGAATGTCAAATCCTAAAAAAGAAAAAAAAAGAAAATAACACGTAAACATTGTGAAAAGTATTTGATTAACAAGATAATATTTTCTCAAACTCTTGTCCATTTTCATCATTTAGGTAATTAAAGGTTCCCAAACTTGAGTGCTTTGGTGAATCAGTTTTCTATAGTAATGTTTCAAGATTGGATTTTCTGAAAATGTTCCATAAACTGTCTTGGATCTAGTTTATTTTGCTGATTTTATTGGTAGCCAAGGGAGAGAGAGATTAGGTGAAAGTTATTGCCCTTCCTTATACAATGACTTAGTGAGAGTGGAAGTGTGTTGTTTAGGAAATAATTTTAGCTTATTTAGCATATTATTACATAATAATAGGTGGCTCCTTTCTGAACTTATGTGGTGTCCCCACTACGTTTATGTGACATTTAAAATTTTTTTTCTGTATTACTTATGTATGAGTTAAATCATCAGGAGTGCATCATATGTACGTGAACCCTTTCTCCTTATTTGTGCTTTAAAAAAAAAGAATTTCTTTCTTGTTCATCTCTGCTTCTTCTGTTTACATTTCTCTTCTCTCTGCTCTCTCCCTTGAAGCTATGACCTATCTGTTGAAAACAGAAAAAAAAAAATATTTGCGTGTTTTAAGTTGGAAATCGGGGGAAAAAGTAGTTCAGGGTTAAATGCTTGCTTCAATTTTAAATTTTCAAAAAGCTTCTTAAATTGGTACTTTCTAAGTGATAAAGTGCTACGGAATGTCACATATTATTATTAGTTAACTAGGGCTTAAATGACACAGTTCAACTCAAATTTGTGTAAGAACATATGTTCATGTTACCATTTAAAATCTTGAAAAATTATAGATTTTAAATAGGTTATTCATGAGAGAAAAAGCCTGACAAGAAAACCTTACATTTTTTAACTTGATTTTATGATTTTAACATTATTATGCATTTCAAATAACCCTAAAAGTTTAAAAAACCTAAGGAGATATATGTTAAGTATCACGTATTTAAAAACTCTAACAATATAATAGTATGTTAAGAAATCCATAATTCAATTCCATATTAAGAATAGGTGGGTCAAAAATTTCCTAAAGAAAATGAACACTTTTTCTTTATAGTACAAAAAGATTATTTTAATGTATTTTAATATAATTCATTTATATTTTTTACTATTGCCAGGCTGGTTTTGTTTTTTAAAAATGATTCATCAAAACAATTTGTTTTATGTAAAGAGTAATATATTAGACATAAATGTAAAAACCTTTCTGGAATTTTTTTCCTTTTTACCTATCAATTTCTTTTGGAAATAGAGAATATAAAAATGTAATTAAAGTATATAGGCCCCAATGGCATATTTTAAAGCTATTTTTTTTCCAGTTTCCATCCTAGGATTATATCATTATTGCAACAAGAAATACATTCTTTTCACATATTTCTTTCAGTTACCAGGATTTTTGGCTTTCTCAGAGTTCCAGAAAAATTATACACTTTGAAAGTGAAAAGATCATTCTATCATAGTTTAAATTTTATGTGTTTTACACATTTGAAATTTGATATGTCACAGATACCTTTCTCTCACAAAGGTCAGCCACCATACCTGGCTATTCTAAGTGCAGATTGCTTGTAAAAGGGCGAAGATAAAGATTTAGAGTAAGTATATATAGAGAGAGTAAAAACAGACATATATTATATATTGTAACTATATGAATAGATAGGAAAACAACCCTCTGTACATCACCCTTATAATAAAAATAGAAAATACAAAAGCAAAGGCAATAACAACAGCAAAAATCTGAACAAATACATTCAACCTGAGCAATGCAAAGAAGGCTTTGATAGATAACCCCGTGGAGAAGCTTTATTGCTGTGTTGGTAGAAAGTATGACAGAATAGGACAGAAACTCAGTGTGGGGGAAAAAGCAGAGATTGAGCCCAGATGTGGGCCTCATTCACTTAAGTATGTTAACAGAGGTGGAGAAGAAGATGAAGAAAAGGAAAACAAGTAAAACATGTAATTAGGTGTTGGAGGTGTGGCTCAGTTGGTCAAATGTGCGACCCAATGAGTGAAAACATCAGGTACCCACTTTGATTCTTGGCATTGAGACCTCAATAAAAACAACAAAGAAAACAGCACAAAAACCCAAACAAACAAAAGAAATGACTAACCCTTTATAAAGCATATAATTAGACAAGATAAAACATTTATTCTTCAGGTGTTTTTGGCTTCTGGACAAATAGATGTGAATGTACTTTCTTTGTTTTAAGAGAAGTATGGGAGTATAGGTTAAAGGCAGATTTTAATTCATAGTTTGAGTCAGTCAATTCCTTGTGTGAAAATGACTTTTTAATTTTTAACAAAGGCTTTATCAACTAGGGGCCCATGGCTTATGCTTGTAATTCTAGCTATGTAGGAAGCTGAAATCTGAGGATCACAGTTCAAAGCCAGCCTAGGTAGGAAACTGTGTGAGACCCTAATCTCTAGTTAATCAGCAAAAAGCTGGAAATAGAAGCATGGCTCAAGTGGTAGAGTACCATAGCAGCCTTGAAGGAAAAAGCTAAGGGAGAGCACTTAGGCTCTGAGTTCAAACCCCAATACTATCACCCCCTAGAAAAGGAATTATTTGGCAATTTCCATGCTTTTCCACCAAAGGTCTGAAGATCTTGACTAATATGATAAATAATATGATTAATAAGGTGCCATGTTTTGAATTGCAGCTTAACCTTTTTCATTTGTGAATTTCTAAGCTAAATATCTTATTCGTTGTGCAAAGCGAATCTAACTATAACCTTCACTAGTTTAAGTCTACCGTGCCTCTCCTTGCTTGGGTACATAAATGTCCAACAGAATTGGATGGTATAAAATAGTTTGGTTATCTCTTCCCCTCCTCCACCTACCCCTCCAACTGTAAAACTTCAATCAAAGTTACTGTGGTCCAGAACCACATGTAGTTTTAATTTGTATAAGCAACAACTTTCTCCAGGGTACCAAGCTTGGCATGGCCAGGTAGGCACAAAGCATAAGGCAAAATAAATAAATAAATAAGTAAATAAGCTTAAAATTCCCAATTCATCCTGTTGGAATTGAGTGACATGACAGCTAAACCGCGTGTAACATTTGGGGCAGCATCTACATGGAAAGAGGGTTGGCTCCTCCCCTTCCCCAATGGCCCCGCCCACTTTAGGTCACAGGTCTGTGTCACCTGGACCACATCTGTTCACACAGCTGTCTGGACCACATCTGTACACACAGCTGTCTCGATATCTGCCGTTAAAGTCATCCACCTCCAGCCATGGGCTCATCTTCACCCACTGTTTCATTTGGGGGTGTCCTTTCCACCAGCTTTCAGGGTTAATGATATAAACACTGGCAGAGAGGGTTCTGGCAGGCCAATGTGTTTTGTTTTGATTTCCCCCCTCCCCCTGTCCTCCCCCCTCCCCGCCCCCCCCCTCCCCCGATTCTGGATGGTGCTTCTGAAAGTTCAATTGAAAAGCATCTGTGATAGCCCTTTTATCACGCATTCTAGATCGGTAGAAGATGGGGTGTGGGGAGAGGCAGCATGGAAAGATTTAAGTTGGTTTCTCCCCACTTGTTGGCTTAAATTTTTTTTTCAATTTGGCCTTTTAATTGTTGATTGCATAATTATGGTACTTTATCACTTAATCTGTCCAAATACCGACTATGTACTTTGGCATTGTGTATAGTTTTGCTTAGCAACCCATCAAGTATGGGTGGAAATACAAAGGAGAGTGATGGGACAATGGGTCCATAAAACTCAACAACTGTGGGGGCATAAAAAGCTTCACAGAAACCAGCTCCATTGCCTTTTATTCCATGCCCTGGGTGTCCAAATGCTTGCATAGAAAATTAAACTTGTCACCTATTTACATGTCTCAGATCAAAACTGAGTCTTTCAATTTTTGTTAAGCTACTGTTATAAATTTCTAATTTTCCATGTTTTTAAGTGACATGAAAATGCAAGCCTGCACAGATTTGCTAACAATTCATTTCCCCACTCACTCCCAACAGGTCATTTTGAAGCTTGGTCATTTTACCATAGACTAGACAGACTGGGAATTTGTATGTATATAAATTATCCATCATTCCTTTTCTTTTCCTTTCTTTTTTTCCAGCATGGCTGATGACTGAACTCAGGTTGCCAGGAGAGTAATCTTCCACTGACCTAAATCTCTATCCTCCCCATCACCGTTCCTTTTTTATTTAAAAAATCTTACATTTATTTTTGTGTGTGCCCCAGGAGTGGGACTTGAACTCAGAATCTCATCTCTAGCTCATTTGTTTTTCACTCACAGCTGGAGCTCTACCATGGCTCTACATGAGCCATGCCTCCACATTAGGCTCTTTTCCCCTGGCTAATTGGAGATAAGAGCATCTTCGATTTGTCTGCCTGGGTTGACTCTGAGTCTTAATTTTCAAATCTCAGCCTTCCAAGTAACTGGGATTATGGGCATGAGCCATCAGCACTTGGTTGAAGCCCACATTAAAAAATCGCCTTTATTATTATTTTTTAAAACAGGACTGTGATTTCATTGGTCATAATTTGCATTCATTTCTCACTCTTTCCTTTTTTGTGACAAATATTTATTGGCAGTTTAATCTAGAGAATCTGAGTAAGAAGCTAGATATACAGGCAGAGTTCTTTTGCCAGATGTAATAATGCTTTTTGATGTATAAACTTAAAGGAGTGATCTCAGAGTGGGTGAGCACCAGTGAGCAGGTGTTTACCATATTTAACAGATGAGAAGAAGAGGATGAATCATGGCTAGAGGGCAGATGGTCATTGTGACATCCAATGGGATGCTTGCTCTGTCCTGGTTTCCTCTCATTTTGCAATGTGACTTCCCAGGTGTTGTCATCAGGTAAAGCCTCCCTCCCTACTTACCTGAAAATGAATCTTGTTTAAGCAGTAGGACCCAAGTATAGGCTGTGTGTGTATGTGTCCGTGTGTGTGTGTGTCCGTGTGTGTGTCTGCGCGTGCGTGTGTGCGTGCGCCAGTCCTGGGTTTTGAATTCATGGTCTTGCTGTCCCTAAGCTTTTTCACTCATGGCTAGCTTTCTACCAATTGAACCACAGCTCCACTTCTGGAATTTGCTGATTCATTGGAGTTAATAGTCTCATGGATGTTTCTGTCTAGGTGTGGCTTAGAACTATGATCCTCAGATCTCAGCCTCCTGAGTAGCTAGGATGACAGGTGTGAGCCACCAGTGCCTGGTGTCCAAACTAAGTTTTTTTTTTTTTGCATGCATCATCTTTGGTTTGGCTGTTTATCATGTGAACAACTGTAGGATAATTCTATGCTGAGCCACCTGGGTTAATGTTGAGCCAGTTTGGATCACTTATTGACCTAGACTGGGCTACTCAGTCCTTAGCTGACCTGTCAGTTCAGACACATACTCAAGGACAGAAAAAGATCATCTAAGTTAACCTGGATACTTGTCAGAAGCAACTGGTCAACCTCAATCCACAGATTTAGGAGAATCCATCATGTTAAACCTCCGAGCTATAAATTGTTACACAGCAATAGCTAGCTGATCTTTTCTTTCTTGTTGGGCAAGAGAAGTCTTTCTTTAAAGATTTTTTAAAAGGACAAGTAAAGCATATGGGTGGTAGGGTTAAATCTATACTAACAGATCTTTGCTTGAATATACACCTAAGTATTGACTGGCTCTAATTAATGGTTAAATATCACCCAAACTCTGGTGGCTCATGCCTGTAATCCTAGGTACTGAGGATGCTGAGATCTGAGGACTGAGGTTTGAAGCCAGCCCAGGGAAGGAAAGTCCATGGGACGCTTAGGTCCAGTTAGTCAGCAAAAAGCTGGAAGCAGAGGTGTGCCTCAATGGTACAATGTCAGCCTTGAGTGGAAAAGCTAAGTGAGCATGTGAGGCCCTGAGTTCAAGCCTCAATACTGACATGAAGGAAAGAAGGGAAGAAAGGAAAAAAAGAAGGAAGGAAGGAAGGAAGGAAGGAAGGAAGGAAGGAAGAAAGGAAGGAAGGAAGGAGACCTTTAAATGTCTGAGGTGGAAACACTGAATATTTTAATTCCTATGCAAATCTTAGCACAATGCCTTGAATGTACTGAAGTTTTGATAAATATTTGTTGGACTAATTGCTAATTATAGTCTAATCCTCTGTGTATTCTGTACATTGTTATTTGAGTCAGAGTAATAACTTGTAGCTTTCTCTCAGTTGAATAAACGCTACTGATCTCAGACAATTCTGGCAAACCGGACCACAGTCTCTGTGCTAATTACCCAGAGAAAATGTAGAGTGGCTTTGATAAAATACTTTATTTCCACCTTTTTCCTTCAGACTTGTCCCAGCTGGAATCTTCTAGATGATCGAGCCAAAGTGAAGCAAGATAATGGTGTATGCTGATCAGAGATGCCATCAATAATTTCCTAAGTGAGGAATGGGTTAATCTCTAGGTGAGTGCTGGCTCCAGGAACATGGAGGTGTCATGGTTGATCGTGGTCCCCGTTGCTGGCCTCCTCTGGTAAGTAATGCATGAGGCACTGTTGGTAAAAACAAGCTCATTTCCAGACATTGCCTGTTTGATCATTTACAATCGTGAGATATTTTTTGACGTCCTTGTTTCTTTCTATAAGATCATAGTGACTCTTTATGTCAGTAAATGTATGTCTGGCCTGCCATTACAGAGAAAACACTAGTGGATGATTCCATTTTAAAACACAATTAATAAATGACTTGGGATTATTTCTTTTGTGACTATCTATATGGTTGGTTGTTGTTGTTTTTTTTTAATCAAGTGCTCGGTGCTTTTGTCTCCCATATCACTCCTGTCAAGTGAATTCTTTGTAAGTGAGGCTGGGCATAAGTCTTACTATAAAGTTGATTTAGTGACAAGCATTTATTTGAAAAGATACTGGCTTCTATCTTAATGATAAATATCAACTGTATGCACACACACATACATGCACACACATTTTCTATAATTCCTGCTCTGCTTCATTATGAAAGAAAAATAGAGAAGGGCGGGGAATTTGTCCCCTACCTACTTAAAGTATCCATGGGAAGGTATTTCCTGTTTCTGAAAGGAGAAACTGAGATTTATGGGCTGATTGCCTCCAAGTCATCTGGTGATTGAAGTGGTGGACACAGGTTATGAATTATATATGCATGGCATTGAAGCTCTTAGCCTTGAATCACTCTGCTGTTGGCCTCATTCTGCAAGATGGGAGATGATGTTATTAGCGATCATCTCATATTCTGAGCCCTTCTGTACTTCCAGGTCCTACACCTGCCTCGGATGTTACCTTCCATGGCCTGCCAAGCCCCACCTCCCTCCTTCTGCCTTTCCATGTTCTTCCCTTGAGCCCCTCCTTGGCTTTGGTCAGTATTGCTCTAAACTAGTTACAGTTCTGGTCATGTGGGGCATGAGGATGGATTTTTCTAGGTTTATATTGGCTTGAAAGGAATCAGGTGAAATGCAATAAAGTCCTTTGGTGACTTAGACTCATCTCATGAAATTAAAAAACACTATTTCTATCTGATAGAGATGGTCAGTCTATCTATCTATCTATCTATCTATCTATCTATCTATCTATCTATCTATCTATCTATCTGTTTATGCATCTATCTATGCATTATCTATTTATGTATCTATCAATTATACCTATAAATCTTATCTTTCTATGTACCTATCATTTATGTATGTATGTATATACTATCATATCTATCATATATGTATCTATGAACCTATTATCTATATATCATCTATGTATCTATACATCTATGCACCTCTGAGTCTATCCATCTATCACCTATCTTTACCTATATATCATCAATGTAATCTGTGTACTTATAAATCTGTTATCTACGTCTATCCATGCATCTGTCTATCATCTATCTATCTATAAATCTATTATCTTGATTTCTCTCTACGTAGTTACCTATTATTTATGTATATGTGTATATACATATCTATCATCTATGCATCTACTTATATACCTATGCATCTATGAATCTATATATCCATCTATCATTTATCTCTCTCCCTCTGTGTGTGTGTGTCTCTCTCTATATGTGAACACTGGAGATAGAACTTGATTTTATAACTGTGTGACCATCACAGCATGTAGTTACACAATATTTACCTGGCATAGAGAATCTCTGAATCTCTCTCTCTCTCTTTATGTCCTGGGGCTCAAGCCCAGGGATTCATTTTTACCAGGCAAGAGCTGTACAACTAAACTAAACTACACCTCTAGCCCATCCTTCTGGTGTCTCTTGACGAACATCATGAGATCAAGTCCACACATGGAGTTATGAAGATATAAGTTAAAAAAATAACACCATTTTGCATGGAAGAACAGAGTTGTTCATAAAAATGCCATTATCATCAGACAGGAGTTTCAGATTGAGACTGTGGAAAAAGTCTGGATTTTTGCAAAAGATCATAAGCGAGGAAGAAGTTTTTCCTTCTAACTTTCCCATTTTATTCACAGAACTAAAAGAAAATGGATGCTGCAAACTGAAGCTTTATTTTAGGGATAATTTCTCCATCCCATGTGAAGCAGATTAAACAAAATGATCAGGAAACTTCGAGCAGTTTTTTTCTTTCTTTTTTCCCCCCTCTTCCTTTGAGGTCAATACTGGGTTTTCCCAGTGGTCAGCTTTGCAAGCTATTTCACTCCTCTTTTAATGGGCACATAAAGATCATTACATTAAAATTAATTCCCATTAGGGTTCCCAAGTATGCTACCCCCAGTTGAGATTTTAGGAAAGCTATGTCATTCAGAGGTTGAGAAGAAAACCAAAGAAATCATTATATCTGGTTCAAGTTAAGAGATTTTTTTTTCTTTTTAACATGGGAAAAGTAATTGAAAAGTATATATTTTGCATAATGAAACAGATGACAAACTGAGCTAGCTGGTCTCTTAATGAATCCCCTGTTAAGTCAAGAAGCCATCGAAGCAGGGAGTGAATGTGTGAAATAGAAATCTCTGATCTTAACTTTTTAACAACCAATTTTAATCAAACCATCCCCCACACTGAGTTCTGAGGGCCCCAGGATGGGTGAGGGCAAATTTGAAAGAATATAAAAAGAACATGTGAGATGAGTTGCAAAGTAACATCCTCAATTTAGGAGTTAGGCTCAGGAAAAAGAAAAAAACCCCAAAACAAAACAAAAAAAAACAACAACCCCACAAAACTTAAGGTTTACTTCAGGTTGTGTAACATTCCACATTTATGAAAGGTCATCTTGTCTTTCACAGTATAGTTTCTAACAAGCTGTCATGTTAGGAAACTGAAATGAGATCGAAAGGGCGGGGGTGGGGTGGGGGTGTGTGGATGAATGAAGAAAAGGGAGCAGGGACAAATCCAGGGAGAATTGCCAATGTACATTTGTGACAAAGGAAATGAGTGGGGGGGGAGGGGAAGAGGGAGGGGATGGGAACAATGATGGAAGGCATGATTCCTCTGAGCTAAAAGCACTGGACACTTAAATGGAAGTGGTAAATTTAATCCCCTTCTACAACCTTTGGAAGTTCAGAAAATTAAAATAAAAAAATAAAATCATGGGACCTTCTGCTTTTGCATGGTGCTCCACTTACAAACCTAAAGAGGGCAGTTTTTTTTTTTTTTTTTTTTTCTGGAAGAATCCATGCAGTGCCAGTAAACTATAAAATGAAGAGTAAGGGAAAGGGTGTGTAGTGGAGGGATGGGTGAGAATGTTGAAAGGGGTGGTGATGATTATGATATATTACATTCATAAACTGCTTTGTTCAATGGCAACTCTTTTGTACAGCTACTTAGAGATAATCAAAAAAATTAAGCAAGAGGAAAAAAATGCACGTGCCAGTTATAAATACAGCCATTCATGAACTAGTATATGAGTTGGAAGTCATCTGTAATAGTTCTTTGAAAATTTCCTTCTATTGAACAAATATTTATACAGAAGTTGCTTCTTTGGGTGTTTAAGAAGCGAACATTGTGATTTGCCATTTCTGAGAGGTTAGCAAAAGCAAACACTGTCAGTAGGTAATGGGATGTGCCTTTCTCCTGATTTATCCAGATTGGCTGAGTAATTATCTCTAAATCCTGGAGAGGTGCCAGCTTTCCACTCCAGCTTGTATTGCCTGGGTTGCATTCTGGAAGAGAGGCTTTCGACTAATGGAAAATGAAATGTACCTTCAAAGGAAGAGGGAGATGCAGGCCTCTCAGCCTGAGAGAGACTGGTTGGAGAAGCCGGGAATAACACAATATGGCAGCAGGCAAAATACTTCTCTGTATTTCTACTCTGTGAAATGAGGAATTCACAGGACCCTTGGTCATTTCTAGGCCTGCCAATTTCCATTTCTATCACCTGGGAGGTTTTGAAAGCAAACACTTTGCAACCAGAAATTCTGCTTTCAGTACATCTGGGGGTTGTGTGGGGGTGGGGGTGGGGGGAGTGGAAGCTCTGTTTGTATTTCAAACTCTCCCCTCCCCCCTCCAAGATCCTTCTGGAAACCCAATTGTGAATCACCCATCTTCAGCTAAACTATCTCATTTTCATGGTAGAGTACAGAGATCAGAAAAGCAAGGCAAAGAGCCAGGATCCCCAAGAGACAACATCTTTTAAAATAATTCATAAAAATCTCATGTCCTTGAACTTCCATTGTGAACGCTGAGGAATGCTTCTAACTTCTGTGGAAAGGAGAGGTAAGGCCTTCATTTGACAACTTTATTTCCCTTCAATGTTCTCCCCTCCCCCCCCACCTCTTATCCCTTCCTCTCCCTTCTCTTTTTCTTTTTTCTTTCTTCTTATATGTGTTCTGGGGCTTAAACTTAGGGGCCTGAGATGCTGCTGTCCTTAGCTTTCCTACTCAAGACTGGTGCTCTACCACTTTAGCCACACCTCTGCTTCTCCATGTGTTTTTCAATGAACTGAAAATTGCATCCAATCAAAATTGGTGTTTGTTGAGAGATGATTATTTTATCTATTACTGGGTACCTGACACTTGCATTTATAGTTGCCTTATTTCATTGTGGTTTTGAGTGAGTAATATGAAATTTGCATAGCTTGGTTATGGATAAGATGGATAAATAATTGACAAATGGAAGCTAATATTCTAGCCCAGTGCTGATGGCTCACATCTGTAATACTACCTACTCAGGAAGCTGAAATGTAGAGGATCCCAATTCCAGACCAGCCCAGGCAGAAAAGTCTGAAAGATACTAATAATTTTTGTACTGGTCTTGAGACTTGAACTCTCCCTGAGAGTTATTGCTCAAGGCTAGCTCTCTACCACCTGGGGCACAGCTCCATGTAGGGCTTATTGGTGCTTAATTGGAGATAAGAAGCTTATAGGCTTTTCCTGCCCAGTCTGGCTTTGAACCATGATCCTCAGGTTTCAACCTCCTGAATAGCCAGTATTGTAGGCATGAACCAGAGAAGACACTGTCTTTTAAAATAATATATCCCCTTGTCATCTGTGAATCTACCTTTTGGCTTTGAGTCTTACATAGATTCTGCCTTAGAAAATACACAATTGCTGTGTCTCTTTCCCTCTTTAGGTTGTATAGTTCTTGAAGATATTAGTTACTGAAGAAAACTAATTAACTCTCTCATTGTGAGATACTATAAATGATATTGTAAGTCCTTGAACTTGTGCACAACAAAAGGATTCTCCTAAACACTAATGGACAACATAGAAACATAGCGAGTATCATGTTGGTGTCCATTCAGATGAAAAACTACTTAAATGCAGGAATAATGTATGCATGAAACTTGATACTGAGAACACTAAGATAGATGTATATATATGTATGTACATATGTATATATATTCATATATGTATATTTATGTATGTAAGTAGACTTACATATGTAAAGGTACATATATATGTATATATATTTATGTGTATATACATATCCATTCTTCATGAAAAATAGGACTTAGGCTGGATGGTGGTGGGTTATACCTACAATCCTATCTACTCAAGAGGCTGAGACCTGAGGATCACAGTTCAAAGCCAGGAAAGCCCATGAAACTCCTATTCCCAATACATTACCCAAAAAGTTGGAAGTAGAGCTATGGTTCAAGTGGTAGAGTGCTAGCCATGAGCAAATAAAAGCTCAGGGACAGTGCCTAGACCCTTAATTCAAGCCTCAGGACAGGTGCATGGGCATGCGCGCACACACACACACAGAAAATTTAAATCTTATCTGTGATTACTATGTACACGATGCCTCTCAAAAACAAAGCTATTTTAGTTTTGAGACAAACATATTTGCATATTTATTGCCTATATATATATTAGTGCTAGTCCTGGAGCTTGAACTTAGGACCTGAGTGCTGTCCCTGAGCTCCACTTGCTTAAGGCTGGTGCTCTACCACTTGAGCCACAGTGCCACTTCCATCTTTTTGGGGGGTTGGTAGTTTATTGTCAATAAGCGTCTCATTGACTTTCCTATCCAGGTTGGCTTTGAACCACATTCCTCAAATCTCAGCCTCCAGAGTAGCTTGGATTACGGGCGTGAGCCACTGATCCCTCTCTTGTTTTTAAATTTAACACAGGACTTAGAGCTGCTATGTACATATGCACTGAAGACGTTGTTCTCCTTCTAATCATAAACACATAAAAGGAATTATTATACCTCCTTAAGGTAAAATATGGGAATAAATATTGTGCTGATTCACCTGTATTCTTCTATTGAATTTCTCCTCTGACCAGAAAGTAATCTACGTATCGATCTACCAGGCCAAAGGCACTTTCTCACTCATTAGAGGAGATGAAGCTGATTGACCTGCAAACATTTTATTTATTTATTTTAAAGAATTTCTTATTTATTGTCAAAGTGATATACAGAAGGGTTACAGTTACATACTGTAGGCCCTGGGTACATTTAAAATTTTTTTTTATTATCAAACTGATGTACAGAGAGGTTACAGTTTCATATGTTAGGCATTGGATACATTTCTTGTACTGTTTGTTACCTCCTCCCTCATTCCCCCTCCCCCCTTCCCCTTTCCCTCTTCCCCCATGAGTTGTTCAGTTGGTTTACACCAAGTGGTTTTGCAAATGTTGCTTTTGGAGTCGTTTGTCTTTTTATCCTTTGTCTCTCGATTTTGATATTCCCTTTCACTTCCCTAGTTCTAGTACCAGTATATACAGTATCCAGTGTATTCAGATGAGATACAGTGATAGCACAGGAACAACCACAGGAAGGGGATACAAGAGGATCATCAACAAAAGAAGCTACGGTTTCACATGGCATGTTGAAAGTAATTACAGTAGTGATATAACACTCGTTTCTATAACATGGAATTCATTTCACTTAGCATTATCTTATGCATTCATAAGTGTATAGCTATAAGGCTCTGGTGATCCTCTGCTGTGACTAGCCTAAGCCTGTGCTAATTATTCCCTATGAGGGAAACCATAGAGTCCATGTTTTTTTTGAGTCTGGCTCACTTCACTTAGTATAATTTTTTCCAAGTTCTTCCATTTCCTTACTAATGGGGCAAAGTCATTCTTTCTGATAGAGGCATAAAATTCTATTGTGTATATGTACCACACTTTCCTGATCTATTCATCTACTGAGGGGCATCTAGGTTGGTTCCATATTTTTGCTATGACAAATTGTGCTGCGATGAACATTGTTGTGCTGGTGGCTTTAGTGTGTTCTTGTGACCTGCAAACATTTTAAACTCATGACTTTGTGGATTTCCCCCCCCCCACACACCATTTTATCTAAGTGAATATCAATAGCAAATGTTCTCTGTTTTCTATTTTCTATGTACAGGATAGAGAGAAAGAGAAAGAGAGAATGAAGAGAAAGGGTGGGGGCAAAAGGAGGAGAGAAAAGTCAGTACTTCTTAAAATTATTTGTAAATAGGTTTACAAATGGGTTTCAGTTCAACAAATCAGCTTATAATAAAAATGCATCTTGGAGTTGGCTACTGGTGGTGGCTCACTCCTGTCATCCTAGCTATTTAGGCTGAGATCTGAGGATTACAGTTCAAAGCCAGCCTGGGCAGGAAAGTCCATGAGACTCTTACTTCCAATGAGCCACCAGAAAACCAG
The DNA here is from genome assembly GCF_023159225.1 of Perognathus longimembris pacificus. Lineage (NCBI taxonomy): Eukaryota > Metazoa > Chordata > Mammalia > Rodentia > Heteromyidae > Perognathus > Perognathus longimembris. The sequence goes on from NC_063187.1 coordinate 1,264,907, forward strand.
AGTGGCGCTGTGGCTCAAAGTGGTAGAGCACCAGGCTTGAGCAAAAGAGCTCAAGGACAGCACCTAGGCTCTGAGTTCAAGCCCCAGGACCCCCTCCCCCCCAAAAAAATTGGCAGGAATCAGTACTTTGAAACCATTTCTGTATGGCTTTATATTTTCTAAAACTCCTGCCACCACATCAATATGAGATCTAAGCAAAGTACCCTAACAAGTTATTGTACAGAACATAAATAAATGACTTCCATGAATGGATGATGATGATGATGATGATGATGAAGAGGAGGAAGAGGAGGAGGAGGAGGAGAAAAAGGAGGAGGAGGAGGAGGAGGAGGAGGAGGAGGAGGAGGAGGAGGAGGAGGAGGAGGAGGAGGAGGAAGATTTGTTTGTTTGGTGCTGATACTGAGACGAACTAAGATTTTCTTGTTCTCTCTTTTTTGCTCAGATTGGTGCTCTACCACTTGAGTCACACCTCACTTCTGACTTTTTGCTGATTAATTGGAAATAAAGAGTCTCTCAGACATTTCCATTGAACTGCATTCCTCAGATCTCAGCCTCCTAAATAGCTGGGATTATAGGTATGAGCTACCCAGGGTCCAGCTATGAATGTGTGTGTGTGTGTGTGTGTGTGTGTGTGTGTGTGTGTGTGTGTGTTTAATCCAAAAGGCATGCTTGATGCTAAGTGGGTGTCACTTTTAAGGAACCAATCTTGTAGCATATGAGTATCATACAAGCCAAAGCAGGTTCTTGGAACATGTGGAAAGTGAGTGTAGACAGAGATGTTGAAAGTACAAGTGAGATATGCTTGTTATGATATTCAAATTTACTCTATTATCATTATCTTTATGTCATGCCCACAGGGTCTTCTACAAAACAAATCCAGAATCTGCACTGGGAATAGAGATGTTAGAATCCAATCTCTTGTGAGTTCACAGAAATAATTAATAATTGCAGCAAAATATCTGTTGACAGTAAGATATACAAATACACATGCAGAGCTAGACACCAGTGGCTCATGCCTATAATCCCAGCTACTCAGGAGTCTGAGATATGAGGATTGGGGTTCAAAGCCAGCCTGGGTAGGAAAGTTGGTGAGACTCTAATCTACAAGAACCACCAAAAAGCTGGAAGTGGAGCTGTGGCTCAAGTGGTAGAGCACCAGCCTTGACTGAAAAAGTTCAAGGACAGCACCCAAAGCCCTGATGAGTTCAAGACCCAATACCAACACAAAAATGAAAATACAAAAGAAAAGAAAAACCATATGCCATAGGGATTATTTTTTCTACAGGAAGGAGTATACCTTTTTTTCCCTTGGGTAGTGATCCTATATAGAACATATAGATGAGCAACTTTCACTGAATTTGGAGAGAAAAAGGGAGAGCTAGATTAAGGAGTAAAATGTCTTGACAAACTGGTCCAAGCCTCTTTATTTAAGAGACAATTAAAAAATATATGTGCTTCATCAAACATGTAACATCCTTCAATTTGTGTTTTCATCCATATTTCCTGATTTGAAAAAAAAAGAAAAGGAAGAAAGAAAAGAATACGCAGGCACTGGTGTCTCATGCCTGTAATCCTAGCTATTCAGGAAGCTAACATTTGAGGATGGAGGTTCAAAGCCAGCCAAGACAGACAAAGCCAGGAGACCCCTATCTCCAATTAAGTAGCAAACAGCTGTGAGTGGAGATGTAGCTCAAGTGGTAGCACCCCATCCTTGAGCACAAAAGCTAAGGAAGAGCATCCAGGCCCTGAGTTCAAGCCCCAGCACCAGCATGCGAACACACAGCCACACAAAATTCATTAGTACTATTTTATCTTCATACACACATGATATCTTTCTCTAACCTTGTCTGAACTTTGTTGAATATATGTATATGTTTATAATTAATTAATTTATTTATTGTTGGTCACAGGGCTTGAACTCAGAGCCTGGGCACTGTCCTTGAGCTCCTTTTGCTCAAGGCTGGTGCTCTACCACTTTGAGCAACAGCTCCACTTCTGGTTTTCTGGTGGTTCATTGAAGATAAGAGTCTCATGATCTTTCCTGCCTGAGCTGGTTTTGAACTTGGAGCCTCCTGAGTAGCTGGGATTGCAGGCGTGAGCCATCGCTGCCTGGCTGCTTTTGGATTCTCTTTTGGAAGCTATATGCATATGTGTGTGTGTGTGTATGTGTGTGTGTGTGTGTGTGTGTGTGTGTGTGAACATGGAGGGCACAAATATTCACCATCAAAGTAACTTGACAATCTGAAAGAATTCTAATACTTGGTACATTTTTTTTTTCCAGATCAATGGCTTCTTTTTTTTAAAATTTAAATTTAAAAAAGCTGGTATGGTCAATCCAGAAGGATTAAAGTTTGCTAAAATAAAGATGTGTTTCTCAGTTGCATCAAATGAATGAAACACAGACATTTCAACAACAGCATTTTGTAGAGTTGTAGGGAGATTTTGTGTTAAGGGGCAGGAGGTGGGGGGGAGGGGGGGCGGGAACCCACATATCAGCACCAAATAAACCCTGTCCTCAGAGGGGTAAACAGTTGAATGACTAGTTTTATGCAGAGTGAATAGCTTGCCTCAATGCCACCGACTGAGGGAGCCTTTAGTCCATTAATGGTTTGTCCTGGATCCAAGGCCTTGGCAAAAAAGAACGTGCTGGTACTAAATCGGATGGTCACCTTTGAGCTTGTTCAACAAGCTCACTTAAAAAGGGTCAGCAGATCTTTTCAGGGGACCTGTCATTTTGTGGAAGCCAGAAAGAGATGAATTTGAAAAAAAAAAAAAAAGTCCAGAATCCCTGCGGTAGATATCAAACCCATTGTCTGAGCTGTGTTGTGTTCACTTTGCACATTGGATTTTCTTCAGTTGCCACTGGCGTGACACAGTTGCTGTTTGCATCTCGAAGTCAAAGGAGAGCCAGTGTGAATTGGAAATGTAGGTTCAGCTGGAAAGAAAGAAAACTGTGGACTTGAAGTTCAGCTTTGCATGTCTCCCTTCCACCTGAGCTCAAAGTGGAGAGAGGAAAGGAAGAGAGAGGACTATATAATTTGTTTGAAGTTATCAAGCTTGCATGTGCACACACGGACACACACACACACACACACACACACACACACACACACACACGAGAAAGAGGAAGAAGAGGGAGAAAAAAGTAAGGTATTTAAATTTCCCTCTCTAGATCCCTTCGTGAACTCAGAAGATTTTACAAGAAGAAGATTGTGAGTGTTATTCTGAGTCTTCTTCCTCCCCTCCTCCCCCATCATGGTTCAGGTAATCTAGTTGCTTCCATTTTCCCTGTGCAGACAAAAAAATTAAAAAAAAAATATGGTGTGGGCAGGCTGGATGTTTGATCTGCCCATGTTTCTTTCTTATCCGAAGGGAATGTGCTCATGTAATAGATTTAGAATGTATATTTGATATTTCCAAATCCTTTGGGAAACACAAACAAAGGGTAGAATCACAAAGTACAGCCTAAGGAAAGAATTCTCTTTGTGTTTTAAGAAGTGCCTCTTAATTCTGCCAACCCTTCTGGTCCACTTCAGAATTCTCTCTGAGCACAAGGGTTTAGTTCCAGGAGCAACTGAGAAAAGGAGAAGAAGGAAATAGAATGGAATGATTTCATTAAAAAAAAAAAAAGTTACCATCCAACTTCCTCATTGGGGCCATTGTTTATTTTCCTTCTTTATGTCTTTCCACTTCTTTCCCATCGGAATAAAATGCATCACTCCCTGCTGAAGAAACAAAACGAATTAAATGCTTTGCTCATTGTAGTGAGCTCTGTCTATTTTGAGATTCATTCCCCCGCCCCCCCCCAGTTGTGGTTATATTATGATGGAAGCTACACTGACGTAAAATTCCAGAAAGAGAAATATAAGACTATGCAACTGATAAATGAGTCCACATGCTTGGAGTGGCTTTAGTAAAGACATCACATGAATAAGTGAAAGACTTCACAGAAAGACTGAGGAAAGTGAATATTTTCATCTTTATTGGCTAGCTGGAACCAATATTTAAAAAAAAATACATAGACAGGATTCCTATGTTAGAAAACCCTTGTATATTTTCTTGCACCACTTTTTGTTTGTGTATGCTACCATATTCCCAGTTATCTTCTTTGCCCTTCTAATATCTTCTCATCTTGACGCACTACTACTTTAAAAAAAATAAAGTGTATGTTTTATTTCAGAATATGTTTCTTTTGACTTTGGTAGTTATAGAAAATGAATTCCAGGATGGTTGGGAGAGGGGGCTGGAATAATACTCTGCAGAACACAAACTAAGTTAAAACATATTTTTTGGAGGTGAGAGGATTGTTTCTAGATTTTTCTGCAACTCCGGCAGCCCCAATCATTGCAAATATCAAATTGGATCACTAAGCATTTTCAACACACCAATTGGAATAATAATAATAAAATAGAAAGGTTCTCTGTATTTCACCAACGGAGTCAGTATCTTCATCATCTTTTATCCTCATATAATGCACGCGTTTTCCCAGCTGGCGAAGACTGTGATCTTCCCGCAATTTGGACATTTGTCACTCTATTCAGCCAGGCAGGAGAAGTCCCTGGGTCGCAGTCTCCTTGCTCTGCGGGCAGAGCATCTGTGAAGATGTCGCTGACATCTGATGATTCAAATTGCAGAAATGATCCAGGACAAATTATGAATGTCTGGGTAGGGCCCAGAGATTTGAGTTGAAATGACTTTGCCCTTGGCACTTTGCAAGAGTGGGGTGGGGGGAATTCTTGGGGCCACGACTTGGCCCATACACAACCTTCCTTCCGGACATTTGCCCTATGGTTCAGATCTGTGTCGCTTCTCCTCCTTGCCAGGGAAGCTGCCAAGTTCGTTTTCCTTGGCCCGGAAATGAAAAGGAAATGGCTCAGGTTTTTAGTTTACAAAACCCTCCAGGCAATCGGGAGCTTTCTTTGAAATGGAAAACAGTTCTCCATCAAGCACTGCTTAAGGGCAGCATGCAACTATCAAAGTCAAAGATAATTTGATGGAAATTTACAAATCCTCCTAAGTTAGGGCAAGTCAGTGGAAGCTGGAGCTTTGGCTCTGGCACGTAAGACAGAAGCAAGAGGATAATTTATCTAAGTGTAGGGTAACGAAGTGTTAACTCAAACCACATGAAACTATTTTGACAACCACAGGCCATTCATTCAAAGGTGAACCTTTCTGGAGCTAGAACTATTTTCAAGGTATTTTTTTCCCCCCTTCTTCTACATCTCAGCTTCCCTGATGGCATTTGCAAGACACAAGGTGATACAGGTGAAATCCTATGATTTATTCCACCTAATGAACAATGCTCAGCTGATTGTCTCTAAAATACAACTGCTGACATTGATGTATAGAGACTTTAACTCATTCGTCCCAACTTTATTAGGTACATATGTCTATCGCAGACACAAATGAAACATTCTACAACTAGGCTTCAAGCCAAAAACTAATTTATTCTTTAATGTGTTAGTGATTACGTGGTGGTTCCTTGAGCCGAGATGACAGATCTGAGCTAATGGAGTTGTACTGTAAGTTAATATAAATCATGACAGAGCAATTAATTACAAGAAACCACTGCAAATCTCTTTGTTAGCTCTCCCCCCCCCATGCCTCGCCAGAAGGATTTAATAATATTCATTTTGCTAAGTTCCAGTGACATTTACAAGTCTTAAACCATTTTTTTCTTTAATCAAATCAATATCACTGGCTGCTAAATTTAGTTGGGCTTTGCTTGCGAGTCCTGGAATTCGTGGAAGGCAGTGTTAGCTACCTTCTGTTCAAATGTATCCCACTGAATCTCCCTACTTCTCCTTCATTTATTTACATTGAGGAGCTGGGCTCTGCAAAGCAGAGAAGGTTTAGCTGGGAGCCAGCAGGAATGATTTAGCAGGTAGAAGAAGAAATCTGTAAATCAGCCAGGACACGGTCACTGGTTCTAGTTAATATCCTTCATCAGTTTCTCCTTAATTGGCCTAAACATGTAAATAACAACCTCCCCCCCCCCATAATGATAATAAAAAAAATAAAACCACCATTATGAAAATAAATTCTCATGGTGGTGGGTTAAAGAAAGAGACTGGGTTTCCTTATCAGAACAGTAAGATTTTGTCATAGCAAAGCTCAGTTCAGCTTTCACCAGATCTGTTTGTTCTTTGTTCTTTAAACCTCTCTCTCTCTCTCTCTTTCTCTCTCTTATCCTGGGACTTGAATTCAGGGCCTGGGCACTGTCCCTGAGCTCTTTTACTCAAGGCTGGTGCTCCACCACTTGAGCCACAGCACTACTTCCATTTTTCTGGTGGTTCATTGGAGATAAGAGTCTCACAGACTTTCCTGCCTGGGCTGGCTTTGAACCACAATCCTCAGATCTCAGCCTCCTGAGTAGCTAGGAGGAAAGGTGTGAGCCACTGGTGCTTCATGATATCTCTTTTAAAAATGAATAAGTAGAATTTAACTGGTTGCTATCCTGTAGAGATGCTAAATTATCTCTATAAAGAATCATAAAAACTTCTTAATCAGGAATTGATTACACATAGATTTTTGGAACAAAGTGACTTGCTGTTTCTGTGTGGCTTGTGTTTCTAGATCAATATCCAGACTCCTGTTTGTTTGTTCTCTTTCTCTCCTCCCCTGCAAAAAAGCTCCGTATTGAAAGAGTTTAACTTCCACAGCTATATGCCTTATGAATTTGGTGGATTATTTTTTTCTACCTGTTCAACCTTTTATTTATTTATTTTTTTGTGGGGAGAGATTAATTATAGATTGTTTTTTGGAGGTCCTGGAGCTTGAACTCTAGGCCTGGGCACAGTCCCTGAGCTATTTCACTCAAGGCTGGCGCTCTACCACTTGAGCCACAGCTCCACTTCTGGTTTTCTGGTGGTTCATTGAGGATAAGAGTCTTATGGACTTTCCTGTCCTGGGCTGGCTTTGAACCATGATACTAAGATCTCAGGATGACAGGTGTGAGGCAAGCAGTGCTACTAGCTGTTTAGCATTTTTATTTTCCATTCTTATTTATTTTCTTCTTCTTTTTTAACCAGGTTGTAAAGAGTTTCCAGTCAGGGAGCTTGCTTGAGCCATGTCTTTTTTCCTCCTGTCAGTACTTAAGCCACAGTTGTTTTCGCGTGATATTGTTCAATCCACATTCAGGAATGGAATGAACATATGCTCCCCAGATGGGAAAGCAAGAAGGGTGTAAAACTTGAATTAGTTAATCAAATAGCTTGTAAGAGAATAGGGAAAATGTTGCTAACCTCTGAGAGACACTGGAGGCTGTAAGTTTCAAGTAAGAAATTGACTGGGTAAGGCTAGTGGCAGGACTAGCCCTTGGGCATTGCTCTAATGGCTTGGAAGGGAATGGTAATTTTGTCTAATTTTGGAGAACTACAACCCTAGCTCAGATGTGCAGTATGAGACATTGTGATCTATCAGCCAGATCAGTCCTTGAACGGGGGTTGTCAGTATTTGGACTCCCACTTAACCTGTGTAAACCAGGCAATTAATTTTGACCTTGATGACAGCCTTTAAGCTTTCTAGAGTCATTTTCTTTAGCTTTATAGTGACAAGCAAGGGTTAATAGTAATGTGAGGATTTTTTTTTGTTTCTTTGTTTTTGTGCCCGTAGTGAGACTTGAACTCCGAACTCAGGGCCTTAAGATCTTTCTTAGCTTTTTTTTTTTTTTTTTTGGTTGGTCATGGGGCTTGAACTCAGGACCTGGGTGCTGTCCATGAGTTCTTTTGCTCAAGGCTAGTGCTCTATCACTTGAGCCACAGTGTCACTTTTGCTTTTCTGGTAACTCACTGAAGATAAGAATTTCACTGAAATTTCCTGCCCTGGGCTGGCTTTGAACCGCAATCCTCAGATCTCAGCATCCTGAGTAGCTGGGATTATAGGTGTGAGCCACCAGTGCCCTTTTCCTTATTCGCTTTTTATCCTCTCTTTTTATCCTCTCAAGGCTGATGCTTGACCACTTGAGCCACACTCCCACTTCTGTTATTTTCTGATTGGCGATAAGCACCTCTTTGATTTGTGTGGCTGGGGTTAGGATCAAACCATCATCCTCAGGTCTCAGCCTTGGAGCTGAGTAGCCTGAATTACACGTGTGAGCTACTAAATCCTGGATGTAATGAGAGTCATGAGAAGAGAGAATCAGGATGATATAGGCTGGTGCAGAGTTAGGTCTGAGTTCTACACCTGGGGCATTGTGAACAGCAGAACAGCAAACAACCATGGCAAGGGCCTCTGGGAGTGGTGGGATGGATTTCTTCTGCCCCGGGGCTGAGGAGTGACTCTGTTATTTACCCCCGCAGGAGCACCTGATCGAATGAGACCCTTTGCATGTGTCCTGCTTTCCCACAAGGAAATCAGTTTCTTCCTCATCTAGAGAAAAGGAGTCTAGAACATGTTGCTCTCCAGTTATGCCAAGATGGGCAATCTCAATCATCAGGGCATTCTGAAAAACAGGGTGAGAAAGGATTCCTAGAAGAGGATCCCACAGGCTAATAGCTGTGTGCACACGATCATATAAAATGACACCTGTCTGCACATCACTTCTTTAAAAACAACAAAATATATTTAAAAACAACCCAAGCTGAGGGCCTGTCTCATGTTCCCTCCCAAGAGAGTCAAAAAGAGTCTCTTCCTCGACCATTGGAAATGATTTTTCCATGGCAAAGGACTACACCTGTGCCAGCAATTTTGCAAGGGAAAGGAGTCATTTTTTAAAAAATAGACTCTTACCTGTAGTCAGCTTAGGTGGTTATTTGCTATTCCCATGAATAAGGGGCTAGAATCTAACATAACTTTCTCCAGTATTATTAATACCGTCTCCTCTCCTCCTCTCCCCCTCTTTCTCCTCTACTCCTCTCCCCTTCACTGCCTTTCCTTTTCTTCCTTTGCCCCCCTCTTTTGTGCAGGTGTTGGGACTTGAACTCAGGGCCTAGCACTCTTACATGACTGTTTCACTGAAGGATAGCACTCTACCACTTGAGCTATGCTTCCACGTTCTTCTTTTTTGCTGGTTAATTGGAGTTATGAGTCGAATGTGGGCTGGCTTTGAACTGTGATACTCAGATGGCAGCTTTCTGAGTAGCTAGAAGACATTCACTCTTAAAAAATTACTTCACTATAAGAGCATTGCAGTATAAGTGCACACACACATGCACACACTTGTATTATTTTCAAGTGCACAACACAGATATTTTTAATATCATCTTTGAATCATGCAATAATCACAAGAGTTAATTTTAGAATATCTCATTGCTTCAAAAAGCAATCAGCCCCTCTTCTCCTGTGTCCCAGCTCCTGGAAATCACAAATAATTTTATTTCTGCACACTTGCATATTCTTCATTCAATCAAATCGCCCAGCACATGGACCACTGTATCTCGTTTGAAATGTTTTTACATTTCATTCAGGTCATTTCATGGACTGGGGCTTGAACTCAGGGCCTAGGCACTGTCTCTTAGTGTATGTACTACTACTTGAACCACAGCTCCATTCTTCTTCGTGTGTGTGTGTGTGTGTGTGTGTGTGTGTGTAATTAGAGGTAAGAGTCTCACAGACTTTCTTGCCTGGGCTGGCTTTGATCCTCAGACCTCAGCCTCTTGAGTAGCTAAGATAACAGGAGTGAGCCACTGGTTCTTGGCTCTTATTCCTTTTTAAAGACCAGATAATGTTCTTTCATCACACAAATCTACTACATTTCTGTTTTTCTTTCCCATTCATCAGTTGATAGACATTTGGGATTCTTTCTATTTTTTGCACTCACATTCATGTACATATTTTTGTCCGGAACTATCTTTTTATAATTTTCTTGGACATATACCTAAGAGTAGAATTTATGGATCATATGGTAAGCTCTATGCTTAACATTTTTGAGGAACTGCCAAACTGCTTTCCAAAAGGGCTGGACCGTTTCACAATCCTACCTCCTATGTAATATTCTTTTTTTTTTTTAAATGCAAGACTTACTTAAGGAAGACTGTGTTTTTGTTGTTGTTATTGTTACACTATAACTAGGAGTTTGCACATTTTTTTTTTAAGAATTAGTGTGTAATCTCAACAAGTATACATTTTCCTTCACTGGATAATTCTTGTGACAAGGTTGCAATCTTAGACGATATCCAGACTAGACTGACTTCTTCTTCTTCTTCTTCTTCTTCTTCTTCTTCTTCTTCTTCTTCTTCTTCTTCTTCTTCTTCTTCTTCTTCTTCTTCTTCTTCTTCTTCTTCTTCTCCTTCTTCTTCTTCTTCTTCCTCTTCTCTTCTTCTTCTTCTTCTTCCTCCTCCTCCTCCTCCTCCTCTTCCTCCTTCTGTCGATTGTGGGACTTGAACTCAGGGCCTGGTTGCTGTCCCTGAGCTCTTCCACTCAAGGCTGGCGCTCTACCACTTTGAGCCACAGTGCCACTTCCAGTTTCCTGGTGGTTCACTGGAGATCAAAGTCTCATGGCCTTTCCTGTCCTGGATAGCATTGAATGACAACCTTCAGGTCTCAGCCTCCTGAGTAGCTAGGATGACAGGCGGGAGGACTGGCACCCATTTAAGTCATCTTCGTGAAGGAAAGGTTTGCTTCCTTAGTGCCATGTTTGGGTGACACATGGGGTGGCTTGCCAGATCTTGGGCCTGTTGCAAACATTCAAAACAAACAAACAAACAAACAAAGAGAGGAAGACATGCACTTGGAGATGGGCTTGCTGAATTTGAATTTCCATCCAAACATCTGACCTTTCCAGTCCATAAACTGAGCTCTTCAGAAACATTCTCCAACATATGGATTCTCTCTGTCTGTAATTTCCATTCTTATTCCATCTGTTGAGGAATTTCATCTCCTTTCAAAGTCCCCTGGGGAAAACCTCGCTGCATATACCACACATGTTACAAAGGGTATTTTTATTTTTAAAGGATGTAACACCACCACCTAGATTTGGCACTACCTCATTTAAAAAAACAAAGCAAAACAACCAAATCATCAAAAATCAAAATCATGACCTAATTTTTCTTTCCTCTAACATGGATAGCACTGATTCCATGCCTCCTCCTCCTCCTCCTCCTCCTCCTCCTCCTCCTCCTCCTCCTCCTCCTCCTCCTCCTCCTCCTCCTCCTCCTCCTCCTCCTCCTCCTCCTCCTTTTCCTTCTTCTTCCCGAATCATGGGACTTGAACTCAGGGCCTGAGCACTGTCCCTAGCTTCTTTTTGCTCAAGGCTAGCACTCTACCACTTGAGCTACAGCTTTTTCTGTGTATGTGGTGCTGAGGAATAGAATCCAGGGCTTCATGCATGCTAGGCAAGCGCTCTACCACTAAGCCACATTCCCAGCCCCACAATGATGTTTTTTGTTTTTGTTTTTGTTTTGCCAGTCCTGGGACTTGAAACTCAGGGCCTGGGCACTATCCCTGAGCTTCTTTTCCTCAAGGCTACACTCTACCACTTGATCCACAGTGCCACATCCAGCTTTTTCTGTTTATGTGGAACTGAGGAATCGAACCCAGGGGTTCATGCATGCTAGGCAAGCACTCTACCACTAAGCCACATGCCCAGTTGAATTCCATTTTCTAACCCACTTACTTATCTTTCACTATTCAGTGTCTGGTTTGTTTGGCTTTATTCTTTGAGAATCTGAAGGCATTTGCCATTCTGCATTTTATTTCATTCATTCTCTCTCTCTCAGTCTCTCGTTGTCTCTCTCTTTCCATATCTAATGAACACATTCCAGAGCTATCCCTGTCAGATCTCAGCCACCTGCAGGTGATGGTATGAGTCAGAAGACAAGAAGACAGTCTGATACCACTTCTGGATTGAATAGGGACACTTCCATGGCTGAGCCAGGCCTGAGGTCTGGACTGTTCAGCCCTCCTCCCTTGTTCTTCCTGTTTATTATTATTTGTATTTGATTGGACAAAAATACTGTCTGTCATCTGCTGGCCCCATGACCTATGGTCAATTCCCAATGGAGAATCAAGTTTTTGGGGGATAAGTCTTGTTTGTCCTATTAGGGAAAAAAAGACAGGAAGAGTGGCCACAAAAGACATTGGAAGAGAGGGAACAAAGTCATTTGTCACTGAAGATTTTTTTGGGGGGGGGGGGGTTGTGGTGCTTGAACTCAGGGCCTGGGCGCTGTCTGTGAGCTTTTTTTTTTTTTTTTCTCAAGGCTAGTGCTCTACTACTTTGAGACACAACTGCAGTTCCACTTTTCTGGTGGTTCACTGGAGATAAAAGTCTCATGGACTTTCCTGCCTGGGCTGGCTTTCGATCCTCTCAGATCTCAGTCTCCTGAGTAGCCGGGATGATGGGTGTGAGCCACGGGTGCTATCTGGCTAATATCTTTATCTGGATGGTAATCATGAAAATAAATCTGTTGTAAACATGTGGGCAAAGGGGAGACTTTCATGGGTTTATTTCTGTCTTAGCCAGTTGCCCTCCATGTACCAAGCATGACACAGATACCTACCCTGCCCCTTTAGGACACGTTTGGTCCTCTCATAATCCATGTTCAACTTTGAGCTAGTGAATTCAGTCTTAATGGGAATTTTTTTTCTCCTAAAATAGGACCTCCAGATCCATGAATAATTAATATTGATATATAGCTTAGGGGTAGTTCGAGAGGAATCAATAACATCGAGTAACCTAACATCTTCCCAAACCACACAAAAAAGTATTTTTTTTGAACTGGACACCCGTGGCTCATGGCTGTAATCCTTACCATACAAGAGGCTGAGATCTGGGGATTTTAGTTCAAAGCCAGACTGGGCAGACCTAATGGGAGAGACTTTCAGGTCCAATTAACCAGCAAAATGCCAGAAATGGAGGTATTGTTTGAGTGGTAACGCCTTCAGTAAAGAAGTAAATGAGAAAAGAATAAACAAACAGACAAAAAGAAGTAAATGAGAATTCAAGGCCCTAAATTCAAGACCTAGTGCTCTTCCTTCCCTCCTTCCTTTCTTCCTTCCTTCCCTCCTTTCTTTCTTCCTTCCATCCCTCCTTCCTTTCTGTCCTCCCTCCCTCCCTCCCTCCCTCCCTCCCTCCCTCCCTTTCTCTGTCTCTGTCTCCTGTCTCTCTCTGTCTCTCTGTCTCTCTCTCACACACACTATTTTTAGGTGCAGAATTAGGCTTTAGGAAAGCCTTTACCCTTTTTAAAAATAGCATAAGAATTAGCATTCATTTTTAAAAAAAAATGTCCAATATTTTAGTAAACATTAGTTTAGAAGTATGTTTTGGTGTTGGTGGCTACACTTGTAATCTTAGCTACTCAAATTTGAGGATTGCAGTTGGAAGCCCACCCAGAGAAGGGAAGTCCCATGAGATTCTTTGCTCCAGGGAACCACCAAAAAGCTGGAAGTGGAACTGTGGCTCAAGTGGTAGAGTGCTAGGCTTGAGCCCCCAAACTCAGGGACAGCGCCTAGGCTCTTAGTTCAAGGACTGGCACCCCCCCAAAATGCCTCCAAACAAAACAAAACAACAAAACCATAAAAGCTGCCCAGGAGTAGCTCATGCTTGAACTCACGAACGACATGATTGAGAAAAGTACAGAAGGCAGAGCGAATACAATTACAAGATGACAAGAATCAATGTTCTGAAACAAATTCTGCCTCTCCTCTCCATCCTTCCACAATCTATTCTTTAAGCTGTAGTGGGGTCCCGACATTGAAGGATAGGTCCAACGTTTGTTGCATCAAAAAAACCCTTTCCGTGTGTGTTTCTAGCTCAGTCTGAACTTCCTGTCACCCATGTGAAGCCATGTTTGAACATGTCTCTTGCCTGTTTGGTGACATGGGAGGCAAAGGAGAGGATCACAGTGACAATCTCCGTTGTGACATCCCTAAACTTCCCATTTGTCCCGGTCCCTTTTCATCAACCCCTACCTCTGCCATCCGGTCCGGCCCCTCCTTTTAGAGTAATCTCATCCATCATGGAAGCTGTCAATTGGGTGCCTCTCAGGCCTGGGGCTTAGAAGATGCTTGGAGGCCACTGCCCATCTGTCACATGCGATTATTAATTTCCTTCCGCCTTGGACTCAAGAAAGAACCCAATTCTGACTGAACGACAGGAAATCGGAGATGCGTCTAAAATGTCAGGCAAGTTTGAAATCCTTTGCAAAACATTAAAAAAATATAATATATATAAAATATACATATACATATATGTATACACACACACATATATATGAATAACCTATGCTATGCCACATCATCATCTTGCATTCTAAAGGAAAAGAAAAGGCCACCACGAAATCAAATAAAATATGTGTCCTGTGTGGAGATAGAAATGAAATACAAGGTCCTGTGAGCTGGGGGAGAGACAGGCCAGGGAGCTACCAAATGGACTCCTTCTTTAGAGAAGGCTTGGGGAAGATCCTTGGCTTGGGGGTAGGGGGTGGAGGGAGTCTGTGAAGCACAAAGAATAGTGTGGAAGGCTTTCCCAAGGAGGTACTTAATTGTGTCTTCCAAAATGAGTCGATGCCTGCTGGGTAGGCAAGGAAGCAGGGCCTGGCCAGCAGAGAGCAGGAACTCTGAGGGCAAATGCTGGGGCGGGAACCAGAGTTTAGTCGTGGGTCTTCGCAGCGCCTTAATTGCATTCTTCTTCCTGGAGCCTCTCGTCAGGATGGGAGGCTGGGAAAGAGTCCCAGGCCAGAAGCATATTTCTTTGCAGGCCTCAAAGGAAGCTGTAACCAACCCAGACCTTCACATCTCTCTGAGAGGCAGCGATTCCCCACTGTGAAAGACATTCCTTTCAGGAAAGTAGCTTTGATGACCCCGGTCTTTGGCCTTGGCTGCCCACGTGGCTGAGGTACTGCTGGCCTTTGTCAAAGGCTTCTGAACATCATTCAGGGCACAGAAAGCTCAGCTGGCACTCCTGGCTGGCAGCCTGGGTCTCATTAACAGTCAAGCACGTATGTTTTCCTGGAACTTGGATCCAGGACCAAATCAAACCTTCCACACAAGGACAGCTTTAAATATCATAACATGGTTTCAGCCAGTGTCATCTCCAGTAGACAATGATCTTTAGGGTGTCTTCGTGGATGTGTGCTGTGACATAAAACTATCTCAGATTGAGAACAAGAGATTGTTGAAACTCATTTTGTTAAATAAAGGTATGGCTATTCATTACTACATTTCCTCTCTTTCATCTATCTCTGTTGCTGTCTGTCTTTCTCTCTTTCTGTCTCCGTGTCTGTCTGTCTGTCTCTGTCAGTACTGGAGCTTGACCTAAGGGCCTGTGTGCTGTCTCTTAGCTTTTCTGCTCAAGGCTGGTTTAGCCTTAACCTGGTTAGCTGGTTTAGCCTCAGTTTAGCTGTAACTCCCACCTTCTGCCTTTTTTGTTTTTTTGTTTTTTTTTTGTGGTTAATTGAAGAATCACCTCAGCTTTGTGTGTGCTGGCTTTGAACTGATTATCATCTCTCAGCTCTCAGCCTCCTGAGTAACTAGGATGACAGGCATGAACCACTGGCACCCAGCTACATTATCTTTTATAAGGATCAGAGGAAACGAATAAAAGAAACAACTTCCCGCTGTAGCGACTATTATTAGCTGCATCTTACAGAAAAAGAAACTGAGGCAGAGAAAGGAAGTCATTCCAATAAAGGACTAAACCATGGGAGAGTCTCAATTCACAACTACATTTATTCTTCCTCCTGGACTCTTTCCCTTTATTTGGCAGAGGCTAAGAATTAATTCATTTGGCAGTGGCCAAGAATTAATTTGGCAGAGGCTAAGCATTAATGCACAAAGAGGCCTTGTTACTGTAAACCTTGTGGCTGCATCCCAAGGTCTTTGCTTGACTTCCTGGCCCTCGGTGACATTAATTCCTTGTTTGAGCTTTAATTCTCTGTACTGTAGACTCCCTGCCTGGTTTTTAGATTCCCCAGAGCCCTGGCTATCTGCTGGGGTTCTGGACCTTTCTGACCTGTAGTGTCGGTCAGACAATGCAGAGAGCATTGTTTGATGAAGTTATTTTCTGCTTTCGATGAGTTATTGCATGGCTAGTTTGCATTCTTCAGGCCAGAGGATTCTGTGGGCTAGAAAAAAAATGGATAAAGTTCTAGATCAGGATATGTGTTCAAGTTTCTTCTTGGAATGAAGGCATAAGGAAGTAGGACAAGGACCAAGGCAGAAGAGGGGCAGACTCTCAGAGAAAGCCTAGAATCAGAGACTGCAAGGCTACAGCTAAAACCTGCAAAAATCTACAGATCCACAGGCATACCAGCTTCCTGTTATGTGCTGGGCGAAGAGAACTGGCAGGAGGAGGGCACATGCTTGAAGGAGCACCTTTGATTGACACATCTATCCTACCTCCACTCCCCCACCAAAATGTTCTTCAAGACATAAGCTGTCCATCAGAAGCATTCAGGAACCAACGGGCCCTGGTCACTGGGCAGCTTTGAGTGGGTTGACAAGAATGAATGATCAGAATCCACTGGGGTGGGGCTGGGGGGGGTAGGGCTACAAAATCTTTTCACAAAATCTTTTTGAGGATTAGGTTGGGTTTTCCCTCTCCAATCAGCGAAGGAAACCAAGGATGACAAAATCAAACTGGAATCTTCTTCCCAGAGGACATATGATCTTTCTACCAGGGAGAAGAAAAATGATTTTTTTTTTTTTTTTGCGGGTTCTGGGGCTTGAACTCAGGGCCTGAGCACCGTCCCTGGCTTCTTTTTTGCTAAGGCTAGCACTCTGCCACTTGAGCCACAGCACCACTTTCTGGTTTTTGCTGTGTATGTGGTACACATACTTCATGCATGCTCGGCAAGCACTTGACCACTAGGCCATATTCCCAGCCCTGACCTTTCTACTTTTAAAGTATTGCGAATGTTCTAGAGTATCTAAGTAAGCATGGCTTAGGTAAACTTAATACCATGGCTTACCCCCTTAATTCACTCAGTCAAAACCAGACTCATTAAATAAAAGTCTCTATCACCAGAATCTGAAAGAACTAATATACATATATATGACATAAATATATATTTCTAAGTTCTATCTATCTATATTCATTTATGAAGGTTTTGTTTAAACTTTATTTATTGTTATTGTAAATCTGATGTACAGAGGGGTGACAGTTACAGGTAAAGAATATATTTCTTTTTTTTGCCAGTCCTGGGCCTTGGACTCAGGGGCCTGAGCACTGTCCCTGGCTTCTTTTTGCTCAAGGCTAGCACTCTGCCACTTGAGCCACAGCACCACTTCTGGCCATTTTCTATATATGTGGTGCTGGGAATCGAACCCAGGGCTTCATGTATACAAGGCAAGCACTCTTGCCACTAGGCCATATTCCCAGCCCTATATATATTTTTTGAATGATGTCACCCTTTCCCTCACTTTCTCCCAACTTTCCCCTCTCCTTTCCCACCCATAAGTTGTATACTTCATTTTCTACGTCATGTCCAGTGAGGACCACTGGCTAAACTTGTTCACCTTTGTCCCTCCATTTCTGTGCCCCTCTCACTCTCCCAAAGACAGAGAAATGAACAACAAGACAAAAGGAAGTGAAAACAAAAAAAAAAAAAGCAGTAACAAAGAAGAATAAAAACACCTCTTGTTTCCATTTTCTGGAGTTCATTTCAATAAATACTATTTTATATGATCACATGCACATAGCTCTTGAGCCTTTATGATCTTCTAAGAATATCCTCCTCTGGTCTCACTGCCTGAAGTATCTAGAGTCCTGTAGAATTTATCAAGTCATAGTATATTTTTGTCTTTTACCATCTAAATGTGTTTACTTGTAGATTTTTAATCACATTATAGGTACCACCAAATGAAGGAAAGCAGGCAACCTATGTTTCTCTGAATCTGGCTTACTTTGCTTATGTAATTTTTTCCAAGTCTTTCCATTTCTTTATGAATGGTACAAAATCATTCTTTTTGATGGATGAGTAGAATTTTGTTGTGCATCTGTACCACATTTTCTTGATCCATTCATCCACGGAAGGGCATCTGGGTTGATTCCATAACTTGGCTATGCTAAACAATGCTGCAATGAACATGGTTGTGTTGGGCTGGTGGCTTTAGTGTGGCCTGGTTTGTGGTCCTTTGAATAAATGCCCAGCAGTGGGCTTGCTGGGTCATAGGGAAGTTCTATGTTTAGTCTTTTGAGGACCCTCCATACTGCTTTCCAGTGTGGTTGAACAAGTCTACACTCCTACCAACAGTGTAGTTATCACCTGACTGATATTCAGTTTGGGAAAAAGAGATTTAAAGAGATGGATATCATATGTACGAACTTAAGGACGTTTAAGAAAGAACAGGTAAGGTAGGGATGGACAGAAAATGAGAAAAAAAGAGAAGTGATACTCAGAGGCTTCCTGGAGAGGGAGTACCAAAGTAAGGAGGAAGAGAGCCATTCCTATTTCTTTAGCAACTCAAAGCTCCCTTTGAGAGAACACAGGGAATACACTGTCTTGAATTTTGCAAGGATGGTTTTCTGGAAGATCTTATGTGTATCACCTTTATTGTGTTTTTTTCTTTTTTAAAACCAAACCAAACAAATCGGCAAAACAATATAATTTAAGCAGAAAGAAGGGTCAACAGGTTTTTAAAACACAGTTGTAAAGTGGTTCCATCACAGTAGTCCACACAAAGAACTTGTAGTCCAAGGAAGTAGAACATTGCCAAGAATCAATTTGCTAAACGGGTGCTGGTGGCTCACAATTGTAATCCCAGCTACTAGGAAACTGAGAACTGAGTATCACAGTTCATAGCCAGTCAAGGCAGGAAAATCTATGAGACTCTGATCTCCAATGAACCACCAGAAAACAGAAGTGGAACTATGGCTCAAAGTGGTAGAGCACCCACCCTTGACTAAAAGAGCTCAGGGACAGAGCCCAGGCCTTGAGTTCAAGCCCTACCACCGACCAAAAATAAATAAGTAAATAAGAATCCATATGCTGATGTGTGAATGGATGAATTAATAGGTTTAGGGAAATTGAATGTGTTTTTTTCATTCACTTTCACTCTTTTCTTTCATTCCCTTTTACCTTCCTTCCTTCCCTTCTTCCCTCCCCCCTCCCTCTGTCTCCCTCCCTTTCTTTCTCTGTTTCTCCTGACAAGCAAATTACCTCCCATCAGCAGAAGACACTGAGGTACAGTAGCAGACCCTGAGGACTCAGAACTGGAAGGATTGTCTTTGTAGGGGACAATCAGTGTTTGTTCATCGACTGTGGGAGATAATTTAATTTGTGCTTATTGGTGGCTTGTCAAGGTAAGGCTACAGTGCTGAGTTTTCTCTCCCTTTGCCTTTGGTGAGTACTAAAGCAAAATGGATGACCAGAAGACCTTCTTATGCCCATAACTATTGTCTAAGTATTTGTGAAGGAGCAGTAGAAATAAATGAGATCTGGTTGGCAAGGGGGCATTTTTTTTTTTTTTGCTGTTGTTTAATAACGATCATGAAAACTTACTAAATTTTTGTGTTGATAAACTGCTCAAAATTAATTTATTAGTGTGTGTGTGTGTGTGTGTGTGTGTGTGTGTTGGTTTGGGGGCTTGAACTCAGGTCCTGGGCACTGTCCCTGAGCTCTTTCACTCAAGGCTAGCACTCTACCACTTGAACCACAGCTCCACTTTCAATTTTCTGGTGGTTCATTGGGGATAAGAGTCTCATGGACTTTCCTGCCCAGACTGGCTTTGAACTGTGATCCTCAGATCTCAGCCTCCTGAATAGCTGGGATGACAGATGTTGAGCCACTGGAGCTCAGCTTCAATACTGATTTTTTAGCCCACTTCCTGAAGTTCTTACATCAGTGGCTGGGAGAAGGCAGGAGCCTCCTCACAGCATTTGCACGTGTACACCCCTTCGGCTGCTCTCCTTAGAAAGCTGCACTTCTGGCTTTCTGGTTCTGGTCTGGATGCTGTATGACTCGAATCTATATCAGGCTGGAAGCTGATCTTGACAGGAGAACTGGGAGTGGGCCTTGTGGAATGATTTTCTTTTTTGGCAGCACCTTCTGGAGAGGAAAGCATTCAGAGGCTGCAACGAAGTCTGGCTCAGGCTACTGAGGGAAAGGCAGCAACTGGCAGGGAGACAATTAGTGGAGGGAAAACCCTGGGTTCATCTGTGCAAGGCAGGGGTGAGGGCGGTGGGGGGGACCAGAGGGAGGGAGGAGGGATGGAGAGAGCAGGGGAGGATCCGGGAATCATGGGCATTTTCATGCAAATGAAGAGAAATGGCAAGTTAAACATGCCAAGTCAGAAAAAGAACACTATCCATCCACCAAGGTCTTCCATCATGCCGTTTCTCATCCAAAAGCCTTCAAGTGCAAGAACATCAGGTTCCAGGGGAAGAAAGAATACTTCAGAGGTGTTTAAGAAAAATGAATCCCAGAAGAAACCTTCAGGGGTAGGTGCGCATGCTTGTGTGAGTGTTCCAAACAAAAAGAAAAACCCAACAAAACAATAACAACAAAAAGCAAACCAGAAACCACGATAGGATAGGAGCCCTCCATTTGGGGTGACAAGACTTTGAATCTATTTACTGACACTTCTGGCCCCAAACAAAACAAAATAAAAAAAACGAAACATAAATGTTTTTCTCTATGGATGAACCTATTTGGTGAGAACTTCATTTATACTTATTTTTATTATTATTATCATTATTATTTTGCTAAGCCTTGAGGTTTTCCTTTTTTATTTTTCCACTCATGGGGATTGAACTCTGAACCTGAGCGCTGTCCCTGGGCTTCTTTTGCTCAAGGCTAATGCTTTACCACTTTGAGCCACAGCTCCACTTCTGGCTTTTGCTGAGTAGTTTATTGGAGATAAGAGTCTCTTGGACTTTTTGGCCAGGTCTGGCTTTTAACCCCCAACCCTCAGATCTCAGCTTCCTGAGTAGCTAGGATTACAGGCATGAGCCACTGGGGCCTAGCAGAGGTTTTGCTCTGCATGTATTATATTAGCAAGCTTTCTGAGTTCTACCTCTGACTCATACTTGCAAGGACTCAAGGAGAATACTGGTATCCTGACTTGAAGTCAGAGCTGTTTTTGTTTTGTTACTCCTGGGGTTTGAACTCACTGTCCCTGAGATGTTTTTCTTTTTCTCTCAAGGCTAGTGCTTTACAACTTGAGCCACAGCTCCACTTCTGGCTCTTTGGTGCTTCACTGGAGATAAGAGTCTCACCATCTTTCTTGCCTGGGCTAGTTTTGAACTGAGGTCCTCAGATCTCAGCCTCCTGAGTAGCTGGGTTGTCAGGAATGAGTCACCATCATCCAGTTTTATTTATTTATTTATTGTTTAAGGACCAAGGACTTTGGCACAGCCTTATGTGCTGCTACTATGGGGAACATAGGGGAATCGATGGACACAGAGGTCCAGAGCTGCCATGAAACTTGATTAAGGAGAAGGAGGAACCCCTATTCTTTCTGTCCCTCTCAATAGAGAAATGTTGTAATAAAGGAATTGTGAGACCTGGGGCGGCGGGGGGTGGGGGGGCACCCCACTGAGGTGAAGACCTTGTGGAATCCACAAACTCTGGTTTATAAGCACACCCATGGGGCTAGAACGGCGTCTAAACACTCAGGTGAGGGAAGATGAGCTATCTCAGGGGGTCAAGTGGAGCTGCACACCACCTGACCCAAGTCAGAAAGATGTTTGAGAAAAATTCATCACCGTCATCCTAGTCAGGCACCAGTGACTCACGCCTGTCATCCCAGCTACTCAGGAGGTTGAGATCTGAGGATCATGGTTCCAAGGCAGCCCAGGGCAGAAAAGTCTGTGAGACTCTTACATCCAAATTACCCAGCTAAAAGCTGTCCAGGGTAGTGTGGCTCAAATGGTAGAGTACCTGCCTTGATTTAAAAAAAGAGACAAATAAAACCCGCCAAGTGAGAGCATGAGGCTTCTGAATTCAACCTTTAGTAATGGCACAGAAATCAGTCCATCCATCAATCAATCATCAAGCATCATCAGCAACAAACAATTCCTTCAGAGTAAAGAGCATGTCTTTGTCTTCAAGTTTCTCATGTCTATCTAACACAGTGCCTGGCAATAGTGCATTGCTAAGGGAAACGGAAGTGGGGCCATGTTGCGGATCCTGCTGAGAGAATCAGACATTGGCAGAATCTCCATGTCCACTGGAATCTGGGAGAGGCAAGAACTATGTACAGAATGTTGAAAGAACCTGGTAGAATAACAGGAATCGGTCAGCAATGGTATCTGCTGGCTATCAGAGACCGAATCTTCCAGAAAGACAAGACAAGGGTGGCCTAAATGGTTCAAAAATGCCCAGTGGCATTTACTACTTCATCATAAACTTCTCGAAAGCCAGTACTGCTGGACGCATGCAAAAGCAGGGGTTCCAGGGGGGTGGTTAGCTAATGTGCATTGGATGTGTCCTCATCTCTGTGCAAAATTGAACCATGGCCCTAATCAGATGCTATTGTTCTTTTAAAAATAAGGAACTTGTTTTATTTGATGTTGTGTCCCTGGAAGCTCCTTGTACCAAAAAGAATTCTTTTTAGAACATGGTGTCTTTCATAAAGGTGTGTTGATTGAATAAAAGAAAGAAGAAAGGGAGTTATTTCCAGTCTTTTTCCTTCTCTGAATTGGCTTCTAAGAGAAATCTTTGGGAGGCATGGCTATTTCTGGTCCGAGGACGTAGAGAATTCTTAAACTTGCTCTAATTTCAGCCATCTCAGCTCAAAGCACAAACCCTACCTCTGACTATTTTATTTCCTCTGTTTCATGAAAGGAAGAAAAACCACAGTGAGATCAACTCAAATGTGGATACATTTTTAAACCATTTTATATCCCATCTGTACCCTGTCCAGTTCTTAGCCTTGTTCTTGCATTTCCCCATTTCGAGAGGGGAGCCAGGAGGAAATAGGAGTTTCTTGTTGCATCCCACAACAGAGTTGAGCTATTTATTGTTACACTCACAAAAGTCCCAGGAGAGGAGGAGCTTCGGGAAATCATTTTAGGCCATTGTTCTCATTTTTCATTTAAGAGAGACTCTGTATCATTGATGAGTTGATTAATGCCAGAAACTGGATCAGAGAACAAGGTTAAAGCAAAGGAATGGGGCGATTCATGTATGTGTGTGTGTGTGTGTGTGTGTGATGAAATAAGGTGAAAAAACGTAATCTGATCCTATCTACTTCAATCCAATCCAGTCTGGTTCAGTGTAGTTCAGTCCATTTCAGTCCAGTCCAGTCTAATCCATTTCACAATCCAGTCCAGTCTCATCCAGTCTTACCCAATTCATTCCAGTCTCATCCACGTCTTACCCAATTTATTCCAGTCCCATCCAGTCTTATCCAGTTCATTCTAGTCCCATCAGGTCTTACCCAGTTCATTCCAGTCCCATCCGGTCTTACCTAGTCCATCCCAGTCCCATCCAGTCATACCCAATTCATTCCAGTCCAGCAAAATCCAAAGCAATAGTATAGTGTTAGTATATGCCAGACATTGTCTTGCAAAACAGAATGATTATTACCATACAATCACTGATTTTTTCAGCTCCCTAGTAGGAGCTGCAGACACAAGAACGACCATTACAATCAACAGGACAAAATAAGACAAAAATAGAGATAGAAATGAACTACTCTGGAAGCAATGAGGAAGAAAAGCAGCATTTTAGTTGGTGAAGTCCGAACCTCAGCGCTGACATCAGACTTCTGCTATCAGACACAACCCTAGTGAACCTCAGATTCGGTGTGGACAGATGAGAGGGGGTGTTGGGGTTTTTAGCCCCCTGCACTCCCCTGACCTGTGGGAGAGATGGGGAAGGCACATCCTGACCAGATGAGCCAAGAAAGGAAAGGGCTGACAGACCACCCACACCCAGACCTTCCTCACCGGAGGACAATCAGAGGTGTCTGGGAGTCAAGTCAATGCAAGATCTCATTTATTGAGGAAGTACGTGCAACTAATATAAGGCACAGGAGCCAATCAGGTCAAAGATCGGCAGGAAGGGGAGGGGTGTGCACCTATCTAGGGATTGTAAGGGGAGGCATGAGCTGTCCGTCAAGGGGAGGAAGAGCTGGGGCGTCACAGCCCACAGAACCACCTCTGGGTTCATCGTCAGGCACCATCTTAGCCACATGTGGCCTCAGGACTGAGAAACAGGTGGGGCCAGCTGGTTGACTTCGGGGTGTGTCCCACAAGGGGGGTTATCAATGGTGCATGTAAGAAAAGCACATTGGGGCTGGAAGAGCAGGAGGACATGGAAGGAGACAGCTAGCAGACATGGAGGCCAAGACCCAGCATCTGTGATGGAATCATTCAAAGTGGGAGGAACACAAATCTACTAAGACAGAGATGAACCTAGACAATTATTATTATTATTATTATTTTGTGCCTGTACTGAGGCTTGAACTCAGGGCCTAGGCTCTGTCCCTGAGTTTCTTTTTGCTTAAGGCTAGTGCTCTACCACTTGAGCCACAGCGCCACTTCTGGCTTTTTGCTGGTTCATGGGAGATCAGAGCGTCGTAGGCTGTGCTTCCAGGTGTCTCCTGGAACTCACAATCAGTCATGCGAAACCCCATATATGCTCCCACTCTTCTGGGAAGATTCCATTTCCATTTTTTTTTGTCCTTTCTTAAGTGGTACAGGGGATCAAACCCAGGACATGGTTGTATAGGTAAGCGCTTTGCCACTGAGCCACCTCACAGCCTGCAGCTCTTTGTCACTTGGCCAGCTGGAAAGTCAGTTTTTACCCCGAAGACTCTTCTTTTCCAAAGGAGTTCAGTATTTAGGCCTCCTCCCCCCTTCTCCTTTGTTTCTTTTTCTTTTCCTCCTCCTCCTCCTCCTCCTCCTCCTCCTCCTCCTCCTCCTCCTCCTCCTCCTCCTCCTCCTCCTCCTCCTCCTCCTCCCTCTTCTCCTCGTCCTCTTCCTCCCTGCTCCTCCTCATCCTTCTTCTTTCTTCTCCTCCTGCTCCTCCTCTTCCTTTCCTCCTCCTCTTCTTCCTCCTCTTCCTTCTTCACTTCTTTTCCTTTTCTCCTTCTCCTCTTCCTCTCTATCCTTGTCCTCTTCTTCCCTCCTCCTCCTCTTTCTTCTTTCTTCTCCTCCTCCTCTTCCCTTCCTCCTCCTCTTCTTCATCCCCCTCCGTCCCCTCCTCCCCCTCCTCCTCTCCTCCTCCTCCTCCTCTGCCTCCCCCCCCGCCCCATGTGACAATCCTGGGGCTTGAACTCAGGGCTTCATACTGTCACTTGGCTTCTTTCACTCAAAGCTGGTACTCTACTACTTGAGCCACACCTCCACTTCTAGCATTTTAGTTAATTAACTAGAGATAAGAGTCTCAGATTTATCTGCCCAGGTTGATTTTTTTTTGAGTTCTCTCCTCTCAGTCTTCTGAGCCACCAGTTTGGTTTACTTGCTCTTGGTGGCAGTGTCAAGGCCTCCCTTCTTCCTTCTGTCTAGCTGGGTACCCCAGCTTTGAGTCTCATGTCATCAAACCATATGCAGCCCATTACCTACTCCCTCCTGGAGTTACCTGGCAGCATTGACCCTGAATCTTTGGGTTCCTGGCTGTCACTGTCCTCCCAAATCATTTCTCCTATTTCTTTTGTTTGTTTGTTTTGTCCCTCTTCCATGTTGAGCCACAGCAACACTTGTGGTTTTCTGGTGATTAGTCAGAGATAAGAGTCTCATGGACTTTCCTGCCACAACTGGCTTTGAACTGGGATCCTCAGATCTCTGCCTCCTGAGTAGCTGGGATGATAGGCGTGAGCCACCAGTGCCCAGGGCCTTGTCATACTTCTCGATGATTCCTGTGGACAGCCCTTCCACACTCAGGCATCTCATTCTCTGTTCTACCTCAGCCATTGGGTCTCTGGTCCCACCTCAAACCTCATCACCACCAATGACTGACTATAATCTTGCGATACTCTCATCTTCCAGGTCCCAATCTCTCATCCCTCTTCTCATGGTTCCAACTCTCTCCACTTCTAAAATTCCTGACCCCCTTAACAGGCATGGCTGCTCATTGACCCTTACCATATTTTCATTATGTTTCATGTTCTCATTTCTTTTTCTTTTTTTTCCCCTCTTAGTTTATATTCTGTGATTGGATGTCAGCTGTCCTAGAAAGGAAATGGGTTTGGGAAGGATTTGCAATTATTTGCTTGATGTTAATGTAAAGACATGGACTCTTAACTGCAGGGCAATGGGGCAGAAGAGAAACATTCTGGTCTGATCTCAGACTGCCTTTTGGGATTCAAGTTCACCATTTTGTAAGCTTTCACCTGCATCAGAGAAGAACAAAAGGGAGCAAGAAGACTGATATTGGTGAGGTAGATTAGTACTCTTTGAAACTCAGCTGTGACTTGTGGGTAGAATGGAGGCCTTTGATTCTTGCCCTAGCAGCTCAAGTTTCTCTCTAGCTACCTACAATGCCTTCCTGGAGGACTCTAGTGTAGACACCTCAGCCATCATGCAAGTAACAGGGATGTTTCAATGCTCTTTGCAGATTTCATTTCTTGGTGGAGGCTCAGCTGCCTGCACATGAATTTGGCTTTGGGAGTTTGGGAGAATTTCACTCAGAGGGGATGGCATTTGAACTTGGTTTTGAAGGATTACTACAACTTTGCCAGGAGTGAGAGAAGAATTCTCACTGGACAAGAACAATAAGAACAAAAAAGATCATTATGGTCAGCATTTGTGTTCTTGCTTCCTACTACTAAAGAAGATTTAGACCTCCACGCCTATATATTTAGACATCCTATGTTTATGGCTCAAAGTGGGTATGATTAACTAGATCAAACCCAACTTTATAAATCCTCTTCTTAATGTGCCCAATAAATATATTTAAGAAGGGGGGGGTTTGATTTATTTACATTTTTAATTAAATGAAAATTACCAATGAAAGATGCCATACCACTCATCTTCCTAGGAAAAGAAAAACATTGCAGTGTAATTAAAAGGATGCCTTATATTGTAATTAGATTTGAAATTTAATTATGACTAGACTACTTTACCCTTATGCACACCAGCATCTTGTTGCTCCATAGCCTTTAAAGTAATTTTTATTATATTTACTCTAAGATCTTAATCTGTGGACTAAACAAACCCTTTAGATTCCTAGCAAGTATTATAATTCAACACAGAGCATGATATTCTGTTTTATTTATTTATTTTTAATCTGGAAAACGAAATTCCTCCTTTGACCAGTGATGAATCCACTTAAAGTTTCTCCTTGTAAATATTCTAGCAATCTTCAGCAGAGATGAGTTAGTCCACCCAAACAATTCCCTAAGCAAGGGTAAACATGGAAAATTCTCTAGCAAGGATCCAATGAGGATATTAGCATCTCAGCTGTACAAAGCCTAAAATTTTCAACATGTGTTGAGCAACTAAAGATCCAGCAAGAAAATTATTATGGGGATATTGACTCTCTTGTATCAGTCTCGGTCTCTCTGCTTCTTATTGTCTTCCTTCTCTGCTCTCCCTTCTCCCCTGTCTCCACTCCCCCCATACACACACACACACACACACACACACACACACACACACACACACACACTACAGTGACTCAATGGACTCTCTCTTCTATACCAAGCTCTGATTAAATACATTTGCTATAATTAACTTCCTGTGGTACCATCTGACACTTCTTGCAGCTTAGAAAACAATTACTTTCACAGTAAAAATGATTTAGCTGCAACATAATGTGCCCTGCTAGAAATGTTTTGAGATTAAAGATTCCCAATATGCAATTATTATTCGCTTTTGATTTGGAAAATATTGTGTGGTTAAAATAACTACGCAAAGAACTACCCCTTCAAAACTTATCTGATGTCAAAGAATGCACTTGACATAAATGGATGTTCTTCATCCATCAGTATGTCTGAATCAGTAATCTATGGAATTGTTTACTTGAAAATACTTGTTAATGACATAATCAAATCCATAGTGACAGGCCATTCCTACATTTTGAATAGGGTATGCTGGATCTCATCTGCAACCATTATTAAAATCCATGGATGTGCATAGCAATTGAAATAGAATGTATGCTCTTATAAACTCACCAGGAAAAAAAATTTATATATATATAGCGCAACACAGTGCGATCATTTACCATGGCTCATTTTCATTCTACTAAGTTTGAACTCACAATCCTCACTTATCCAGTCCTGACTGAACCAATTTTCACCACACACCCACCTTCTGCTCCTAGATGAACTGAAATTTCTACAAATGGCCTGCCTCTGTGGTCCTCTTGGAGGCAAACCTGCCATTCAATTTCTTCTCCCTTTTGAAGGGACATCAAAGGTCCATTGAAATCCCATCCCTTCCTTGAAGTTAAGTCAAGTTTTGCCTGATTTAGGGCTGTAGGATTTCATCCAGAAAAACCTAGGTGGTTAACAGAGGACAAGTTAACCTGGCTGGATTTCATCACAAGTGGAATTTGGGCTGACAATTTTGGCTCGGGTAGGGGGTTGAAAAGCATATTCAGCTGGAGAAATGATAAAAGGATTTCCCCTACCTGGTTTTATTGCACAATAACGAAAAGACCAGCAGGAATTTCCAAGTATCTTTTACTGAATATCCCCAAACTTCTACAACAGCTGGATCTTTAGTTGAATGAATGTCCCCCCTCCCGACCCGCCCCCCATGTTGTGAAAGCATTTGAATACCAAGCAAAGTCTGGCTGTAAAAAAATCCAGGTGGCTATGCAAATTGGTCATTTCCTTCTATAGCAATTTGAGTTTCACCAAGGTGAGACTTGTTAATAATGCCAACCTACACCTACCTAGCTAGCTGGTTTCCCTGGAATGAATGACTTCTATAGGTAGTATCTCAATTAGTCTTGAGGATAGCTTAAATGAAAAAGAATGCAAGTTGAGATAAAGTAAGTGACTTGTCCAAGGTTATTTCTGGTAGTAAGCGGTGAGGCAGGATTCGAGTTCAGCCCATGAACTCCGTGGGCTTTCCATTAGGCTAATATAGATGATTACAGATGTATAGATCACAACTCAAAGAACATAAGTTGATTTGCCATTTATTGGAGAAACTATCTTATCCAGCCCTTATTGAAAGCAGAATAAAGTGGCAAGCTGAGAGAGAGAGGCTAGCAGAAGGCAAATGGAATTTAAAATAAATAGGAGACTAGTTATAATACTGGCTCTGACTGATGATCAGTTAATGAAGTATTTTCTCACTTTTTTTTCCTGGGGGGAGGGGGATTGAACTCAGGGGCTGGGCATTGTCCCTGAGCTTTTTCCCTCAAGGCTAGCACTCTACCACTTAGAGCTACAGCTCTACCTTTGGCTTTTTGGTTGTTCATTAGAGATAAAAAAATCTTACAGGCTTTCCTGCATGGGCTGGCTTTGAACTGTGATCCTCAGCTCTTAGCCTCCTGAGTAGCTAAGATTACAGGCATGTTCCACCAGTGCCTAGCTTGTTTTATATCCTTAGTGGAAACATTTATGTATAATTGGCTAATGAAATATCTTTGTGTACTTTCTTATTATAACATGTGTTGACTTTATATTAGTATTAAAGTATTGTTAATTTTATATCGTAGTATTTATTTACGTCATAGGCTACCAGAAGGCAAAACAGCATTCAAGAATTTTATCCTCTTTTTCTGGGGAGGGATTACTGCCTTGCTTTTCTCTTTCTCTCCTCTTCTTTCCTCTCATCTCTTCCCTCCTCGCCTCTTTTCTCCTACATTCCCCTTCCCTCCTCTCCCCTCCCTGTGCTCTCCTTTTTTCTTTTTTTCCCCTTATCTGTCTGTCTGTCTGCCTGCCTCTCTCTCTTTAATCTTTTGTTGATTTTTTTTTGTTTTTTTGCCAGTCCTGGGGCTTGAACTCAGGGCCCATGCTCTGTCCCTGAGCTTCTTTTGTTCAAAGCTAGCACTATACCACTTGAGCCACAGTGCTGCATCTGCCTTTCTCTGCTTATGTGGTACTGAGGAATCGAACCCAGGGCTTCATGCATGCTAGGCAAGCACTCTACCACTAAGCCACATTTCCAGCCTTTTTGATCTTTTTTATTATCTACCTATCATCTATCTTCTTTTTGTTATCTATCTATCTATCTATCTATCTATCTATCTATCTATCTATCTAATCTATTTGAAGTACTAAGGATTGAACCTAGGTTTTTGCACATACTAGGTTAGGACATTAGCATTTGAACAATACCCTCAGTCCTTTTGTTTGTTGAGACAGAATCATGCCACTGCTTTTGGCTTTTGCTTTGCAATCCTCCCAAGCTGCTAGGGATGTAGACATACATCAGTAGGGGTTGGTGCCTTTTAGCATTGTGCAGAATAGTTCTACATGTTGGGTGGAATGATGCCCTGTGTAGGTGTATGTAATGTATAAATATAGCATCTGGAGATTCAATATGATGTAAAGAGATATGTAAGGGCATCAGGTTAAATGTTGATCTTGTGTTAATTTTGTGTGTCATCTTGACAGGGCTAAGGTAACTGGTAAAATACTGTTATTTCTGGATGTGTCTGTGAGGGTATTTTTGGAGGAGACAAGCATTAGAGTTAGTACACTGAATAGAGAAGATCAACCCACTAATAGAAATGGACATTGCTCATGATAAAGAATCGGTGAAGCTGGATATTGGTAGCTCACATCTGTAATCTTATCTTCTCTATAGGCTGAGATCTGAGGATTGTGGTTGGAAGCCAGCCTGAGCAGGAAAATCTGTGAGACTCTTACCTCCAATGAACCACCAGAAAACTAGAAGTGACGCTGTGGCTCAAAGTGGTAGAGCGCTAGCCTTGACTACAAAGAGGCTCAGGGACAGTGCTTGGGCCCTGAGTTCAAGCTCCAGGACAACCTTCTCCCCCCCTCCCCCCCAAAAAAGAGTAAATGTATTCTTTCTTCTTGAGCTGTGGAATCTATCTTTCACTTTCAGACAGTTGCACTTATAGTTCTTGGGACGTTGGGCCCAGACTTCCTCATTGCTGGGATCTTTCAGCATGATGGCTCCAACCAATGTCTGTAATCAATCTCTCATCTCCACCCCTCTTTTTCCATATGTCTGTAAATAGATATAGATAGATTCTATTATTCTTATTTATTTGGAGAACTCCAACCAATAAAGATAGATTATGTTTTGAATTTGTAAACATTTGAAATCCCTCATTTGTGTGGAAAATATTCAATTTTTTTTCATGTGAGCATTGGGTCTTTGGCCCTGGATGTGGTCACTTGACTTGGATTGCCCAAGAGCAATGTGGGAGAAAGTGAGCTGTGGCTTTAAGAAGTGCCTTTCATTTCCCACATTTCTGGAGCGCCTGCAACTACCTGGAGAAAAGCTCATTGTGTCATCCTGGGCCCAGCAGGTAGGTAGAACAGATCACAACCATATCTACAGCCCAGATCCAAGCTCAGCCAGTCCCTACAGTGTCCCCAGGACTCCTGCAGAGTCCAGCAGAATAGCCTAGCCAGTAGGGAAACCTATGAATAAGAATTGAATGCTTGTAGTTGTGAGTCACTGAGGCTTGGGATTATTGTGGGGTGATATTACAGTACTGTGATCTTGACAACACTATTCAGATCTGTGGTAGCCTACATTAAATATATCTGTAGATTGGATGTAGCTTGTAGGGCACAGCTTGGGACTTGTGAAATAACTTTTGGGCAGTGCCTTTTTTTTCTTTCTCCCTGTTGGCCATGGTGTGGGGTGTGCCTGGATGCCTTGCCTCAGAGGTGGTCCTAGCTGGCCCCGCCTGTTTCCCAGCCTCGGGGTCACGTGTGGCTATTACACCAGAAAGGTGGTTCTAGCTGGCCCTGCTTCCCAGCCTTGGGACCACGTGTGGCCAAGATGGCGCCTGATGGTGAACCGGAGGCAGTCCCATGGGCTGTGATGTAAAATAAGGCCACCTCTTAGGATTGGTCCCTCGGCCCTCCACCTTTGACGGACAGCTCAGGCCTCCTCACAGTCCCTAGATAGGTGCACATACATCCCTCCCCTTCCTGCCAATCTTTGACCTGATTGGCTCCTGTGCCTTATTTAATAGAAGGATCTGCCTCAATAAATGAGCCTTTGCACTGACTTAAGCTCCCAGGCCATCTGTTTGTCTTCCGGTGAGGGAGGGCTGGGTGCGAGCAGTCCGTCGACCCTTTCCTCTTCTTGGCTCGCCTGATTGGGGTGTGTTACCCCATCTCTCCCGCAGGTCAGGAGAGCGCAGGAGGCTAGAGACCCCAACACATGGGGCTTGAACTCAAGACCTTGGCACTGTCCCTGGGCTCTTGTTGCTGAAGATTAGCTCTCTACCATTTGAGCCACAGCTTCACTTCCAGTTTTCTGGTGGTTCATTGGAGATAAAAGAGTCTCATGGGCTTTCCTGCTGGTTTTGAACTGTGATCCTCAGGTCTTAGCCTCCGGAGCACCTGGGATTACAATGAGCCTTAAGTGCCTATCTTTGGCACTGCCTTTGGGGGGGGGGGGGCGTGTCAATACTACCATTCAGATGTCTGGACAAAAGTTGTGCCAAAAGTTATGCATAGACGAATTGGAAGAAATAGGCCATGACTTTAAGACCTGCCATTTTAGTTATCTTTGTGCTCTTTGCCCAGGAGAAATATGTAGTGAAGGCAGTAAGATGAGAACTGTTTTCTTGTTGATTACTGAGATTAAGAGGATCAGCTCATTTTCCTGCATCAGCAGTATTTTGTACATGTGGGCTTAATCCTTAGGGAAGGAAATTTGTTTTCTGTTACCCATGTTTGTTACTGTCACACTCATTCAGGATTTCCTGAGGAAACATACCACAAGATCAGGTTTTGTGCTTCTCACTTCATTCTCTCACACTCTACTAGACTAATCTGA
This sequence comes from Perognathus longimembris pacificus, assembly GCF_023159225.1. Taxonomy (NCBI): domain Eukaryota; kingdom Metazoa; phylum Chordata; class Mammalia; order Rodentia; family Heteromyidae; genus Perognathus; species Perognathus longimembris. The sequence goes on from NC_063187.1 coordinate 1,297,620, forward strand.
ATTCTTGACTGAAATATCACAGGCTTCCGAGGTCTCCGTGAACATGATAATTTCTTTTCCAGAGCAAATATCATCTAGGGAGTTAAACAAGAGTGATTTCTTGGCAGAAGCCGGGAGGGAAATCGACATGAGCAGAAATAACACAGAAAGAAGGAGGGTTTGTGCTCTGTAATTATCAGTGTCACCTCGTCATCTGATGGTGAACAGATGACGTGAGGGAAGGCCACACAGCTCTTCTAGAACCAGGTTCCTGGCTTCCAAGCAGAACTTTCTAGATGTAGCGAAAGAACAAGAGCACACTGAGTAGCCTGGGTCCAGTTACGATCCCCCAATAGAACACCTTATTAGTATTTAAAAAAAGATAATGATATGGCTGATGGCAAAGGTCATTGCAGACCAACATTCCAGCACAAATTCACCCCACCTTGAGCTCTCTCAGCCTCCTTGGCTGACAGCCGAGTCTAATGTCAATGCCTATCCTCCATCAGAAAGCGATGGGACGAAAACAAAGGCAAAGACTCAGCCTTCCAAGTGGACTAGGCATCCTTAGCCTAGTTAGTGAGTCCATTCTTCTGCTTGGATCATTGCACTGTTTTAGTTGCTATGTGTGTAACAAAGGCAAAAAAAAAGGGGGGGGGGGAGGGTACTGTGAATCTGCAGTTATTGGCTCCCCAAGACGACTGATAAATAAGATTTTACAATGACACTAGAAGGATCGATGGGTGGCTCTGGTCTAAGAAATGGAAGGGATTGCCTGTGTGTAGGAGAGAGACAGAGACACAGAGAGACACAGAGAAGAGAGAGGGAGGAGGGTTGGGAAAGGAGAATGTCAAGAGGGAAGGAAAGAGAGAGAAGGAGAAAGGGAAGGGAAGGGAGATGAAGAGAGAGGGAAGGAGGAAGAAAGAGAGAGGGAGGGAGGAAGAGAGAGGAGGAGAGAGGGAGAAGGAAAGAAAGGAAGAGAGGGGGGAGACCATATATATGACATTGTATGAGGGTATTTTTCTGGAAGTCACAAGTCTTGAGAATGTGCCTCAAGGGATAATTCAATTTAAAACAATGATCTATACCTCAAGCAGAAAAGAAATGTTTGGAGAGGTTAAACGTTGTTGGACAAAATGTGAGGTAAAATCGATAAACATTATGGTTAAGAGCCTGGAAATGAATATCAAACAGATGTGGTGTAAATCACTGCTTTCTACTTGCTGGCTTTATGACCTGGGACAAGCTCCTGGCCTCACCTCTTCAACACTGAGTTTTTCAATCACAAAAGGAGAAAAAAAATAGTGCATATCTTAGAACAGTCCTGTAAGGAGAAAATTGCATAACATTTGGGGACACAGCCTGTATATATTAGATTTGAAAAATATGCAGGTTTTATTCATGACAGATTTCAGGAAAGAATGGCTGGGAGTTTTAGTTGGTGATAATATCACATTTACAAGCTTAATCACCTATAACCAACTCCCTTATTAAGAATTGAAACCTGACCTTGCCCCCACCCCCCGCTATTGACATTTTTTTTCCAAACCAAATTCCACAAGACAGTAGAAATGTATCCATCCATAGTTCTGAAATCTACACCCAAATGCCAGCTGTCTGGCATTTGTCTGGTGACACATGCCCATAATCCTTTCTCCATAGGAGGCTGAGATCTGGAGGACCTAGATTCGAGTCTTGGCAGAAAAAAAGTGGGACTGGAGGCATGGTTCAAGTGGTTGAGCACCAGCAAGAAAACCAAGTCAAACACCAAAACAAAAACAAGTCTCAACTCCCTGCCTTTTTTTTTTTCTGTTGAGCTGGGGGAGCAATCCAGTTTCAGCTTTCCTTAGCTTCATGCTTTAACATCCCTTTATCTACCTCTGCCATCGCATGGTGTTGCTTCTGTGTAACTCTCTCTCTTTCTCTCTTTTTCTTCTTGTCAGAGCACCTGTCATAATGGATTAAGATTGATTCCCTGCCATCCCCCAATGTTCTCATTTTTAATTTGACATTCAAACACTTTCTTTTCCAAAGGAGGTGACATTGTGGAGGTCCTGGAAAATAGAACTTAACTTTCTTTGGGAGACCGAATTCAACCCACAATCCTGTTTGTGTGCAGGTATTGGGGCTTGAACTCAAAGGCGGGTTGCTTTCATTCAAGGCTAGTACTTTACCACTTGAGCCACAGCACCATTCCAGGTTTTCTGCTGGATCATTGGTGATAAGAGTCTCACAGGCTTTCCTGTCTGGACTGGCTTTGAACTTCGATCCTCAGATCTCAGCTTTCTGAGGACCTAGGATGACAGGTATAAGCCACCAGTGCTTGACTCTAAATGCCTTCTTAAAGATAATTTCTGTCTTTCTTTCTCCTGGTGAGGGAAAGGGAGAGAAATCTACACATATTTTTTAACAAAGGATGCTGGAAAGCCAAAATGTTATCAAATAATTGATTAGCTAGACTGCAGACTTTCTTAATGTAGCTCCTCTTAGTGGGAATTCTTGGAAGACCCCCAATCTGTGCATTGATTTAAGATTAAGTGCTAAGTTTGCAGAGTGGAGCCTGTATGTTTTGATGGCATCTCTCCTAGTTGCATTCTTGATTCAAGTTGGTGTGCCTGGGGTTTATGAGCAGAGTCTGCAGTTATGGGGTCATCCCCAACCTCCTAGAGGAATTAAAATTGCTTTAACGATGACATCTTAGGGGGCATGTATCTGTTTCTTTGCTCTGTGGTAAATTAAGGTAGCTTAAGACACAAAGGAGTACCAAAGTGTGGTGAAGCAGGAAATTTATTACAACATAGACTCTCTATAGTGGGGGCCCAGAACTGGGTCTCCTCTGAGGGAAGATGTGAAGGTATTGGGCGGGGGGATCCCCTTCCAGGTCCTCTGACCTGGGCAGGCTTTCTTCTGAGGGCTTTGTGCTCATTGTCCAATGGTTTGTGTGCACAGCAGCTTCCAGAGCTTCTCATTGGTGTTTTTGTCCTGGGACAGTAAACTGGAAGAAAATCTGATTGGTCGTGCCTGATGGTGCACATGTGCCAAGAGTGGATTGATTGGTCAGGCCTGATTGGAGGCATGATGTCATCACTGAGGAAGGATATTTTTTTGAGCCAGAGCTCAGAGCATTGTGGGAAGAAGAAGTACCATTTTGAGCTGGAGCATGAGGCATGATGGGAACAAGAAATGGCACAACGGGCCACATGTTCTCTTCAGTTGTTATGGCCTCCATTTTTGAACCCTATCTCTATGCGGTGCTTTCCTCTTTCTCATTTAAAATTAAACAATTTTCCTTCTCTGGGCTAGATAATGGTTAGAATTTTTTTTTTAAATCCTATATTAAAAAAATGAAAAGATTTTCTGGCCTAGAGTGAAGCAGTGGGTGGATGGGAAGGTGATGAGCTCACTTCACTCATGGTTGTATGTATGGCTATATCATTGCTTTAGAACCACCCACCAGCTCAAACTCTGTGATGTGGAGATGGGCGTCTCCCTGGGCACACCCCGTGTGGCTCAGCCACAACCCGACAAGTAAGGACCCAATGCCATCTTTAGTCTACACACATGGTCAAGTCCGGGTTGGAATCTAGACACACCACGTAGCAAAGAAGATGGATGAGATATTCTCAGTCCTCCCTAGACCTCCTTTGTTCCCTCCCTCCCTCCCTCCCTCCCTCCCTCCCTCCCTCCCTTCCTTCCTTCCTTCCCTCCTTCCTTCCTTCCTTCCTTTCCTTCTGTCCCCTCTTTCTGCTTGAACTCTGGGCCTGTACACTGGTCCTGAGTTTTTGTGTCCAAGGCACATGTTCTACCACTTGAGCCATAGCTCTACTTACAGCTCCTCTCTCTCTCTCTCTCTCTCTCTCTCATTCATTGGAGATAACACTCTCACAGACTTTCCTGCCCAGGCTTTCTTTGAACTGTGATCCTCAGATCTCAGCCTCCTGAGTAGCTAGGATGACAGGTGTGAGCCACTGGTGCCCAGGCCTACTTTTTACTTTATGATGTTGGGGCTTGAACTTGACTTTTCCCTCAAGGCTGCCATTCTGCCATGTGACTCACATCTCTATGCACCAGCCTTTTGCTGGTTAATTGGAAATAAGGACCTCACAGACTTTCCTGCCTGGGCTGGCTTTGAACTGAGATCTGAGGATCTCTCAGATAGTTAGGATTATAGGCACAAACCACCAACACCATAACCTACATGGTCTTTAAAAAATAAATAAATATCACCTTTGATTTCTACTTATAGGTGAAGGTTTCTGACCTCAAACAAAAAGGCCTAGCTCTTTTCCAGAAAATTAGAGAAGTTTCTGTTTAAGAGGGTAGTTTTTACTTGCTATTTATGCAGATTTTTTTTTTTTTAACCTGAAGATAGCCATAGTGACTTCAGTTGAAAAGATGGCTACAATCTGTGATTGAGTTCCTGAACAGGGAAAAACCTACCCTGAAAAACATATCACCATCCATCTTAGCAGGTGAGATGTGTTACCCCTGGAGGAGGATTGGTCATTCTGCTGGTTTTAGCTTGTGTACCTGCTCCATTACTTAGATAGAAGGGCTGAAGTTGACTTCTAAAATAACAGATAATGCAAAACTTAAAAACACCACTTCCGGTTTAACTGAGGAAAAAATGGAGAAATTCAGTCCTTTTATGTGGGAGTCAAATAATCTTTACAGTTGTTCCTTTGCCTAGTTGAGTCACTACTTTTAGAAAGAGCCGGGTGAATTAAAACAACAACATAATAACCATTAATTTTTGAGTAAAAACTCTAGACCAAGGAAAAGGGCAAAACAATTGCAACAGCAATACTCACAAGATAATATGTTGGAAATTACCTCTACAACCTGAGGAGGGGATTGGGGAAGAGGAGGAAAGTGGGAGAAAAATGAGGGAGAGGGTAACAAGTTTGACAAGAAATGTACTCACTATAATGTATGTAACTGTAACCCCTCTGTATAGCACCTTGACAATAAAATTAAATTTAAAGAAAAGAAGAAAAAGTACTCTAGAAATTAAAAGCAAAGTCCATGTGACAGTTCAAAGAAATAAAAGCAGAAAAATAATGGAATGAAGGATTTCAGTTAAAATTTTAGAAAAGGAACGCATAGAAAGGAAAACAATTGGGCTGGGAATATGGCCTAGTGGTAAAGTGCTCGCCTCCTACACATGAAGCCCTGGGTTCAATTCCTCAGCACCACGTATATAGAAAAAAGCCAGAAGCGGCGCTGTGGCTCAAGAGACTGAGTGCTACCCTTGAGCAAAAGGAAGCCAGGGACAGTGCTCAGGCCGTGAGTCCACACCCCAGGACTGGCAACAAAAACAAAACAAATAAACAGAAAGGAAAAGAATCATAAGATCAGTGACCTGAATAATGATAAATGCAGTGGTCAAAGCAGAGATAAAATGTTTATTTTATTATTACTGTTATTATAATTTTATTTCATATTGCTGGTCCTGGATTTTGAACTCAGAATGGGGGCGCTGTCCTGGAGCTCTTTTGCTTACAGGTAGTGGCCTACCACTTGAGCCACAGCTCTACTTCTGGCTTTCTAATGGTTAATTGGAGATAAGAGTCATACAGACTTTCCTTTCTGGGTTAGCTTTGAACCATGACCTCAGATCTCAGCCTCCTAAGTAGCTAGGATGACAGATGTGAGCCTCTGGTTGCCCAACTCATTTTATTATTAATTTAACATTTAAATTTTCATTTACTGTAAGGATTTTTTATATCAATGAAACATTCATTTCATTTGAATTTCCTTGTAGGAGAATAAATTTTTAATTAAAATTTATCATGAGCCATTTAGCTGGGAAAATCAGAAGCAAAGAACAGAGAAAATCCAACGGATAAAAATCTGATTATTTTTGAGAGTTTTTGAAGCACAGAGTTTTAATAAAATGTAGATGAATGGCATGTTACTTTATTTTAAGCTATGATTGACAAGAAGACCTAAGGGATGAACGTTTGGCAAGGTGAGACTCTTATCTCCAATGAACCAACAAAAAGCCAGAAGTGGAGCTGTGGCTCAATTGGTAGAGAAGAAGCTCAGGGACAGCACCCAGGCTCCGAGTTCAAGCCTTAGGACTGGCACTAACAACAAAACAAACCCACAACATTGATTATTTTCTTTCATATCAACTATCTTTTATATCTCTGTGCCTTCAGGTGGAGAATTTCACATCTTCAGCTTATTTTCTACTGCTATAAAATCTAATGATTTTTTTCTGGGTAGAGGAAGTCTGAATATATTCATAATCATCACATCCAATTCCATGTGTATGTGTTTAAGGCCTGGCCAATAGCTTAGGAAAAACTCTTCTATTTCCAACAAAAACAACTGAAATATTCAAGTCTTGGAAAGAAAAGTTGAATTTTATACTTGTCAATCAAAATTAGAATTTTCATGAGTTTCACTCCCCAACTAAAATGGTTGATAATTTAGATGCATATTAATTACTTATACTTCCAACTGATCTGACTGTAAAAAATTGGAAAATGATAAGGTAACTGACTAGATGATTTTAATCGGCTGATTGAATATAAACCACGCAAGTGGTACCTGACTGTGTTAATGACTGAGCAATAATTTATGGGGCTTCTTGTGGTTTTTCAAATCACAAACAGAATAATAACTTATGCAAATTTCTAAATAGGATTTCAGAATACATTTTGATCATTATATGGAGGAGAGAGCTAGGATTTTTTTTGGAAGCCTGTCCTTTTTTTTTTTTTTTTTTTTTGGTATGCCTATAAAACAAAAGACACATGCTCAAACCAAAAAGTGATTTATTTGCTTCATTCAGAGATAAGCTAAATATAAAGAGATAAACTGCATATTTTGGTACAAAATATTTGCATCATAAGTCATACGAATGTCTCTTTGTAACAATATTTGCCTACTGCAAATGAAAACTTCTTAATCGAGGAGAAGTTTGCCATTGGCACAGGATAATTATTGATGAATTTTCTTTTTCCTGGTGCCTAAAGTGATTATAAAATGACTTCAGACAGGCGAAAGAGCACAGATGAAAATAGGTGTGTGTGTGTGTGTGTGTGTGTCCTGGGACTTGAACTCAGAGCCTGGGTGCTGTCTCTGATCTTTTCTGCTCAAGGCTAGTGCTGTACTTTTTGAGCCACAGCTCCACTTCCTGCTTTTTGCTGGTTCATTGGAGATAAGAGTCTCAAAACCAGTGATCCTCAGATCTCAGCCTTCTGAGTAGCTGGGATTACAGGCATGAGACAGCAATGAATATGAGTACATGGCTATGTGTCCAACTTTAAATTAATTCACAGGTCCACAAAAATCATCTTATAGGTTGCCTTTTACAAATATGCTACAATTGCTATCATTTAGGTGATCACTCAGATTCTTAACTTTTGGTACTTTAGGTAAAACATACCTATTCTTGTAATGCTCTTAAATGTTTTTTGTTTTGTTTTCTGTTTTTTGGGGGGGACTGGTTAGGGAAGTGAATTCCCCTCAAACTATAGCCATTGTGAACACTGAGCAAGCATTCCAAAGTATGATCATTGAGAAAATCATATTTATAGGTGTATTAAGCAAAACGGTGGCTTCTAACACTATAATATATGTTGCTCGAGGGACCCATGATATTATTAGGTGAGAAATTAGTTTCACCTGGTATTGTTGAAACACGAAGAAACTGACTAAAACGTCTTATTTAAAAAGGAGGATCACACATTTCATATAATGGGAATATATCTCTCTTTCAATAACCTTACATTAAATTTTAGGCTTCTGTAAAGGACAATCATTTGGCTTAGGATTTGCTTATTTTTCATAGGGTGATTTTCTTGTTTGCAATATGTTTAAATGTTGAATGAAATTAGTTAGTGTTGTTTCTGTTGAAAAAAAAAACCAACTACAAAATACCCTCAGAAATTCCCTCATGAAACATCCCTGCCAAAGTTAAGTTAGCTGATTTTTTAATTGATTGCTCCATTGAGGGAAGTCTTATAAAATAAGTGATCAGTGGTGAGCTGGAGTAAGTATTCCCAAAGGCAACCCTTAGCTTTATGATCTCAAATTTTTAACATTGGAGAAATTATAATGACTCTTTCCCACTGTCGAAAACACTTTAAGCTAACTGACTTGCTTATTGATAACTGGTTATTATAATCTTTATGCTAATAAGTTATAGAGTAACTCAATCAAACATGGTGTTCAAAGATAAAGAAGTGAAATACATTTAAATTTTTTTTATTTTTTTTTTGGCCAGTCCTGGGCCTTGGACTCAGGGCCTGAGCACTGTCCCTAGCTTCTTCCCGCTCAAGGCTAGCACTCTGCCACTTGAGCCACAGCGCCACTTCTGGCCATTTTCTGTATATGTGGTGCTGGGGAATTGAACCCAGGGCCTCATGTATACGAGGCAAGCTCTCTTGCCACTAGGCCATATCCCCAGCCCCTGTGAAATACATTTAAAATTATGCAAGAAGCTGGGCGCTGGCTGGTGGCTGCTTATACTTGTAATCCTAGCTACTCAGGAGGCTGAGATCTGAGGATCAAGGTTCAAAGCCAGCCTGGGTAGGAAAGTCCATGTGACTTTTATCTCCAACTAAGCACCAAAAAGCTGGAAGTGGAGCTGTGGCTCAAGTGGTAGAGTGCTAGCCTTGAACACAAAAGCTCAAGTGGCAGTGTGCAGGTCCTGAGTTCAAACCCCTGTACCAGCAAACACACACATACACACACACATGTGCACACACACACAATCATGAAAGAATACAACGTTGAGTCTTTCCACTGATAGTTTATTAATTACATTCTTCAAGATTTTTAAAGTAAATATGCATTGAAGCTAGGTGTTGCTGGCTCACACTTGTAATCTTAAATACTCAGTAGCCTAAGATCTGAGGATTGTGGTTCAAAGCCAGTATGGGCAGAAAAATTCTTGAGAGATTTATCTCAAATTGACCAGAAAGAAGATGGACTGGAGGAAAAACACAGGTGGTAAAGCTGAGCTGAATTAGAGCAATTGGTCCTGAGTTCAAGCTCTCATACTAACATAAGAATACAGTGAAGGTGCTGGGAAGGTGGCTCAGTGGTAGAGTGCTTGCCTCACATGCATGAAGCCCTGGGTTCAATTCCTCAGCACCACATACATAAAAAAAGCTGGAAGTGGCACTGTGGCTCAAGTGGTAGAGTGCTATCCTTGTCAAAAGAGCTCAGGGGCAGCACCCAGGCCCTGAGTTGAAGACCTAGGACCTGCCAAAAAAAATTAAAAGAAAAAGATAAAAGTAAATGTATAGTGACTCATTATTTATCATACTAGATTCTTTTCCAGCTCATGATTTACTTTCATGATAACCATAGTGAGCCCTTCTAAATCTGTTGCGAGTGGATTCAGCTTTTTCAGATTGCTGATAGTATGAAAAAAAAATCCCTCACGTTATACCCTGAGAAATAATTTCCCCTCAAAGATTCCTTTTATTAATTTATTTAGGCCTTATTTTACTTTTTCCTAAACCTACTAAAACCTAATGAGCTCCTTTGCACTCCAGGCTGATAGATTGACCCTACTTTTTCTTTCTTTCTTTTTTTTTTTTTTAGCGATGGTTTCAAACCATTTCTTTACTCTTCTCAAGGTAACCTTGGTGATAGAGTTACATTTGTTCATTATCATTTTTTTTCCTTTTTATGTAGCAGCTCTCTCTATTGATCTGCCTCTTTCTGCCCTTTGATTTGACAAATCGCAGCATATTGCTATTTGAGCGTCTTTCAATTTGGCAAAGTTTAACAGTGGTTGAAGTGTTTCTCAGTGTGCATTAGTAAATTGAACCCCACTCATTTTTGTCTAATGGTGTTGAATCTGAGGTGAAAATCTGACATTCAAAGTTACCTTAGATGCTAATTATGGAGCTTTTTTCCTCCAGTTTTTATTAACGACCTACAGGCATCAGCTAGTTCATAAGATGTACAGATTGAGCATGCATTGCTTCGACCTCAGACTCAGCGCCGAGACCTCCTGCCTTTAAAATTAAAGATTTACTTACAACATAGATAAGAATTTTACCCAAACTATGCAACCTTTCAACAATTTCAACCACATTGAAGGGAACTTTATATTTGCTTACTTTAGAAATCAGAGCATAGTTATAGTCTTTTGATACAGAAGGATGACTGGCTAAAATAGATAAAGAATACATAAGAATGTATCAAATGCAATGTAATTTTACTGATTGATTTTTGAATACTATCTTCTTTGGGACTTTTATTATGATACCATCTTTTACAATTTCAACCTACCATTGCATCTAACTTATACACAGCATTATTAAAATAGTCTTCTTGTAAATACACATTGTTAATACTTTTTTATTTTATTATTATTATTATTTTTTTTTGTTAATACTTTTTTTTGTCAGTCCTAGGGCTTGAACTCAGGGCCTGAGCGCTATCCATGAATCTTTTCTGCTCAAGGCTAGTGCTCTACCATTTTGAGCCACAGCACCACTTCCAGTTTTTGAGTGGTTAGAGATAAGAATCTCCTGGGGACTTTTCTGTTCCTGCTGACTTGGAACCTTGAACCCCAGACCTCAGCCTCCTGAGTAACTAGGAATTGCTTCAATTTCTTTTATTTATTTATTTATTTTTGCACTGTCCCTGGCTTCTTTTAGTGCCTCTTCTGTTTTTTTTTTTTTTTTCTATATGTGTGGTGCTTTGGAATCAAACTCAGGGCTTCATGTATAGGAGGCAAGCACTCTACCACTAGACCATATTCCCAGCCCCTTGCTTCAATTTCTTTTTTTTTTTTTTTTCCAAATTTTTATTATCAAACTGATGTACAGAGAGGTTACAGTTTCATACGTTAGGCATTGGGTACATTTCTTGTACTGTTTGTTACCTCCTCCCTCATTTCCCCCCCTCCCCCTCCCCCTTTCCCTCCCATGAGTTGTTCAGTTCATTTACACCAAACAGTTTTGCAAGTATTGCTTTTGTAGTCGTTTGTCTTTTTTTACCCGGTGTCTCTCGATTTTGGTATTCCCTTTCAATTTCCTAGTACTAATACCAGTATACACGGTTTCCAATATATTCAGATAAGATACAGAGATAGTGTAGGTACAACCACAGGAAGGAGATACAAGACGATCATCAATAATAGAACCTACAGTTACACATAGCACGTTGAAAGTAGTTACAACAGTGATATAACAATCATTTCCATAACATGGAATTCATTTCACTCAGCATCATCTTATGTGTTCATAAGGGTATAGCTATTGGGCTCTTGTGATCCTCTGCTGTGACTTGCTTAAACCTGTGCTAATTATTCCTTATAAGGGAGACCATAGTTGGAGGGGATGTGGCCAAAATGGAACCCTACTTCATTGTTGGTGGGAATGTAAATTGGTTTAGCCACTCTGGCAAGCAGTATGGAGATTCCTCAGAAGGCTAAACATAGAACTCCCCTATGACCCAGCAGCCCCACTTTTGGGTATCTATCCAAAAGACCACAAACAAAATCACACTAAAGCCACCAGCACAACAATGTTCATCGCAGCACAATTTGTCATAGCTAGAATCTGGAACCAACCCAGATGCCCCTCAGTAGACGAATGGATGAGGAAAATGTGGTACATATACACAATGGAATTTTATGCCTCTATCAGAAAGAATGACATTGCCCCATTTGGAAGGACTGGAAAAAATTATACTAAGTGAAGTGAGCCAGACCCAAAGAAACATGGACCCTTGCTTCAATTTCTTAAGTCACCAAAATCACTCTTCACTGTTTCCTTGGTGGATGGGGCTGAGCCCTGGGGCAGGAGGGTCACATTTAATAGGACAAGATTCCCTATACCTACTTCCTTGGGGCCAGAGAGCTGAGTTTGCAAGTGGAAAGCAGACAATGAAATGAGTTGGGGGTGGATGGCTTTTGTGTTTGGGTCTTCAGTGTGTCTCAGGTTTAGTGGAAGCCTAGAGTTTGGGCTCAAGGAGGTCTCTTAGAGGATCTTGCCCTCTAGTCTATAGAAATATGCTAATTACAATTAGCATATTAAGGACAGCATAATTAGCCGCCCTTTTTTTTTTTCTTGTGGGTATTTCTGGGGCTTGAATTCAGGGCTTGGGCTCTGTCCCTGAGCTCTTTCAATTCAAGGCCAGTGCTCTACCACTTTGAGCCACAGCTCCACCTCCAGTTTTCTGGTGATTCATTGGAGATAAGAATCTCATGAACTTACTTGCCATGGCTGGCTTCAAACTGTGATCCTCACATCTCAGCCTCCTGAGTAGTTGGGATTACCGGTGTGAGCTATTGACTTAGTACTGAGTACTTTAAAGACTATGTATTATTCTGTTCTGATCACAATGCCCTGTAGTAAATGTCTTCTTTGATAGAGCTGTGCTTAATCATGCTTTCATATTTCCTTTCCTCTGAAGTCATTTTTAAAGGATACAGATGCTGGGTGCTGGTGCCTCACACCTGTAATCCCAGCTACCCAGGAATCTAAGATCTGAGGATCATGGTTTGAAACCAGCCAGAGTAAGAAAGTCTAGGAGACTCTTATCTCCAATGAACTATCCAAAAACCACAAGTGGAGCTTTGGCTCAACTGGTACAGCACCATCCTTGAGCAAAGAGACAGCACCCAGGTCCTGAGTTCAAGACCCATGACTGGCTTAAAAAAAGATTCATGTGAGGTTTCTGGTTTAAAAAGTGAGGCTAGCAGAGAATTTAGGCAGAGTGAGGGATATGTACAAAAACATGAAGATGTGAAAATATCAGAGTTCTTAAAATAACATTTTTTCTTTTCTTTTTTTTTTTTTTTTGCCAGTCCTGGGTCTTGAACTCAGGGCCTGGGCACTTTCCCTGAGCTTCTTTTTCTACCACTTGAGCCACAGCACCACTTTTGGCTTTTTCTGTGTATGTGATACTGACGAATTGAACCCAGGGCTTCATGCATGCTAGGCAAGCACTCTACCACAAAGACACATTGCCAGCCCTTAAAATGCTTTTGAGCCTGAAGTAAGGAAGGAGACTGGGACTATGCTTTTCCTAGATGGTCTGCTTTTTTAGTAGGTTGAAGTATGCTCATCTGGTTTGCTTTGACCCATTAGGTTTGAGTCCACACACCTTGTGTGGTTTGGGCCTGTATAAACTTTGTGCTAGCAGCATTCGGCCTGCTGGTCTTTGAGACAAGAGTCTACCAGCAGTTCTCGGTGCTCCAATAAAAGGTTCATTGTTTAGCCTTTTAAGTGGTGGCTTGTCTGTTTCCCAAGACGGAATTCCTTCACAACAGGTCCATTTGGTAAAAATCTATGTGTGTAAACCAGTCTGTGTTTGTCATGGGGAAGAGGAGGGCTTTTAGAGGCACAGAGTCAAAGTGACACCAGAGACAACTATGCCATCAGAGACAATGGTTCACATGGAGGAAAGGGCCAAGATGGGAAATCTTAGGAAAGATTTGATGAGGCATGGCAGGAATAGAAAACAACTGATTTGAGAAATTTGTTTCCAATGGGGGGGGGGGGTGGAACAAGAGCTGACCAGCAATGTCAAGTCTTAGTCAGGTTTTCTCCCTGTGGCTGGTGGGTGAAATGAAATAAAGATGAACAGTATCATTCTCTAGAGCATCCAAGGATAAATTAGCAACAAAAATGTTCCATATGAAAAAAAAAAGATGAGCAGTAGAAGGAAGTTCCTTAGATTTCTCTTTGTGGATTTGTTAGGGAAACAGCTACACTTAGAAATGAATGATCAAAGGAAGGAGTTGAGGATTGGCAGAAGAGATTGCAACTAGCATCTATTGTTTAGGGGAGGAATAAAGAAGAGCCACCAAATAGAATACCTTGGAAAATATCCAATTGTCATTAGAGGCTCTTAGAGGGTCAGAGGGAATGGAGGAGTCACAACTTTCAATTACAGTAAAAGCCCACCAATTTGGATTAATTAGGGTAAAAGGCAGCCTGACTAAATAAAAGTCTGATTTATAGAAAAATTTAAATAAACTCAGTTTGATTACTTTTGAGTATTTGAAGCTAGCACTGATTCTTAGAGCGATCAATTACTCATACTGATTTGCAAATAGTTATGAACTAGATTCAAGAGGAAGGGCAATTGGATCTATTAAATTATGCATCTGTTTAATAAATATTTAGTGCTAGGTAAATGTGAACATATAAATGGTACTTCTAAGTGGTATACCATCTTATGTCTGTAAAATAATAATTTTCTTTCTTTTCAGTCAGATTTACATTCTTAAAATGTATTATCTGCTGCTGGTGGCTCATGCCTGTAATCCCAGCTACTCAGGAGGCTGAGATCTGAGGATCATGGTTCAAAGCCAGTCCAGGTAGGAAATTGTATAAGACTCTTATCTCTGCTAAATTACAAATAAATAAATAAATAAATAAATAAATAAATTAATTAATAAAACAGAAGTGGAGCTATGGCTCAAGTGGTAGAGTGCTAAGCCTTGAGCAAAAGAAATTCAGACAGACCTAGGTGCTGAGTTCGAGCCCCAGGACTGGCAAAAAAAAAAAGTTTCTGGGTGTTGGTAGATCACACCTGTCATCCTAGCTACTCAGGAGGCTGAGATCTGTGGATCCTGGTTCAAAGCCAGTCTGGGCAGGAAAATCCGTGAAACTCTTATCTCCAATTAACCACTAGAAAATCAGAAGTGGAGCTGTGTCTCAAGTGGCAGAGTGATAGTCTTGAGTTGAGGAGCTCAGGGACAGTGCCCAGTCTTTGAGTTCAAGCCCCATGACTGACAGAAAAAACAAGTTTTCTATTGGGCTGAGTTGATCTGTGGCCATCCTTTGTTTTGTAGAAAAGTAGAAAGTCCTCTGCTTAGTAGTCAGATTTAATGAGGTGGAAGATTAAAGAGGAGGCCTGGCTGTCTCCCTCCCTCCCTCCCTCCCTCCCTCCCTCCCTCCCTCCCTCCCTCCCTCCCTCCCTCCCTCCCTCCCTCCCTCCCTCCCTCCTTCCCTCCCTCCCTCCCTCCCTCCCTCCCTCCCTCCCTCCCTCCCTTCCTTCCTTCCTTCCTTCCTTCCTTCCTTCCTTCCTTCCTTCCTTCCTTCCTTCCTTCCTTCCTTCCTTTCGGTCTCCCTCCTTCCTTTCATTCTCCCTCCTTCCTTTCATCCTTCTTTCCCTCCTTCCCTTCAAACTTCCCCTCTCTCTTTCTTTCTGTGTTGGTCCTGGGGCATGCACCCAGGGCTTTGTGTTCTAGCTTAGCTTTTTTGCTTAAGGCTGGTGCTCTACCACTTGAACCACACCTCCACTTCTGACTCTTTGCTGGTTAATTTGAGAATCTCATGGGTTTGTCTACCTGGGCAGGCTTCAAACCTTGATCCTCAGAGCTCAGCCTCCCGACTCGCTCGGATTACAGGCCTGACCATTGACATGGTTTCTGTAACAGAAGTCTAACTCTATTCCTTTTCCAGGTTCTGTTAATCAGAATTCAGATTCTATTTGTTTCTGACAGATTTCTGGGTATGGAATTCAAGAGTGCAGTCCTAGCAAAATCCTTGTCTACCTTGTGTGTAACTGACTTCAAATTTACATCTCCTTTTCTTCACCTAACCAACTCTTTCATGCCTGTCTTTTTGCGTTATTCTCTTCTACCTGCCTCCAAATTGCTTCATATTTTGAACTTTCATTCATTTATTCACTCTATTGGAACTCTTATTCATCCTTCAAAAACCTTGCTCCACAATACTTCTGCTTTTTTTCTCCTTCCAGACAAAAATGAATTCCTTATCTGTTTTTCCTTTGGTGGGTTCCCATGTTGCTTGAACCACATTGATTGAGCACTGCTTGGCTCTTTTCTTCCTTTCTTCCTAGCCTAGAAATTCTCAGAGCAGGCCTGCAGTTGTATTTAGCTTTGTCTCCAAAGTACCAGACACAAAGGCGGACATGGTATTGCTAACTCACTGAGATCAGAGAATTCTTTAGCATGGACACAATCAAAGTTTCTGAAACTGCTCTGACATGTTGAAGCAAAATACTGGTTGCTCTCTTGGGAGGAGAACATACATGATGGCTAATTGCAGGTGTCACCTTGGTTGGATGAGATGACATACACAGTTAGCTGGGGGAATAATATTTTTGGATGTGGCTATGTATTTCCAGAAATGATCCCATTTAACACAATGAAATCTGTAAAGGAAGTCTGTGGTTCTCATCAATATTTCAGAGGCTAGCACTCTACCATTTGAGCCACAGCTCCACTTCCAGTTTTCTGGTGGTTCATTGGAGATAAGAGTCTCTTGAACTTTCCTGCCTGGGCTTTGAACCACAATCATGGAATCTCAGTCTTCTGAGTAGCTAGGATGAAAGGCATGAGCCATTGGTACCTGGCTTCATGAGCTAATTCTTATAATCATTCCTATAATAATAAATCCTTATGTATATTTGCTATAGTTCCTGTTTCCTTGGGGAATAATTTCTAGTATACTAGTCCAATTTGAAAACATCAGGTCAAGTTATTTCTTGCTATAAACTTGGAGTGAAAATATGCTGATCTCATGTGTGTTTTCTTTTCTGCATTAAAAAAAAATTTACTTTTCAGTGCTGTTTCTAAAGGCTTGAACTCAGGGCCTCCAATTATGGCATGGCCTTTTTACTCTGAGGTTCTACAATTTGAGCCATACCTCAACATCTTGTTTATTTTGTCTCAAGATCTGATTCATCTTTATTCCTTGTCCACTCTTCCAGAGAAATTCTTACCACATCTTCTATATCTCATTCTTTCTGCAGGTTCAAAGTCAGGCTGTCATTAGACAGGACTTTTAGTTTAGTGACATGTCATCAAAAAGCTCAGAATATATCACAGTTTGGGGTTAGGCAGAGTTAAGTGCTATAATTCATCTGCAATAAATTCACACTACATTTCATCTTCTGACTATTAGCTTTTTTTTTTAAACTGTCTAAATCTTGAAGCAATTCTTTCTTGGGGCCCCTAACACAAAATGATCAATATGACAGGAAGAGGAGAAATTAATTAGATTGATGTTCAATGGGTCACCCTCAAGTTGTCAATACCCATATTTATATCATAACGTTGTGCTTTTGGCAGAATTATTTGCTTTTTATGAAAATCTGATGAAGCAATTTTCAAATTTCCTAACATGAATCAAAAAAATTTGAAACACGCTGAGATATATCTATATTCTTGTTAACTTCCCCCCTTTTAAAGTGATTTTAGACTTTCTGATTTAAGCTGGGAAAGATTAACCAGGTATGTTAAGAAGGACTTGTGAAATGGAATATTCTGATCTATGTTCTGATAGAACTCACATATTAAAACAGGTTTGTAATAGGATCTACTCTAGCATTTGATGTTTGCAAAATGATAGCAAAGTACAAAGGAAAAAATAATTTTTTTCTTCATCTCAATTTAAAAGTCATTAGGTAATTTGAGATCCTTTTAAAATGCTACATAATATAGAATATGTGAGTCTTTAATATGCATATGTATATATGTGCATAGAAAATGCTTAATATAGATGAAATCATGTTACATCAGTCAGCCATGGCTTCATAGAACTTGAATTAACTCTCTCTCTCTCTCTCTCTCTCTCTCTTTCTCTTTCTGCCAGTCCTGGGGCTTGAACTCAGGACCTGGGCACTGTCTCTGAGGTCTTTTTTTTGCTCAAAACTAGCGCTGTACCACTTGAGCCACAGCTCTACTTCCAGCTTTTTGCTGGTTCACTGCAGATTAGTCTCTTGGATTTATCTGCTTAGGCTGGCTTTGAAATGCAATCCTCAGACCTCAGCCTTCTGAGTAGCTAAGATTACAAGCATGGATCATTAGTGTGTGAGCCACTAACACTTATGAGCTTCACTTCTGTTTTTTGGGGGGTTTGTGGGAGAGAAGAATCTTGGGGTCTTTTCTGTTCAGGTTAGCTTTGAACTGTGATCCTCAGATCTCAGCCTCCTGAGTCACTAGGATGAGTGACTTTGGGCTGGCTTGGCTTAGCCTAGCAGTATTCGTAACGGGTATATTGTATTCAAGTGCATTTTGCTTTGTTGCTTTGTAGTTTGTCTCTGGGTCAGCCGGGCTGATGTAGAGAGGACAATTGACGTCAGAAACACCTGTGACTTTGATTTCATTCCTTTGGTTATGTGATGTTTAAAGCAATTCCTAGCAAAGAGTTGGCAAGGAATTCTTATTTCCCTTCTCCTGACTCTACTTTCTCCTTCCAGTACAGCACGGCCACCAGACGGAAAAAAGCAAGTGAAAGCCAGAAAACAACAAAACAAGACAAAACAAAAAACTAACCCCTTCTCTGACTCCATGGAACTTGACTTGATGGAAAAAAAATCCCAGCAGCTCTGCTTGGCTGAGGTAGAGAACGATAATTCTGTGCCAGCAGAGAGGCAAGGTGGATAATTGATTGTCCTCTATAAAAGATGTCTGCCTTTGCAGGTGCTTGTAGTACAGGTTTTCAATAGCTAGCTGGCACCAGAGAAGAAAAGAGCTAAAGAGAAGAGCACTGAAAATGGAAAGAACAGTCTGGGGAAAGTAGTGTGTAATAGAGAAGACAAAATGGGGCTAGAGCATTTGGAGAGATGGGGACCTGGATTTTGTTTTGATTTCTGTGTGTGTGTGTGTGTGTGTGTGTGTGTGTGTGTGTGTGTGTGTTTCACTGGAGATAAGAATCTCACAGACCTTCCTGCACAGGCTGGCTTTGAACTGTGATCCTGAGATCTCAGCCTTCTGAGTAGCTAGTAGAGGCATGAGATACCAGCACCTGCTTCCTTTCCATTTTCTGGTATGCATTTTATTAAACTGTCTATTAATTGCTTAAAAGGTTTACTCCATAGAGTTTCACTCCTGTGTATACTGTATTTTAGTCAATATAACCATCTCTGTCTATATTTATCTTTTTTTTTTTTTTTTTTTTTTTTTTTGGCCAGTCCTGGGCCTTGGACTCAGGGCCTGAGCACTGTCCCTGGCTTCTTCCCGCTCAAGGCTAGCACTCTGCCACTTGAGCCACAGCGCCGCTTCTGGCCGTTTTCTGTATATGTGGTGCTGGGGAATCGAACCTAGGGCCTCGTGTATCCGAGGCAGGCACTCTTGCCACTAGGCTATATCCCCAGCCCCTATATTTATCTTTATGTCATAACACTTTTCCATTCTTCTACATGCATGTATGCATATACACACATATATACATGCATACATGCATATATACATACATCTATACATGCATATATGTCTTTATGAAGGCATATATATGTATATGTAGACGTAGAAGATAAAAAATATGTGTATCAACAGCTGTGTACATATAACATGATGCTAATGGAAATGAACTCCAAGATATGGAAACAAGAAGGTTGTTTTTTTTTTTAATGTACCACGTGAAGTTACTTCTTTTTACTTTCATTTTATTTTCTTCCATTGGTTTACCACCATTGTCACTGTTTCTGCTTTTTGTACCCTGTGTCTTGTATATATGTTTATCAGATTTGGGGAAGAGTAGGGGAGTAACAAAATGGTGAGACAAAGGACAAAGGGTAAATTGGTGCAACAGCAATCCTCACAAGACACTATATTGGAAATGAACTTTACAACTTGCTGGGAGAGGCGTTGTGGGGAGGGCAAATGGGAGAAAATGAGGGAAGGGGTAACAATGTTCCACAAGAAATGTACTCATTACCTTACTTATGGAACTGTAACCCCTCTATACCTCACCCTTACAATAAAAAAATTTTTGAAATGATGCATATATATATGTACATAAAGGTATGTATATGTATATATATAGAAGAGTGGAATGTGTGTGTGCATATATATATATATATATATATCCCTCTATGTGTCTTTACATGGGAGATTGTATTTTATGTCTCAGATCCTCATATGGAAAAAACACACACCTTTTGTTGGTAGGAATGTAAATGAGTCCAGCATCTATGGAAATTGGCATGGAGAGTATTAAGGAAAAAATAAGCATAGAGCTACCCTATGAAGCAGCAATTCCACTTCTGGGCATTTATCTGCAAGTTTTCATGACAGGGCATAATAAGGTCACCTGCACACCCATGTTTGTTACAGACAGTTCACAATAGCCAAGTTAGGCAAATAGCCCAGCTGCTGCTGAATGGATGAAAGAATGATTCAGTTTTCTTAAAAGTGTGGGAAAATTATTTTGTGTGTCTAAAGCTCTACTAACAAAGCTCATTTGAAGGGGGAGGAGAGGGGGGGGAATGAGGGAGGAGGTAACAAACAGTACAAGAAATGTATCCAATGCCTAACGTATGAAACTGTAACCTCTCTGTACATCACTTTGACAATAAATAAGAAAAACAAACAAAACAAAAAATAAAAAACAAAGCTCATTTGAAGACATAAAGAAGGTGTGCTCTATTTCCTTGTGGTTTTTTTTTGTCTCATCTTCACTCAAAAGTGTATAAATAGAACAGGCTTATCAAAATTAAAATGTTTAAGTAACACAGAAGGATTTTTTTAATGCAATTTCTTTTTTTCTTCCATAATCTGATCAGTTCACCTCACTTCCCAGCATACACTGTTTCTTCTCTTTGATAGGCTTCCCAGCAATTGTGTCTTGACGATGGGAGATAAAATATACATATATTTCCATGCATACTAGACGTCCTTTAAGATCTGAGCAAAACTTCAACAGCCTTAAGATTGAGTTTGTCCACAGGTGTGCAAAACATTATCTCAGTTTTCCTGAACCCCTAATGAGAAAGACTTAGAAAGTTCTTTCTCAGCTGGGTCCTAGTGGCTCATGCCTACCATTCTAGCTACTCAGGAGGCTGAGATCTGACGATTAAGGTTCAAAAGCCAGCCTGGGCAGGGGAGTCTATGGGACTCTTCTCAATTAATTAACAAAAAGCTAGTGGTGGAGCACCAACCTTGAGCACAGAAGTTCAAGGACAGCACCCAGGCATTGAGTTTAAGCCCCAGAGGACTGACACAAATAAAGAAAAAAAGAATGTGCTTTCTTCTGGTGTACTGGGTACCTTTTCTATAGATCAGTAGATCGTTGTAGGCAGAAGCTCAGTGTCATTTCCATCAAATCTACTTCTTCACGACTATTTGCCCCATTTTTTCTTTTTATTTGATGCACCTTTTTGATGCTTGGTTCTGCTCTCTTTGTCACTGGCTGTTCCCTGTGCTCCTCTCTTTTTAACTCAAGACATAATCTAGTCACTGCCTTTCCCATATCTATTCTAGGAAAGAAGAAATAATGCCTGCAGATACTTTTAAATAAATTTTACTTCTTTATACTTAAAAAATGATTTTCTGTGGGTCATTCCTGGGGCTTGAACTCAGGACCTGAGCACTGGCCCTGAGCTTTGGGTTCAAGGCTGGTGCTCTACCACTTGAGCCACAGATCTACTTCTGTCTTTTTGTTGGTTCATTGCAGATGGATCTCATGGACGTCCCTGCCCAGGCTGGCTTCAAATCATAATCCTCAGATTTAAGCCTCCTGAGTCACTAGGATTAGAGGTGTGAGCCACCATTACTCAGTTTTCTTTATGCTTTTTGAAATGTATAGGTATGGGATAACTTGTCTTTTCTATCCCAAGCAAAGTTATTTGTTTTGTTGGAGATTATTATTGTTTTCCTAATTTGAGACTTACATGGTAGCACATGCATTGTGTCTCCAATTTGCCCTCCATTTTCTCCTTAGCATTCTAGGAGGAATGGTGCATCGCCTTTTAGAGGCACAAAGAATGGTAGAATCATTTTAAAAAATGCATGAAGTGTTAAATATACACAAAATTCCAATCACACATCCACTCTGTAAGTAATTAGTTTGACAATGCTGTCTCTAAGAGGAAAAAACAATCATTGTGTATTTTTGTTGTTGTTATTGCTTTGAAAGTATAGTGTGAGCTGGCACTGGTGGCTTATGATTGTAATTCTAACTACTCAATGCCTACCCAGGTAAAAAGTTTGCAAGACCTCATCTAAACTGATAGCTGGGCATAGTGGCATGCACCTGTTGTCTCAGTTTTGTGAGAAGTTTAAATAAGGAATCACAGTCCAGGACTTGCTGGGGAAAAATCAAGACCTTATCTCCAAAAAAAAAAGGACAAAAATAACACGAGTGGAAAAGGGCTGGGGGCTTGGCTTAAGCCTGCCTACCAAGAATAAAACCTGAGTTCAAAAACCCAGTACAAAAAGTAATATGGAGGGCTGGGGATATAGCCTAGTGGCAAGAGTGCCTGCCTCGGATACACGAGGCCCTAGGTTCGATTCCCCAGCACCACATATACAGAAAACGGCCAGAAGCGGTGCTGTGGCTCAAGTGGCAGAGTGCTAGCCTTGAGCGGGAAGAAGCCAGGGACAGTGCTCAGGCCCTGAGTCCAAGGCCCAGGACTGGCCAAAAAAAAAAAAAAGTAATATGGAAGGAAGGAAGGAAGGGATGAAGGACAAGAAGAAGGAAGGAAGAGAAGGAGGAAGGGAGGGAGGCAAGGAGGAAAGTAAGGAGGGAGGGAGAAGGGGAGGAAGGAAGGAAAGAAAGAATGAAGGCAGGGAGGGAGGGAGAAAGGAAAGAAGGGAGAATGAAGGAAGGGAAGGAAGAAGAAAGGAATAAAAAGAGAAAAGGAGGGGAAAGCAGAAAAGAGGGAGGAAGGGAAGAAGAAAGGGAAAGAGGAAGGGAGGGATGGAGGGAGGAAGGAAGGAAGGAGGGAAAGAAATTCAACTACCTCTGTATTCAAGGATTCTGCATTTGAAGGTCCAAGCCACTGTAGATCAAAAATATTTGGATAAAAAAGATCTATACCGAACACACACAGAGTTTTTGTTCTCGTCTTTATTCCCACAACAGATGATGTCTACAGCATTTACTTTGCATGAGATGTTACAAGTTGTGTGGAGACGAGTTTAAAGGAAGATGTGCTCAGGTCATACGCCATGTGTTTTAAAGGAGAGTGTGCACAGAGCACAAGCCAATATCAGGTCATTTCATGAAGGAGCTCAGCTCTCTATGGATCTTGGGACCCATGGATTTCCTGGGTTCAATGAGTCACCACATATACTACAACTTCTCAGAGACCCCTGTGGGTTGAAAATAATACTGACCACCCTTGACCAACTTTTCCTTCTTTGTCCAGCACTAGGGTTTGAACTCAAGGCCTTATCCTGTTATACGGGAGTTCGATTGTGAGATACAGAGAAGCCACATTTTGAGAGGTTGAATCACGAGTCTGAAGGAAGGAGGTCAGGTCTGGCTGGTGCCATCTTGGGCACATGGTAAATGGGAGGGGCTGGTATCTTGTCTTCATGCTGGGGGAAGGTAAAACAGCCCATCCCCCAGGTGATGGGAATACCTGAATCCCTGGAGACAGGTGCAGGGACTTGGCCTATAGGTTACTAAGCCTGTCAGTCCAGTGCTTGGGACTGGGAGTTTCCTGTGTCTCTGCTCCCTGACCTGAGCCTAGTTAGACCTGGACCAGCTCAGGCGCCATTACGCCATGTCACATGTCTGTGTGTTCCTGTCCTATCCCCTGCTTCCTGGCTGTTTCCGGTCACCATGAGTCCCAATTCAGTTCTCCATTGCTGCTGACTTGGTTTGTTGGTATTGTTTTTGTTCTTCCTTTCCTTTCTGGCCTTCATGACTCAGTTTCCTAACTGTGTCAAGTGTATTTGTGGGCTGCAGATAACAATTAGCTACCTGCAGACCATGAGCGCTCCAATAAAGACTCCAAGATTCAGTCTTTGAAAATGTGGCTTTTCTGGTTTCTCACCTTACAACAAGTTGTTATTAGAAAGCCAGCAACTGTGAGCAGATACATGTCTGCCCAAAACGTGCAGCCTCAGTTGCACTTAATACTGTCAGGATACTGAGCCATGAGGGTAGCAAAGAAAGAGAAGAAAACAATCTCAACAAACCAGACCACCTCTAATGGAGAGCTGAGGAGGGACGCCATGGTGACCTGAGGAGAGCCCGGAAACATGAGGCATGGAGGTTGGGGCCTAAATCAGGTCATGGGCAGGGGGTAGGGTCACAGGATTGACAGGTCCAGTAACCTATCATTCAAGTCCCCGCCCCTGCCTCTAGGAATTCAGGCATGCCCATCACCTGGGGGTGGGACTTTACCTTCATCTACCAAGAAGACAAGAAGGCGCCAGTTAAACCCAATTCCCTATCCAGAACATGGCCAAGATGGCGCCAGTTAGACCCAATATCCTTATTTCAAAACTTGCTAGGCACATGATTCATCACTTGAGCCACACTTGCAGCCTTTTAATTCTTTTTTTTTTTTTTTTTTTTTTTGCAGCAATTTCTGTCTGGAGCCAGCCTTGGCCTGTAATCCTCCTTACCTCTGCCTCCTGAGTAACTGGGATTTCAGGTGTGTGCCACTAGACTCAGCCTACTTTCATTTTATTTGTTTTCTTCCTTCATAAGAGAGATGTTTACTTGTGGTGTCCCCAGCTTTTGTTCATTTATTTTATTATCCTTAGGTAGTTATGCAAAGAAGTTGCCACTGAACAAAGTAGTCTATGAGTACAATGCATCTTGAGCGATACCATCCTTGTCAACATCCTTCAAGTATCCCTCCCTATCCACCCCTGCCCTCACTTTTCTTAATTTTGTAGGATATACACTGGATTCTTGTCTCTGTTCTCCCCTTCTTCTCATCATCTCTCTATGCCTTTCCCCTTGACCCATCCCACCCCTTTCAAGAACCCACTTCCTGGTGTTGTATTTTGCTGAACTTTGACTTTTTCTTTCTAAGGAATGACCTTATTTGAGTTCTTCCTTGGATCTCCCGTATTTCACTTAATACATGTGTATACACTTGCATACTACTCCTTGCATTTACTCATGTGTTTATAAACTAATTCTAGGTTCATAAAAAAAAAAGCTCCACATAGGAGAGAAAATATGCAACCTCTGTCTTTCTGGGCCTCTGTTAGCTTCTGGAAATGGCCCTTGAAAGCTAAATGACACAATGAATTATTTTTGGAGTGGTAATTTCTGGCCATGGACATCATTACTTCCCATTTTCTTTATACCTCTGGACACCATTGGAGGAGCAAAGAGTACATTACTGTAATGCGGGGACCATATAATATGGAATAACTGAATTCATAACTCTGCTACTTACTTGGCACAAAAATTGATGCCCCACACTTTGTCATTGTATAAGGGGAACAGTTATGATGAATAATAATACATGAGTAATAAACATCTGAGAGAGCTCTGGGTAAGAGCTAGATAGAGAGGCATATCTAGGTAAAAATTTAGTTGAAAAAAAATGAATGACAAAGGTATTGGAGCTATCCTGGAAGAATAGGGCCCAAGAAGTTACTTTGTGTCTATCGTTTGCTTTTCTTGTCATCCATTTTCATTCTTTGTCATTAGTTCTGACAGGTGGCCTTTGCAATAGTAATGTCAACTTCCTTTCCCACAAGGCAGGGCTGTAGTGTGCAATTGCATTGGTTTTAAGGATGAATCAGGTAGCTTTAAAAAGGATAAATTCACAAGTGTTTAGCTCCGTCCTTCATTTAGTTTTGTCTTGATATCCCAATTCCTTAGGGATTGGTATAGTTCCCATGATGCCCTATCTCCATCATCACACTGATGAAATAGTTTTACAGCTCTGATGTTGATATTTCAGACGTGCCTTCTCTTGTGGAAAAGGGTTGAGTTACTTATCATTGTACCCAAGTGCCTCACTCAGTGCTTGCCCAGTGCTCTGTAGGTGTTCAGATTTGCTGCCAAAGTGCCTGAAGGAAGGAAGATTTCTAGATTACAGTGCAGCCCCTCTAGTATTCCATTCACAAGGAACGCTGGGTTGCTGGCCACTGGTAGCTCTTGCCTGTCATCCCAGCTACTCAGGAGGCTGAGATCTGAGGACTGTGGTTCAAAGCCAGCTTGGGCATGGAAGTCCACGAGATTCTTATCTCCAATTAATTATCAACAACAACTAAATCGGAAGTGGTGCTGTGGCTCAAGTGGTAGAACACTAGCCTTGATCACACAATACTTAAGGACAGCGCTCAGGCCCTGAGTTCAAGCCCCAGGACTGGCACAAGAAATTTTTTTTTAAAAAGTACAATAAAATAGCGAATGCTGGATTGTTTCCTGTGAGATTCTCTGCTCATTTATCCATCTCACATTGTGACAACTTTGCACATAACTACTGTAGACTCACTTGTGGTTTGCCAAAGTATTTGAAATTATGCCAGGGCTCAATGCTTTTATGTGTAGTGAAAATTTTGCATATTCAAAGAGGTAATATTACATCCACACACAAACACGTGTATAACAATATTAGTGTTATAAACAAATGGCAGGTGTGGAAACAAATACCTTTCCCTACAGCCCTGAGTAATCAGCCCAGTGCTTTCTCCTGGCTCATAGTTTGAATTTTTCAGTTCATACCACAATGGTATTGTTGGACCTTGGGCATGAGATCACATGTCATTTACACGATCACGTGTACATGATCACATGCAAATAATGTGTGATCTCATATTCTGTGGGTGATAATGAGCTTTCTGACCAAGAATTCCAACTTCTTCCAATTTTTTTTTCTAGTTACTTCTCATTCATTGAAATAAGTTCTTTCTGAGTTTTAGCACAGCACTGGGTGGTAAAGAATGCAGTCCGTGAAATGTTGTGTATTAATACTACCAGTAAAATAAAAATAATAAGCCTCATCTGTAATGCAAGCATTCACAAGGCATAAAGCTTTTTCCATGTGCTAGCATAGCATGGCACATTTAGCTCAGCCTGATTTACAGCATGGTCTTCGTCCTTGAGAGACGAAACTACGAATGATGGCATAAGGAGAAATTGGAGCATTCTGGGCAGGTGTAGTCCAGCAGCATTCATGAGGGGATTATGGACATTCTGTGAGTCACATATAACACAGGTCACTGAAGGTGGCTTTTATTGGTATTTATTCATGGGACCCTATCAGTATGTATGCTACTTATAAACATAACAGATAAGCTTTCTGCCCCAAGTAGCTTCCAGTCTAATTCAGAGATGACAGCTGAGACACTCGGTTTTAGTGAATGGAGTTGTTGTCTGATTATCATGGCACCCACAGGAGAGCAAAATATTGGTCCAAGCTACTGATGAGCTAGATTCATTATTTTAAACTAAGCAATATTTTACAGCCATCTCCATCTCAGCTATTGCTTCTATTATTATTACTTTATTTATTTATTTTTAACCAATGGAGGTGGTTTGGTGAAGTACTGATTACTCTTGTCCAGGGAGAAGATAAAGAATGGAGACAGAAGTTTGGAAGAAAAAAATGGAAATAGGAAAATTAAAAAAAATAACAAGAAAAGTTATGCAGGAAACCTACAGTTACCACTTGGGCTACAGGAAGAGATCCAATCTGGAATGAATCATGTCAGTCATTGACAAGGTATATCTCATTTTTTTCATAAGCATCTTACTGGGCTATAAATGCCCTTCTGTTTTATGAAAGGCTAATGTGAAAATCTACTGATAAGCCAAATCATAATATTAAAAGAAACCCACTTTATAGCATGTCAGGGCTTTTTTATGATTATTATTTAACCTCCATCAACTTATAATAGTGAACATGTGTATGGCTGGCCTGAATCACCTTTGTCAGGTTTGACTGCATATTCCAGCTCATTTACATGACATATGATCTAACGCTGGACCTACAATACCATTGTCGTGTTAATTGAAAACTCCAAACTGAGAGCCAAGAGAAACCACAGGGCTGATTGTTCAGTGTCCCAAGGAAAGGGGTCTTAGTCCCACACCTGCAGTTGGTTTATAACACTAATATTGTTGCCCACATCTGGGGCTAATCAATCCAGAGGCTTTGATATGCTACTCCTGGGGAACATAAATTTAGCATTACATTCTTTTTTTATATATATAAGAGAAAGCCCCCATTCTTTCAGTTTTCTAAGGACAAGATAGATTCATGGCTCCACCGAGTCTCACAAACTAAAAACCACAAGCATAGTAAGTTACCGCACAGACAGTCTCGTAGAATGAATTTACCAACTCGTGGCTCCTTCAAGAATGAAATTGGTGATGGAAAAAAAAAAGAAAGAAAGAAACAACATCTTACCAAAAATGAAGTTGGGATGGAAAAGCTGGGGGAAAAAATAAAGAAGAAGAAGAAATTCAGTCAATTTGTATAAATCAGACTTTCTCTAAGAACTTGTCGGGGCTGCAAGCAGAGATACTAGCTTAGAATTCAGAATCTGCTTGGTTTGATTTGGAGCTAGAGGATCTTGTGAAATCCACTCT
This sequence comes from Perognathus longimembris pacificus, assembly GCF_023159225.1. Taxonomy (NCBI): domain Eukaryota; kingdom Metazoa; phylum Chordata; class Mammalia; order Rodentia; family Heteromyidae; genus Perognathus; species Perognathus longimembris. The sequence goes on from NC_063187.1 coordinate 1,325,801, forward strand.
GCATCATGGTTATTTTTATTATTATTTTGTTGGTCACGGGGCTTAAACTCAGGGCTTGCGTGCTGTGTCTGAGCTCTTGGGCTCAAGGCTGGTGCTCTACACTTGAACCACAGAACCACTTCTGGTTTTCTGGTGGCTCATTGGAAATGAGAGTCTCAGGGACTTTCATACCCTGGCTTTGAACTGTGGTCCTTAGCTCGCAGCCTCCTGAGTAGCTGGGATTATAGGCATGAGCCACTGGCATCTGGCTGCATTGTGTGTTTTAAAGAGGGTTATATCCAAAGGGACTTTGCTGAAGGGAAGTTAAAAGATATTTAGATTGTCCAGTGGGAATTTGGATGCTGTGGACAAATGGTCTGATTTATTTAGCTTGGTAATTATATCCTGCAACTACTCAGAAAAGTGAGGCATTAACATAATTATCTACTGGTACTGAGCATGTATGAAAACCAAGTAGTACACTTTTGTACAGATACTCCAGGTAACCTAGAGTGTTTGGCTTATTGTTATTTTATTTTATGCTGGCACTAGGACTTGAACCCAGGGCCTCTCATACTTGTTTAACTGTTTCTTTTAATTTTTATTGTTATTAGAAAGGTGATGTATAGAGGGGTGACAGTTAACTATGTCAGATAGAGTATCTTTCTTTGTGGACAATGTTACCCCTTTCCTCCCTCTCTCTCAGTTTTTCCTCCCCTCCACACCTTGTTTACTTTTTTTTATTTAAGCCTGGTGCTCTACCATTTGCACTATATCTCCATTTCTGTATTGTTTTTTCCTGGTTATTTGGAGATAAGATTTTCACAGACTTTTCTGCTTGGGCTGGCTTTGAACCAAGATCCTCAAATCTCAGCCTCCTGAATATCTAAGATTATAGACATGCGCCACTGGCACCTGGCTTTACCAAGATCTTTGAAAGAGAAAAATATCTTATTTAAAATATAAATGCAAACAAAATAAAAAAAATAACCCATTGGCAGGTCTTACAAACCATTTTAATTGTGTACTTGAGACCAGCTTGGGTCACTGTCAAATTTATTACCTATCTACATTGGGCTGTTTTCTCTCCTTTTCTATGCTTTGGTTTTTGTTTTTATTTCATGTTGCTAAAAAAACACAAGAATTTGTGTAGCTTGTTAGGGAGTTATAAAACAATTCTGAGTTGATGAAATTGTTTTACTTACTTGTTGGCTCAAATACAGTGTCTGGTGTTCATTAGGTACATAAATTACCTATCTAATGATATAACTGGAAAACAGTAAGCAAATGAGATTAATGATCACTAGATTGAGGTAGGAAGGAGGGAGACACATTGTCCCATGGATTTAAACCCAATAATAAAATAGGCATTCCCCCACCCCCACTGCCCCTTCCAATTTTATAGAGAATATTTGGCAAAGTGGCACCTAATCTCAGACAAATTCCTCATCCTTTTTTTCCAGTAATATTTTGAAGGATAGTTTGCATCCAAAGAAATTGTTTAAAAGAAAAAGTTTGCTTTTTTTTTTTTTTTGCCAGTCCTGAGGCTTGAACTCAGGGCGTGAGCACTGTCCCTGGCTTCTTCTTGCTCCAGGCTAGCACTCTACCACTTGAGCCACAGCAATACTTCTGTCTTTTTCTATATATGTGGTGCTGAGGAATCGAACCCAGGGCTTCATGCATGCGAGGCAAGCACTGTACCACTAAGCCATATTCCCAGCCCCTAAAAGAAAAAGTTTGAAGAAGGCATAACCATCAATTTGTGAGTAAAAAAAGCATAAAATTATGTATATAAACATAGAATCATATAAATACATGATTATAATATATACATAAATATATACATATATTATACATGCTTATATATAACATGTAATATATAGCAAGTATAATTTATAATATGCATGTGTATTACATATATAATATATAATCTATAGTATGTATATAATATAATATATGTAATATGTTACAACTTATATAATATATTAAAATATATAATATATCATATCATACAGGATCAATAGGAAATGAATATCCTTGTGTGTCTGTGTGTCTGTGTGTGTGTGTGTGTGTGCGTGCGTGTGCCAGCCAGTACCAGGGCTTGAACTTTTGCTCAAGGCTGGTGCTCTACCATTTGAGCCACATCTCACTTCCAGCCTTTTGTTGGTTAATTAGAGATGAAGAGTCTCTTGTTTCTGTGCCCCATCTGGCTTTTAACCATGATCCTTAGAGCCCAGCCTCCTGAGTAGCTAGGATGACAGGTGTGAGCCACTACCTGGCTCTTAAATAAAAAGTTATTTTGGCTGGGCACCAATGTCTTATACTTGCCATCCCAGCTACTCAGGCTGAGATCTGAGGATCAAAGTTTGAAGCCAGCCCTTGCAGGAAAGTCTGTGAGACTCTTATCTACAGTACACTACCAAAAAAGCTGGAAATGGAGGTATGTCTCAAGTGGTAGAGTGCTAACCTGAGCAAAAGAAGCTCTGGGACAATGCCCAGGCCTTGAGTTCAAGCCCCATGGCTGGCACAGGGAAAAGAAGCTTATTTTGTAGAAATACTTGTACTTTGTCTTGGATTTGGTTTGTAGAAACTACAGCTGCACCCATCGTCTGTGTGTTGTGATTGATCTATTGCTCTCACCTTATTCTTTTTGAGATTTGCATTCTGAGAATAGCTACAAGCCAGGGGCAGAGAAACCACATCTGTTTAACGTATAATGCACATTTTTATAAAGGTCTAGAGGTTATTTCATTTGCTTAATGAGAAGGGATAGGCGTAGCATGAGTCTGGACAAAGTCCCATAAGACAGACTGAGAAGTGTTGACAATTTCCCATTTACCAAATAGTACATGTGGTTAAAAACCCAGATGAGATCTATAAAAGCTCAGGGTACCCAGCTTAAATATGTCTTTAAACACCCAATTCCAGGAAGCTCAGCCCGGGAAACCGAACACTTTCAGGAAGCAATGATGCGAATTACCAACAGACCATTTGCAGGGCGAATGGGATCAACCTGTCATCATTGAATTTTCACTGGCTACCTTGGAAAGCTATGGAAGAGTTAGGATGGACAGGAGATTTAGGGGGTGTACCCATTACCCAGTCTTCCAGGACTGGTCCTAAAGGGAGATTTGAGGCCATCATTGGATTCCTTAGGATGAATACAATCAACTTTTCCCACCAGACTAAAGCAGAGGGGTCATCACAGGATCTAGGCAACAGCATTGCAAAGACTTCTTGAAAATATTCCTTGAAATGAAGCCACAGCAGGAAAGAGCTTTTTCTTTTCTTCTGCCAAAATGTTATGAACAGATATTGGTTGGGTCTATGATAAGCTGAGGATGTTTGCGTTAGGAGGCTTGAATGTCGTATCTTATATAATCACGACAATCAAGTGAAGTGGGAACTGATCAAGGTGAAATTGTCAAAGCTACATGACCCATAGGATTTTCTGATCATTTACAGGGTACTTTCTAACCTGCTCTCATGGTGTTTGTATCTGAGGATGGGTTCCATGTTGAGGAGCAGCTCTGATATACAACCAGAATCTGGGAATTGTGCCTAGCCTATTAGAGGCTATGTATGAGTCTCCAGTACTTATGCTTTGCTTGCAGTTGATGGCTGTTCAAGGTAGGATGGCGACCTGGGTCTTCTTTTTGGTGACCTTCTGACTTTGACTTGTCCTTGAGGCTGCCTCCACCTTTCTTTTTGTGTTCCAGCTCTTGCATTTTTTTTTTTTGTTTTTGCATGAACCGTTTCCCATCCTAGGCTAGAAAATGGTGCAATCAAGATCCTAAGACAGCTGGGGATATGGCCTAGTGGCAAGAGAGCTTGCCTTGTATACATGAGGCCCTGGGTTCGATTCCCCAGCACCACATATACAGAAAACGGCCAGAAGTGGCGCTGTGGCTCAAGTGGCAGAGTGCTAGCCTTGAGCAAGAAGAGGCCAGGGACAGTGCCCAGGCCCTGAGTCCAAGGCCCAGGACTGGCCAAAAAAAAAAAGATCCTAACACACTGCTAGTGGGCATGAACACACAGTGGGCACAACTACTCAGGAAGGAATTTTGCCAATGTCTTATATAAAGGTGAATAGGTGCATACTCCATTGTTTGGCACTCTGTTCTTGGCATGACACCAGTAGAAATGGGAACCATATGTCCATAAATACACTTGTTCAAAGTAATTCATGATAGCTTTCCCCCTAATATTTCCAAACCAGAAATAACCCAAATGTCAATCAAAAGCAGAATGACTAGAAAGATTTGGGCATATCCATTTTTAGTATTGAGTGCATCTTTTAAAAAAAAGCATAATTACTAATGGTTATAGCAGTATAATGTCTTGTAGACATTAGGTTGAGAGACAGATTCCAGACACATGATTCCACTAGGATGAAGTTCTAGAACAAAGTAAACTAAACTATGATAAAAAATAAGAAAGATGGTTGCTTTTGGCACGGATGAGCTTGATTGGAAAAGAAATTTGGGGTGATAGAAATGTCCTTTATCCTGACAGTGTGTGTATTTAGACATTTGTAGGTATTTGTTAAACTTATCATATTGAATAGTTAAAATACTTATATTTTCTATAGATAAATTTCATACCAAAAGAACCTAAAATTAGCAATGACTCATATACCTGCTAAAGAACACTGACTTCTTTTTATTGAGATTAGAAAATACACATTTAAATAGAGAATCTCTTTTTAGGCACATGTTAGATAGATGGATGTCTAGAAAGATGGACAGATGGATAAATGAGAGACAAATGATGGACAGATGACAGATGAATAGATGTGAATGACTGGATAGATAAATAGATGGACAAATAGGTAGATGAAGAGATGGTAGATATATATGGATGAATGGACCAGCAGATAGATAATAGATATGATAGATATAGATGAATAGATGATAGATATTGGATATGGGTTAATAGGTGGATGATAGATTGATAGGTGATAGATTTTGATGGATTAATAGATAGACAGGTGGATGGATGGATGGATGGGTGGGGTTGCTGATCAAATCACAATGAAACATGGGTTTTGCATGGTGTTCTATTACTGATAACGTCTTTAGTTCTAATCATTTATGGTTTCTTAATGTTTATCCCTTTCTCTGTCCCTCCACTAACAAACACACACATTTATAAATGACAGTAACACACTCAAGGGCATCTGTTTGTGAGAAGCAACTAGCAAACACAAAGCAAAATGGAAAGGATTCAGCCTTTAAAATCAAAGAGCCCTCATTCCCTACCCCGGCTCTACAATTTATTAGTGGGGGTAACTGTGGCATGGAACTCAACCTCTCTGAGAATCCGTTTCTTTAGCAACAAACTGGGAGTTGTATTTCCTCCAAGAGATTTATTTAGTCTTGCGATTGAACAAGGCATATTGAATTTCTGTTGTTTGCCAGGCAGAACTGGCAGTGCCTTCTGAAAAGGATACTTCTAATCCAGAACAGACGAAGAACTCCTACAACTCAGCTCGTTAATAAAAGACAAATTACTTCCCTTCGACACAGGCAGAGCTTTGAGCAGATTCTTCAGTGTGCAGAATGAGTGAAGAGAGGCCCTGGGCGTTTGCAGGGAGACTGATGAGTGGACTTTCAGAGTGTTGAATTGGAAAAGTGATCTGGAGTTTGAAAGAGGAGTATGGCAATGAAACAAGAGACACATGGACCCTCTCCGGATCCACTTGAAAGAGAAAATCTGCAGAAGATGGCGTGGACAGGATAGAAGCATTATCAAAGAGGCAGCCGCAACTATGTTTATTGTCTTCCCAAGCAGACAGGTGCTGGCGACTTTTTGATGGGAACGGCAGTGGTGCAGAAAGACCAACTTGGATACATTTTTGAGATAAACTTAGAAAGAATCTTCTGCTAGTGACTGGGCCCAGATCTGGAAATGTTACAGCTAGCTTTTTAATCACTCAGATACCTGAGATAATCAACCTAGAAAGAGAAAAATGGCTACTTCAGGGGCTCATTGTTTTAGAGGCTCAAGGAGAAGATCAAACACCCCATGGTATATGAAGCAGTGGCAGGAGCTTATGGATGAGCAACACCACACATCTCAGGCACAAAGAAGAAAAAAAAAAGTCTGTCTCAAAATGCCCCAGGCATGTGTGTAAATGACCTAAAGACCTTCCCTGATCCAGTGTAAACACTATGGGAGGCAGTTTGGTGATTCTTCAAGAAAAACACAAAACCAAAAAAAAAAAAAAAGAAAGAAAGAAACAGACCTATGGTATGATCCAGCGATATTGCTCATGAGCCTTTATCCAACAGATGATAAATCGGCATGCAGTAAAGACACTTGCACACCCATGTTCATTGCTGTGATATTCACCATAGCTAAGTTACAGAAGCATCTCCAATGCCCTACAATAGATGAATAGATCATGAACATGGGATAAATGTATATATGTATATATACACACATACCTATATGTACACATGATATATAAGTGTGATATATATCACATATCCTAGCCTATGTGTATGATTTGATATATCATATGATATATCACATGAGATATCATGTATCATGATATCTATCATTTATTATATATCATATATATCACATATTATATAGCCTATATATCACCTATATGTGATACATATATGTCATATATGTTTTATATGTATAGTATATAAAATATATACACACATCTATGCCTGTATCTCTGTATCACCCTTGATATTTTCTGTGCAAGGCATTGCTTTGCAAACCCTGTAACATAATGCATGGCAATATTACCTAGCTGCTTAGAAATGAATCTTGATGCTTTCTTGTAATCAGGTTACATTGAAAAGAAACCCCTGACCTTAATAACAGAAGGCTTTTGAAAAGATGACTAACATTCTCTCTCTGGGTTCATATTTAAGATTCTCCGATCTCAACCTCCTAAAAAGCTAGGATCACAGGCTCTCATTTTGTATTTTTATTTCATACTTTGGAATCTGGACTGAAAAAACTTACTCTTAAACCACAATAGAGTCATCAAGGTGTCATAGTAAGAGCTAAAGCCCCGGGAGAGGCTAGTCATAATTTTATATTTCCACTTCCTATATGATTATGAAAATGTGGGTCTACATTCTGGTGAGTTGTCTGTTCTGTTTGGTGCAACTATTGGTGGGTCAATACCCCCCCCCCAAAAAAAGAAAAACACTTTAGAAATTTCCCCTATACTCTTGCCTTAGAAAATGAAAATCTCGTTGTCAAAAATGCTAAAGAAACCCCTTAAGTTAGAGGAAAGTTAGCTTCATTTGGGGAAAGGGACTATGATACTGCAATGCATAAATAACAGTAGACATAATGGAAAATAATTTTATTTCATAATAGAGGTAAGATATGTTCAGGGGAAGCAAGCATTACTGCAGTGCCTGTGAATCTTTGGTAAACTTGGATGGTCAAAGAAGATATTTTATTATAAAGAACAGAGCTTGAAACACAGATTGCCTAGAGAAGAGGTCTATAAAACAGGTGCAAAAGGTGCGAAGAAACCACCTGCTGAGATATGAGGTTTTGCATTCAGAAGCTCAGGCAACGTGTGTGTGTGTGTGTGTGTGTGTGTGTGTGTGTGTGTGTGTGCGTGTGTAAAGAAAATCATGCTGGGGGCTGGGAATATGGCCTAGTGGCAAGAGTGCTTGCCTCATACATGAAGCCCAGGTTTGATTCCTCAGCACCACATATATAGAAAATGGCCAGAAGTGGCGCTGTGGCTCAAGTTGGCAGAGTGCTAGCCTTGAGCAAAAAAGAAGCCAGGGACAGTGCTCAGGCCCTGAGTTCAAGGCCCAGGACTGGCTTTAAAAAAAAAAAAAGACAATCATGCTGTTAAATCATAAAGACAAATAAACATAAACAATGAGAGAAGGGTTCTGACTTCAGGAAGCTTGCCTTGGCAGAACAGCGTTGCTCAGTTCATTCACATGTCATGAGAATAGTTTCACAAGTTGGCTAGCACATTGCTGCTTAGCATTAGATGTAAGATTGACTCTTAAAGATTTGAGTTGTAGCTGGATGCTGGTGGTTCCTGCCTGAAATCCTGACTATTCAGAAGGCTGAGATCTGAGGATTGCAGTTCAAAGCCAGCTTGGGAAGGAAAAATCCTGTGAGACTCTTATCTCCAACTAACTACTTATGCACACAAAGAAAGGTCTGAAGTAGAGCTGTGGGTTCAACTGGCAGAGCACTAGCCTTGTGCAGACAAGCTCAGGGACAGCGCCCAGTCCCTGAGTTCGAGCCCTGGGATTAATACACAACAGAACAGAACAAAAATTTTGAGTTTCTTGAAGGATGTTTAATGTAGAGATGAAAAGAAAATAATAAATGGATACTTGACAAGACACAAAGGCGTTTTAGAGTCTCTCAAGTGCCACCACAACACAAACCAAACATTAGAACAGCTTATTACCTCAATGAAATGCAGCCAAGTTGAGGAAAGACCAAATTCAAAGGGCCTAGTTCTAATAGAACTTTCTAGAGTCAGGGATGAGCTGTTTCTAACATATGCTCTGATCAGTCCTTTCCGTAGGGGGAAATGTTTTTATTTTTTTATAAGCTAGTAAACGTTGAATAGGGCATTTAACTTAATATAGGGGTGTGCCATTTTAAGAAACCATTAAATCAGGGTGGGAACAGATAATTCTACTGTGGTTTTTTTTTTTTCTTTTTCTCCCCCACAACAGCACAGCAATCAAGAAGAGGGAGGTTTGAGTGCAAATGGTGTCACAAATCCCCGTGGGTTATGAGCTGGTTGTGTGTTGTCACTTACAATCGTGGCAACTGGTGAGCAATGTGGAGGTTGTAACCACCTCCTCCTAAGCGTTTACAGCAAATCTTTGGCGCCTTGCTTTGGGTTGGCGTCATTTCCCATAGTTAGGTTCTGTGATGGAATGATGGAGTGATCTGCGTAGTTATCCCACATGCGTGTGTGTGTGTGTGTGTGTGTGTGTGTGTGTGTGTGTGTGATTGATGAGCAGAATATGAAGTGCAACAGGCAAGGGTGGAGAGTACAAATTTCTCACAGTTGACTCAAAAACATCCCTCATGGTCCTGTGTGTATTTTCTAGATCAAGAAAACCACCATTCCTGCGTATGTACATAATGAATGAGGCTTTCCTCATTTTTGTTTTCCTTTCAGGGGTGCCATTCCTAGTCTGAATCATTTGAATGAGTCAGTATCTTTCCTTGCCTCACAAGGAATGGAGACATATAACTCCACGGTAGAGAGTGCTTGCCTAGTAGAAAAATGAGACCTTGGGTTCGAGTCTCCTACCCCCAGCACCAAATATTTAAATGAATAAAAAATAATCTGGGTGTTGGTGGCTCATGCCTCTAATCTTAGCTACTCAGGAGGCTGAGATCTGAGGATTGTGGTTCGAAGCCAGCCTGGGCAGGAAGATCCATGAGACTGTTTTCACCAGTGAACCACCAAAAAACCAGAGGAGGAGCTGTGGCTCAAATGGTAGAGCGCTAGCCTTGAACACAAAGAGGCTCAAAGATGGTGCCCAGGTCCTGAGTTCAAGACCCATAACCGACAAAAATATACAAACAAATAACTCCCCCCCCCCCAAAAAAAAAGACACCTAAAGGAAATAGAACATTTTCACATTTTCTTTTTTTTTTGGCCAGTCCTGGGCCTTGGACTCAGGGCCTAAGCACTGTCCCTGGCTTCTTTGTGCTCAAGGCTAGCACTCTGCCACTTGAGCCACAGCGCCGCTTCTGGCCGTTTTCTGTATATGTGGTGCTGGGGAATCGAACCTAGGGCCTCGTGTATCCGAGGCAGGCACTCTTGCCACTAGGCTATATCCCCAGCCCCACATTTTCACATTTTCAAATCAGAGCTCCTAGAGTCATCATGTCCCTAGGCTCAAGAATGAACAAATGAACACAGTTCTGGCTCCTTGTATTGCAGCTTGATATTTCTACTTAAGGCAGTGTGGAGATTTCTCTAGATCTTAAATTTAGATGGGACTTTGTGACCAAAGTCAGTGGCATGGAATCAAAGTGAAAATGGACCAATGTCTGAATGCTTTTTGTTGTTGTTTGTTTTCTTGTGGAAAGCAAGTATATGATCAACTCTAGGCCAGCCTGATGAATAGTAAGACACATGTCACCCCACCTGGTAGCTAGAAAAAAATTCAAAATAGCCCTCCCCCCCAGAACCCAAACCCTCACCCAAACAGCCTACCCTTTCTGAACCTGCCAGCTGATAACAGGTGCACGAATGAGCTAAGGTGAGATCGGCTACACCTGGCTCACATCAGCTGATTGTGCCATCTCAGCTAGAACTCTATAAGAGAACAGCAAGCAATAAGTTATGTTTGTATTAAAAAGAGAGAGAGAGAAGAGAGAAGTTGAATAATGATGGCCCATGAACCAGCTGTCAGGTTTGGGAAATAAAAGTGTTACACATTGCTCTTTTTAGTGTGGCTATTTTCCAGACTCAAAGGCAGAGTTGAGCCACTCAGGCACATATGGTATGGTTCCCTGGACCTTTAAGAAAAAATAAAGTTTGATGAAAGATTATTTTAGATGACTGAAGTTGGGACTAATTGTTACACAGCATATCTAGCTGATATACTATCACTTGAAGAGGTTAATGCATCATTCTAAAATAAAAGTCTCATGGACTTTTCTGCTTGGACTGGCTTTGAACCGTGATCCTCCTGTCTCAGCCTCCTGAGTAGCTAGGATTATAGGTGTGAGCCTCCAGTATCCTGCTTAATCTTAATAGTTTTAAAGCCTTAAATTGTATTATATCATTTCATTCATCATTAGTAAGTTGATAGACTGAAATGCATGAAAGAATTTCCACAGCCTTCCATGATCTCTCTGTCTCTGTCTCTGTTTGTCTGTCTGTCTCTCTCTCTGTCTGTCTCTCTCTCTGTCTCTCTCTGTGTGTCTCTGTCCATTTCCTTTCTCTCTCTTCAGCTCCATGGGAACAGTGATTCTCTGTGCAGTACTCTGTAAACAGAAGGATACCACAGTCCTGCACCAGGAAATAAGGCTGAATACCATGAATGGAGTTTCCCTCCAATTTATGCTAGAAGTTTCCTTGGGTAGGCTGAAATGTGGCATACAACTATCTGTCTGTCCATCTGTCCATCTGTCCATCTGTCTACCCACTCACCCACCCATCTAACTATCTTCTCAAACGTTCTCTCTCTCTCTCTCTCTTTTTTTTTTTTTACTAATGATATGCAGATACTTAAATAAAAACCCTATGCTCTGTAAGTCTTTCCAAAATTCACGAGTTTCTTGTGTGGTTTTATTGAAGGTTTCCACTTCCCACCCTCTGTTAACATATTTTGTGATCTGTCCTTCTGTGTTGCTGAGTTCCATTAGATGACTCTAGTCTCTTGAGTCAAGTCTAATGGCTTAGTCACATGTTCTCACTTCTTCATTGCCAGATCATCAGCGGTTTCTATCTTATGGTTCAACCCTGCAGGATTCGCTGGAGTAGAAGAGGCTCATGCAAGAAAGTAGAGCTATGGTGGCTCACATTTGTCATCTTAGCGACTCAGGAGGCAAAGATCTGAGGATCCAAGTTTGAAGTCAGCCTGGGCAGGAAAGTCTGTGAGACTCTTATCTCCAATGAACCACCAGAAAACCAGAAGTGGTACAGTAGCTCAAGTGGTAGAGCGCCAGCCTTGAGTGATAGAGCTCTGGGACAGTGCCCAGGCCCTGAGTTCAAGCCTCACAACTGATAAAATAAAAAGTAGTAAGTGTAAGAAGGATAACAAAATATTCTTCAGTGTTGATTTTTTAAAACTAGTTCTTGGCTATAACAAATGAAGTTTCTGAACATGATAGATGCTTCTACTGCTTATGGGTAAATTATTTAGGAAAGGAATGGGTTTATACTTTCACATGTCTATCTTAGCTTTTTAAAGCCTCTGTCAAACCATTTTTCCAAGTGGCTGTACTATTTATTCCATTTCTTTCAGCAATATGTGAAGCTTGTTTCTTCACATTCTTGTCAACCCTTGGTTTAATCAGGCCTTTACATTTTAGCCATTCTGATAGGTGGAAGACAATGTCTCTTTCTAGTTTTATTTTCTTTTCCTTGGGACTAATAAAGTTAGCATCTTGTCATGAACTTATTTTTTTTCTTTTTCCCTTTATTGTCAAAGTGAAGTACAGAGGGGTTACAGTTTCATATGCAAGGCAGTGAGTGTTGTCATGAACTTATATGCAATTCATCTTCTTTAGGAAAGTGTCTGCTCAAAGGGCTTGGACCCTATTCCTGAGCCTTTTGCTTAAGGCTAGCACTCTACTACTTGAACCACAGCTCCACTTCCAGCTTTTTTTGGTGATTAATTGGAGATAAAATTCTCAAGGACTTTCCTTCCTGGGCTGGCTTAAAATGTGTTTCTCAGATCTCAGCCTCCTGAATTGCTGGGATGATAGGTGTGAAACACCAGGGCCCTGCAAGGGAAGTTATCATTAAAAAAATCTAATTTTGTTGTTATATTAAAGTGCTATACTTAGGGATCACTGTTTCATAAGTCAGGTCATGAATACAATTCTTTTTGGAAAATGTCACTCCTTGCTTCATTTTCCCCTTCTGTCCCTTCCCATAAGTTACAGAATTCATTTTCCACACGATATGTCTCTGAATTCCATGCCTATATTTGTCCAGCCTTCCTTCCTCCATTTCTGTGCTTCCTCTTTGTGCCCTCTAACTCCCCCCTAAGAAAAACCCCAAAGCACAAACAAACAACAACAAGGCAAAACAATGTCACGTTTCCATTTCTTGAATACACACACACACACACACACACACACACACACACACACACACACACACACACACAGTGGTTGTGGGGCTTGAACTCACAGCCTGGGCATTGTTCCTGAACCTCTTTGAGCTCAATGCTGGCTAGCACTTGACCACTTGAACCACAGCTCCACCTCCGGCTTTTTCTGAGTTGTTCATTGGAGATAAGAGTCTCACGGGGATGTTTTGCTTTTTTTACCCAGGTTGGCTTCGAACCCTGATCCTAAGATTTCAGCCTCCTGAGTATCTAGGATTACAGGTGTGAGCCATTAGCACTTGGTTCATAAATAATATTTTAAGTGTTCAGAGGAGTTATGCCTCTGTGTTCCTCATTGGGATTTATTTTTTAATTTAATATAAAGTTGGAATCCAAGTCAAATTTTTAAATATGGACATTCAATTGTTCTTAGTACAATTTGTTGAAAACTGGCTGATTTTTAACTATAAATGGAAATGCATCAATGTGTCCTCATTTTATCTTACTTTTTCCCCAAAAGTTTGTCTTTAGGGCTGGGGATATAGCCTAGTGGCAAGAGTGCCTGCCTCGGATACACGAGGCCCTAGGTTCGATTCCCCAGCACCACATATACAGAAAACGGCCAGAAGCGGCGCTGTGGCTCAGGTGGCGGAGTGCGCAGCCTTGAGCGGGAAGAAGCCAGGGACAGTGCTCAGGCCCTGGGTCCAAGCCCCAGGACTGGCCAAAAAAAAAAAAAAAAAAAAGTTTGTCTTTGAAATCCATTGACTTTAAAAAAATTTGTACCAATAGCTTGTTTTATTCCCTTACTTTATGTTATTTCATCAGTTTTATTACAAGTGAATCTGAATGTTGTCTCCAATTTCCTGCTTTTATGTATGAATAGTGCTATTATGAACACTTTTGCCTTCTGATGAAACAAGCAATAATTCCAGTTAAGAATATACTTAGGACTGGAATTTTTGAGTCATAGGGAATGAATATATTCAGCTTTAGTAGATACTGCCAAAAAGTTTTTTAAGTGGACACACCAATTTAGTCTCCCAGCAAGCAAATGTAAGAGCTATACTGATGTTGGATATTGTCAAGTCTTTATTTTAATCATTCTATAAGAACTGAGTGACATCTGTTTTTTTTTTTTTTTTTTTTTGCCAGTCCTGGGGCTTGAACTCAGGGCCTGGACACTGTCCCTGGCTTCCTATTTTTGCTCCAGGCTAGCACTCTACCACTTGAGACACAGCACCACTTATGGCTTTTTCTATATATGTGGTGCTGAGGAATCGAGCCCAGGGCTTCATGTATACAAGGAGAGCACTTTACTACTAGTCCATATTCCCAGCCCCCTAAGTGAGGTCTGAATTTAGGTGAGGATACATTTTTCTAAGGAATAACAATACTGACTGTATCAGTATTAGGATATTTTGCCTTTTGAAGTATCTATACAAGTCTTTCTCCTTTTAAAAAAAATGTTCGGTGCCAGGCCCCCATGGCTCATATCTGTAATCCTAGTTACACAGGAGGCTGAGCTTTGATTATGAAATCAACACAGGCAGGAAAAGGGGTTGGAAGTAGAGCTGTGGCTCAAGTGGTAGAGCACTAGCCTTGAGTTCAAGCCACAGTACTGGCACCAAAAATAATGGTTAGTCCAAGCTGAGTAAAAGGTGATATAGGCAAAACAGATTCCAATGGTGTAATTCCTTTGAACAACTAACTTATAATCTAACAACAATGAATGATAGGAAGCGGAAACATTTGTTAGTGAGGATGGGGAAATCAAGAAGGGGGCTGACTAATGGAGAGAGCAGCGTGGTCAAATGCAGCCACTAAACTTAATGTGATACAGAAACTAGAAAAACTGAGGGATGGTTGGCATTGGAAGAGATGGGGAGAATGATGGATCAAGATGTATTGTCCTCCTAACCTGCCATGTTGAGTTAAAACCCCTTTATATAATTACTTAAAGATGGTAAAATGAAATGATCTTTCTACCTGTAGAAGTTATGTTTACATTTGAGTATGCGTTCTTTATTCAGTATGGAATTTAGGAATCTTTTCATAAATGGTTTGTGGTCTAATGCTACATTTAAGGAAATTTAGCTGGGCTCTGGTGGCTCATGTCTGTCATCCCAGTGACTCAGGAGGCTGAGATCTGAGGAGCAAGGTTCAAACCCAGCCCGGCAGGAAGTCCATGACTCTTATCTCCAGTGAAACACCAGAAAATCAGAAGTGGAGCTGTAGTTCAAAGTGGTAGAGTGCTAGCCTTGAGCAGAAGAGCTCAGGGACAGTACCCAATTCATGAGTTCAAACCCGACAACTGGATCCTTCTTACTCCCCCCGCTTCAAATAAAAAGAAAGTACACTTAAAAATAAGTTTATAGAAATTGTTTCTCAAGTTTTTTTAAAAAAGAACTTCGGTGTGTTGTTTTTTTAATTTAGATCTATGATGCATCTTGAATTAATTTTTTTTTTTTTTTGCCAGTTCTGGGCCTTGTACTCAGGGCCTGAGCACTGTCCCTGGCTTTTTTTTGCTCAAGACTAGCACTCTACCACTTGAGCCACAGCGCCACTTCTGGCCATTTTCTATATATGTGGTGCTGGGGAACTGAACCCAGGGCTTCATCTATACGAGGCAAGCACTCTTGCCACTAGGCCATATTCCCAGCCCCTTGAATTAATTTTTGTATTTGGTAGAACTCAAGGTCTGTTCTTTCAAATGTGGATAACCAGTTGATGTAACTGTATTGGAAAGATTATTCTCCCTATTAAATTTTAGTACCTCTGCGACCTATTGATTGATTGTAGAGTATTAATCTACTCCCATACTTTATTCTGTGCTCTTCTTGTAAAATTAGACACTGTCTTTGTATGTGTGTGTGTGCCCATATTAGATCTTGAATTCGTGGCCTCTCATTCTCTTGTAGCTTGTTTTGTAGCTCAAGATTGGTGCTCAATTGGTGCTCACACCTCCCCTTGCTGGCTAAACTTTCCTGCCTGGTCTGGCTTTGAACTGTGATCTTCAGATTTCAGCATCCTGAGCAGCTAGGATTATGGGCATGAGCTACAGGTACCTGGCTTCATAGATAAATATTAATCTTTCATATTCCCCTTTAATATAGTAACCTTCTTTAGATGTGTTTAAGTGTATCTTCTCAGTTTCATGTGTTAAAAGCTCAGTTCTGTGTTGTGTGAGACTTACAATTTTTTTTATTGTTGCGATAAAGGTGATAGAGGGGTGACAGTTCCATAAGTCAGGTCATGAGTACATTTATTTTTTGGACGGTGTCCTCCTTCTCTTGCTCTCTCCCAGTTTTCCCCTCCTGTCCTCATCCAAAAGTTGTCGAGTTCATTTTCCACATCGTGTCCAGTGAGGACCATGGCTGCCTTGTTCCCCCTCTGTCCCTCCATTTCTGTACCCTTTCCCCATCATAGTGAGACAAAGCCCAGTGCTGGCTTTGCATTCGTCGGGGACATCCACTCACAAGCTCATCCTTGCTCCTCTAGCTTCCTGTCTGACAAGGAGACTTCTTCATAACATCAGGACGCCATCAGCTGTGAAGTCCATTTCCCCCCTTTATGTTAGCCTGTTTCAGGTATTTTCCTATAGTAATGAATAAATGGACCGAGGTCCTTAATTATAGGCTTTCATACATCAAGTCTTTCAGACATTAAGAATGATCTCTTGTGAATGATAGCATTCTTTTTTTTTCTTCCTTACAATCAGTGTGTGCTTTATTTCTTTTATGTGCTTTATTTTGCAGGATTAGGCTATCTAGTACTAGATGAATAGCAATGGTAATTATAAACTCTCTTTTATTCCTTTGATTACTTTTTTTTAAATCCAGCCCTGCATTTTCTTCTGCCCTCTCATTTCTTCTGCCTTTGGACTTGTCTTTTAGGAAGGAATTCTGAGCTCTAGGAAGTAATTCAAATGTTAGCCCCAATCTCATGTACCATCTCAAAACTTCCTGTGCCTTCTCTTGGCTCCTATTATTGAACATATATATATATATATATATAGAACATATATATATATTGAATATATATATATTACAATTTTGAGTATAAGGAGCTCTAAGTGACTAGATAATATTTCACCATCCCACACTAGGCTAAATGTTTGGAGTGTGGTGATTTTTCCCCCCTCTTCTTCTCTGTCATTATTCTGGGCATTAAGCACACGGCCTGGATTATAGAGGTATTTGATGAATATTTGATAAGTGTTTACTGAATCTAAATGCGATTCTCAAACTGTCAACTTTCATGAGCCTTCTGTATCTAGTTACTAACTAGATGTTTTCATTTGGCTGTACACCCATTGGGACACAGAGACCTGGGATCCAATGAAATAAACTTCCTCTATCCTTCTGTGTTCCTTTCCCAAGGACTCAACTGGCCAATTAATTCTTTGGGACATTCATCTGGTAATTAATTTTTACTACTTCCCTTATTCTCTCTGTCTCTCTTATTTGGCCTCTCTTATCAAATCAGTGCTCATAAACTATTCATTCTTGCTTGCTGAGGTTTTTTGGATTGGAGCCTTCTCTTCCATTTCCATAGTCATTATCCTCGCCTAGAGTTTGATGGGTTGATTCCTTGACGATGTTAACTGTCTTGCTTATGTTATCTGTTTTGAATGCTGCCATTTCCCCTCTATTTGCTATACAACCAGCCAAGGAATGGCTCTTCCTTGGCTATTGCTTTAGTCATACGTTTCCTCCAAAAAGAAAGTGTGTGGCCTCCTCTTTTCTGCTAAGAACATTTCCAGTCTCACTAATTAAGCATCTTGTGGACATAACCCACATTTCGCCCTCACTAGGTTCAGGTTCTTGTCATTTCTTCTCTTCTGTATCCTGCCTTTTGTCTTTCATTGAACCATAGCCATACACTTCTGTAAGACTTGACTCTCCGCTTCCTTCTTTCTAAAGAGATTTTAAAGAATTGCAATTTCTCAGAAGGAAATATCCCCTTTATTCTATTACTCTCCATGTCATGGGCCATGGGACTTGAATTCAGGGCCTGGACACTGTCTCTGAGCTCTTTCCCTCAGGGCTAGTGCTCTACCACTTTGAGCCACAGCGCCACTTCTGCTTTTCTGGTGGTTCATTGGAGAGAAGAGTCTCACAGACTTCAACTGTCTGGGCTGACTTTGAACCAGGATCCTCACATTTCAGCCTTCTGAGTAGTTGGGATTACAGGCATGAGCCACCAGTGATCAGTCCCTCCTCCCTAATCTTTATAGTTTAGAAATATTATTCTCACATCTCATTATGAAGTACAGCCAATGGTGGTGGTTCCACAGAAAAATGATATTTCAACCTGAGAGACTTTATATTAACATGTGCTTCAGAGTGCTTTTGTGTAGAATGCAAGAGTCTGACATTCACATGTGGGAAGATGTGTTGTACCTGTGCAAAAAAATAAAAATATTCTTATTCCCTTTTAAGGATAGACTCATTTGCCACTTTCACAGATTAGCAGAGCACAGTTGTTATGGTGTGGCAGATCAGGTGAGAACTTATATGCTATTGGATGTATTGGGATTATAAAATGTATGAGGATGCAAAGAACCCTGGGTTATTCAGCCCATCTTCAGTTCACAATGAAAGGGGATGGAGTTCTAGCACAGTAATTTGCCTAAGGCCTTACATCTAATCAACAGTACAATGGTGATTATAACCTAAGTCTGATGGAGAAACCATTGTGGGAATATACATGTGTACGCCATAAGATCATAGTGGTGGTTTTTGGTGAGCATAAATTAATTATACAAATGGGGGTCCATTGTGACATTTCCATATATACAAATAATGTACTTGGGTAAAATTTATCCTCTCAACTGACAGTGCTGTTTGAAAACTGCTATCTAGCTGAGCCTGTTATCCTAGCTACTAAAGAGTCTGAGATCTGAGACTTGGGGTTCAAAGCCACTCTGGGCAGGCAGGAAAGTCCTTGAGACTTATCTCCAATCAACCACCAAAAAAAGCTGCAAGTGGCGCTGTAGTTCAAGTGGTAGAGTGTTAGCCTTGAGCACAAAGCTCAGGGACAGCACCTAGACCCTGAGTTCAAGCCCCAGGACTGACACAAAACAAACAAAAAATGTTATTTAGGGGTGCAGCTGCATTATAAACTCACTGAAGTTAGCATTATGACTCTACTTCCTCTTATGTTTCTTTGGAATCGTCTTTCTGGAGGTGGGACTCACTTTGAATATTTATCAATGCTCCATTACTCAGTTTTATCATGAACTAGATACTTTTTCTTTAGCATCTCAATCATATTGGCATGATTTTCAGAAGAAAAGAAAGATCTAGCTAGAAGCCCATGGCTCTACCCATTGATTCTGGAGGCTGAATTGTGAGGATAATGGTTCCAAGCTAACTCAGGAAGACAACGAGCCAAAGGCCATGGCTTTATTTTATTTTCTAGTGTATTTATTTGAAAAAAATCTCTGCATCCATGTTCCCCAAGCCAGAGGGAGAGTAGGGGAAAAGCCAGCTGTTTAGAAGAGAGGAAGTGCTTGATTGTTTATATAATCAGAGACCGTGGTAAACAGGTTGGTTAAACCACGGCAGGATTCTACTGATTAATGTAGAGAAGACGTTTAACCTAAGGTAAGTCTGAACTGAGAAACAAAGCACATTTTCATGACACGATATTTAAAAAAAATTGGATGCCCCAACTCAGAAAGTTCATTCATCATGGGAGTTTGAACAACTGTTCATTTGTTTCCAGCAATTTCTATTCAACCACTGAAATCCCTCCTATTACCTAACCCACAGCAAGCGGCTTTGAGTCATCTGTTTGCTTAGTTACTTCATTCCATGATGAACGCCGTAATTCTGGAAACTTTATAGACTCTCCCTAGTTCTATTTTACTTCACACAAACCCAAACAAGCAATAGTTCTCCTATGTTCCTTTGTAGGGAATACCCCGTTTGAACCACGTTAGACAAGCCCCAATTGCCTTGCCAAAAAAAAAAAAAAAGAAAGAAAAGCACAAAAGTGGTCTATTTTTCCCTCCTTGAATGTGCCTGTTCCTGATGGAATTTAAAAAACTTCCATAAATCAATAAAGTAATTGCTACATAATGACCTATTGTTAAGGTTTCTGCGCAGGATAATTTCACAAGGGGACCATGGAGCTACTGAATCAAAAAAAAAAAGAGGGAAAAAATGGCAGCTGTTTTCAATTTATTTGAGAGTCAGTTGGACAGAAAATTAAACAAACACAGAGACAAGGGCAAGTCCTTGTATTATTCTTATGATAGTTTTAATTCAATTGCAAGAGTCAGCAGGCAGCTGATTTTTGTGGACCAGAGTTTCATTAATTGCCTGTCTTGCCTGTCAGTGAGACAATATTTGTTCTTTCCTTCTTTTTTTTTTTTTTTGCTTCAGCTTTTGCTATTTGCATTTGAAACTACACACATCCACATATACCACAAAAAGCCCAGATCAAACTTTTCTTTGTCCAGTGAGTACAGAAATATACAATGGGGGGAAAAGTAGATTTGATCTTTTACCTGCAACCAGAGTGTGTCTGTCTCTCCTCCCTCTGGGAAGATAGCCTAGAAAAAAATTTTTTTTAAAAAAACATTATTCTTTCCTCCTTGGGGGAAGGCCTGAAGACTTGTATTTGTTGTGGAATTCAAAGAAGAAAGCATCACCCCGTTTGCAGAATTCTCCTTCACTGTGAAGGCCAGCTTTGATGTGCCCTTTTGATGTTCCTGCCTGGGGGTAGAGGCAGAGAATTATCAAAAGTAGCCTTAACAGTCCAGGTTGGATGGAGGGTACAGCCCAGCCCCCTCCCCCCCCCCCACTTAGTCCAAACATGGTTGTTGAGATGGAGACATTACAGAGGTTGCCAGCTCTCCATTCCTATCCAGCTTGTGTGTTTGAGGCTCTGTCCTCCCGAAGCCAGATAAACTAGGGAAAAATAGGCATGGTCTGCTAATAGGAAATCTAGGAGATATTCCTTCCGACGCTTCCCTTCTGATTAAGGGACCAAAGTCATTTAGGGCAAAACGAGACAGGATAACTGAAAGAGGGAACGGCGGCCTGGTGTAGGCAACTCAGAAATAAGGTATTTAGAAACATAAAATTGCCAGCTTTGCTTCAAAGAGAGACAACAGAATGCACTCCTTTCTGGAGGATGCATTCTTCACCCCAAGAATGAACATTTGTCCCACTTGTATGCCTTCCTGAGGAAAATGCTCCCCCAAAACTTAAGCCACCTGCCCCCAAAATGCACATGGCAGGCCATCTCCTTATCTCAAGGATAAGCATGTGTTTAAAGGCAGGATGAATTCTTACCTGGAAACCCAGAAAGTCCTACCAGGTGTGATTAGAGTAAAGACAAAGCACCTAGCTTTACAGAACTTTAAAGCTCGACACTCTGCCTTTACCGTAGAAATACCCCAACAGCCAATGTGTCTCTCTCTCCCTGGGAGAACACCCACACTTTGAGTGTGCCCCTGCCCTTCTGTGTGTTTGTCTGTCTGCTTGCCTGTTTGTTTACGTAAGAAAGCTCTGCCAAGTTTGCTTACCATTGTGACTTGTCCAGAAATTCTTATTCCACCATGGAAATCAAGGGCCCTAAGTGAAGAGTTGCTACATTTAAAGGAAAACGTCACTAAATCTCATCGCTGTCCAGTGACACTTCTGTCATAATTCTATTGTCAGAAAACTGAACTATTTCCAACTTGGGGTGGTAAGTACTATTCCATCTATCATCATCAACATCATCATCATCATTTAGGTTTTAAAGCAGGGAATTTAATTACAACTCAGAAATGAATTTCTAAGTACTATCCACAGAATTTTTTTTCTCCTAAGAACTATAAAGCCTCATTAAAAATAAAAGTCTTATGATTTGCCTGGAGAGACAAAAGACACAGGTTTTCTTTCAGATGTGCAGCACAGATCTCCCTTATAAACACATATATGTACACATGTCCAGGGTCCTTGTATCTAGACATAAATGTATGGTAAGGGGAGGAGTCCAATGGTGTGAGTCCTGTGAACAACTGAAGTGGGAATGCTGGTGGGTCTAACTGGTGCCATCTTGGCCATGTGGTAGAGAGAATTGGGTTTAACTGGTGCCATCTTGTCTTCATAGTGGAGGAAGGGGAAGTCCCACCTCCTAGGTGGTGGGCGGGTCTGAATCCCTAGAGGAAGAGGAAGTCCCACCTCCTAGGTGATGGGCATGCCTGAAATCCTAGAGGCAGGGACCTGGATGATAGGTAACTGGACCTGTGACTTGAACTTATGTTTCCTGTGACCCTGACCCCTGACCCTGATACTATTTAGGCCCAATTGAACTCAGGCACTATTACACCATGCCTTGTGTGCTATGTCTCCTGGCTCCTGGCTCTACTCCAGTCACCGTAGCATCCCACTTCAGCTCTCCATTGGAGTTGATCTGGTTTGTTGGTATTGCTTTTCGGCTCATTCTTTCCTCTCCGGGTCTCATGGCTCAGTTTTCTAACAGTGCTAAGTGTATTCAGGTCTTTGTGACTGGGGTCAGCCTGTAGACGCTGCCAGCTTTCTTATAAACACTTCCAATTTGACCTCTCAAAATTTGGTTTTTCTGTATCTCTCTGACTGGGTTTACCTTCCAACACAACAAACTCAGCCTAACAAAATAAATAGCAGGAAACTGGATCTTGAGGTGCTCATGGGAGGGGTGATGCCCAAAGGAAGTGGTATAGATGCATGGAGAGAGGAAGAATGAGGGTAGGGAGTCATAACAGCCACTGTATGTATATGAAAATAGAACCAGGAAAATTGAGGGTTGGGGTGAGATGCGGAGAGATGGGGAGACCAGTGGAAGGGGTGACACGGATCAAGATGCGTTGTCCTCACACACTGACATGTTGAATTGAAACCCCTTTGTACAATACTTAAAAGATAATAATAATAATGCTACTTAATAATAATATCAAGAAATTCTCTTCTAGTGAAAAGGATCTCAGAAATGTAAAGAATCCTCTTATTTACATTTGCAAGGGAAGGTTGTTGCCTAAAGTGATTGCCCATAGTGTGAGTCATTTAAGAAGAATGGCCACTCTGGTGCTTTGTAATAGATGGAAGTAAAGATGCCTCCCAGGGCCAAAAAGAGTCGGGAAAAGACCACATTCCATGGGCAGGGAGGGTTCACCACAGACAATAAGCCAAAAACCAGGTAAATAGAGCGTTTTAGAGAGCATCTCAGTCTCATGAAGAATAGCAAAGTGTTCTTTGTCTGAGGCAGGCATCAATGCTGAAGTACAGGCGCTCATCTTTGATATAATAGCCCCCAAATACCTTTCTTTTCCCCTCTTCTTTCCTTCCTGTCTTCCTTTCCTTCCTTCCTTCTCTCCCTCCCTCCCTCCCTCCCTCCCTCCCTCCCTCCCTCCCTCCCTCCCTCCCTCCCTCCCTCCTCCCTCCCTCCCTTCCTTCCTTCCTCCCTTCCTTCCTTCCTTCCTTCTTTCCCTTTCCTCCATCTCTTTCTTTGCCAGTCCTGGGGCTTGAACTCAGAGTCTGAGCACTGTCCCTATGATTTGTTTTTCATGGCTAGCTCTAGATCTCTACCACTTGAGCCACAGCTCCTCTTCTGGCCTTTTCGGGTGGCTCATTGGAGATCATACGAGTCTCACAGACTTTTCCTGGGCAGGTTGGCTTCAAACCAGGATCTTCAGATCTCAGTCACCTGAATAGTTGGGATTATAGGTGTGAATCATTGGCACCCAGTTTCAGGGCGAATTTTCTTTCCTGGGCCAATGTTGGCAGAGGTGTAGATGAGGCCAGGGAAAGGTCTGGAATGTGGAGGCATGGAATTTCAAAACATTACTTTTATGAAAAATTTGTAAGATGTTTTTATTTGATTTTTAATGTAATAATATATAGGAATGTACACATATATGGATGTATATATATATACATGAATACATGTATCTATACATATGCATACATATACATGTATATATAATATGTATCTATACACAAATACATATGTATGTATACATATATGTATTTATATACATATATATTCATGTAACAGAAAAGTAACACATATATGAAAGATCCTAGTCTCTTTTCCTTGGTTTTTAACACATCTTGAAGCCTGTCTTTTAAATATAGTTTCATTAATAATGAATGGCAGCCTATCAATGTCTTTCTTATAATGCTTCTGTTTATTTTTATGATTGTTTTGTATTGTTGTTTCTATTTTGGTTATTGGTGTCTGTCCTGGGGCTTGAACTCAGAGCCTGAGCACTATCCCTGGCTTCTTTTTGTTCAAGGCTAGCCCTCTACCACTTGAGCTACAGCGCCACTTCTGGCTTTTTCTATATATGTGGTGCTGAGGAATCAAACCCAGGGCTTCATGTTTATGAGGTAAGCACTTTACCACTAGTCCATATTCCCAGCCCCTGAGCATATATATATATATATGTATGTATGTATGTATGTATTCTTAAGGTTGGTGTTCAACACTTCAGCTACAGCTCCACTTCTGGCAAGTCTCTTGATTATTGTCTGCTTGGGTTTGCTTTGACCCTCAATCCTCAGCGCTCAGTTTCTTATGTAGCTAAGATTTCAGGCATGGATGATCAGTGCCTTGCTATTTTGCTATTATAGTGTGTGTGTGTGTGTGTGTGTGTGTTCTAAAAGAAAAAAGAGACAAAGTAGTAAAAAAGAGAAAAATGAAGGTGTAAAATTCCACAGAGTCACCAAGTTTCCACTTGATGTTGCTACTAAATTAAGCTGCTCCTTTCAAAATATTTTGTCCCCCATGGTATATTAAATACTTACACATGGCAGGTGAAGGTTTGTTTTCCTTCTGGGATTTCAGTAGTCCATTATTACTGAATCAACACAGAACAGGAATTTCCTTGTTGATGGAAAAGAAGTCACCCTGTTGTCTTTCCATTTGAGCGCCTCTTTCCAGCCTGCATCGTTTTGTCGAAGATCTGCTCCTAAGTCAGAGTTTATGAATCAGGCAAACCCAGGCTGGTCTTGAATAAAGCCACATGTGCTCTTAATTTTCTTTTCTTTTCTTTTCTTTTTTTTTACACTTCTATTCCCTGTAACACATACACAAACTTGCGGGCACAAGTGTGTACTCTATTAGCTTTTTATACTTAATGAGGCCCTTGGCATTTGGAAAATCTTAAACTAATTTAGTTTATGCTGTCTCCCTTCTGTTGAACTCAGAAAAACCAGTTGCCTTAAAGAGAAGCGCCTGCATGGCATCTGATTCTGAAGAATTTCCTTCGCAGGTCTGTCATCTTAACCACCAGGATTGCAAGAAGATGAGATGACAGTACTGTCTGCATATAATGTTGCTGGCGATCTCATCATTTTCAAGGCCATTACGCTTGAGAATCTTCTTTATAAAAAACTTTGGAAACAAGGAGGAAGTAATTTAATCATGATGGGGTGTTTGTAGAACATGATCACACATTCAAATACAAAGAGTTGTGAATTAAAATTTAATGTGGGCCATAGCTCACTCACAGAGGCCCATTTAGTATATGGGATACCCTAATGTTGAGAATTTAATGGAATGTCTAACTGATACGTTAGGGAGGTAAGCAGGAGGTTAGGATGGTGACCTCTGTGTCAGTGCTTCATACCTGTAATCTTAGCAACTCCAGAGGCTGAGATAGGAGGATTTTGGTTCGAAGCCAGACCAGTCAAGAAAGTCCATGAGGGGGCTGGGGATATGGCCTAGTGGCAAGAGTGCCTGCCTCATATACATGAGGCCCTAGGTTCGATTCCCCAGCATCACATAGACAGAAAATGGCCAGAAGTGGCGCTGTGGCTCAAGTGGCAGAGTGCTGGCCTTGAGCAAAAAGAAGCCAGGGACAGTGCTCAGGCCCTGAGTCCAAGCCCAGGACTGGCCAAAAAAAAAAAAAAAGAAAGTCCATGAGAATCTTACCTCCAACAAACAACTTCCCCTTCAAAAAAAATAAAAGCTGGAAGTGGAGCTGTGGCTCAGGTGGTCCAGTGCTAGCCTTGAGGAAAAGAAGCTCAGGGACAGTGCCCAGCCACTGAGTTCAAACCCCAGAGTTGTTTTACACGCACACACACACACACACACACACACACGTTAGTCATCTTGATTGATATACGAATCTCATCTAATTGAAGCACTGGAATGGACAAAATTATTGCTGGCTGGAAAAAGAAAAGAGTGAAAAAAAGAAAGCAATCTTGAGAACATGATAGCCCTCAAAATGTGAACTATGAGGCTCCAAGTAAAGAATTGTGAAAGATATTTCTGGGTCCTAGAACAAAACAGAATGGCCAAACCTTATCTACCTTTAAAACTGATTTTGTAAGCTCCAAGGTGTGATTCCCAAAGCATGCAAATAATGTTATTTGCAAATAGTAAGAATTGTTTGGCATGTCAATAAATACCTTTGAGCATTTATTTACATATTTGGGAGCACATCATTATTAAGGCTAATAAAGTACCCTTCATAAAAAATAACCACAGAATTATACATACCTGGAAAAAAAACACCTTTGGCTTCCTTAGAAAGAACTGAATCTTAATACTATAACTATGAATCCAAACAGTAATAAATACGTTATGCAGCATCTAAGACTAGTGTTCATATGATCTGAATTGTATTAATAAAGTGTTACCAGTATGGTTACATGATGGCTCACTAATGGTTTGAAAGAAAACTTGAACACACAGACAGTGTTGTAAGGGATCTCAGTCACAAGAAACAGAGAAGCCACATTTTGAAAGGTGGAATTGGGAGTCTTTATTAGAAAGGCAGCGTGTGCAGGTGCACTCCTGTCACAAAGCCCTGTAAATACACTTAGCACTTTCAGAAAACTGAGCCATGAGAACAGGAGAGGAAAGAAAGAGTAGAAAAACAATACCAACAAACCAGATCAGCTCCAATGGTGAGCTGAAGTGGGACTTCATGTTGACTGGGGGAGAGCCAAGAGCCAGGAGCCAGGAGGCACAGGAATTGGTGTAATGGCACCTAAGTTCAGTTGGGCCTAAACAGTGTCAGGGTTAGGAGGGCAGGGTCACAGGAAACTTGAGAGTCTCCCAAGTTCAAGACACAGGACTGACAGGTCCAGTAATGTATCATCCAAGTCCCTGCCTCTGTCTCTAGGATTCAGACCCAGCCATCACCTGGGAGGTGGGACTTCCTCTTTCTCTAGGGATTCAGGCTGGCCCATTACCTATGAAGTGGGACTTCCTCTTCCTCCACCATGAGGACAAAATGGCTCCAGTTAAACCCAATTCCCTATCCAGCACATGCATGGCCAAGATGGCCCTGATTAGGCCTAGCATCCCCATTTCACAAGGGTGTGCAAATGCTTTTGATGTTCACTTTTACCTTAAATGTCTTACCAAAAACATTCAAGGTCGACACTGGTGCAGGAAGGTACAGCTATCTTGTACTATCCTTACTTTGGTAGCCTTAGAATCGCCTATCTGTTCAGACTAATCATTCCTTGGCAGCCTCCATCTATCTTGGCCTTGGGTTCCAGTGAAGCAAGCAGAGAGAGAGCTGGTGAAATGTTGAGAATGTTCCTTGTGAAAGTCTGGCTGACTACTGAGATCAGATTTCCAAGCCTACCACCTTCCAAGGGGGTAGAAGTGGGTGGGGGTTGAAGGACCAGGCAGGTCTACAATATGCCCAGAAATTACAAGACTCTGAGGGACTAAGCCACATTAATTAAATTTTACTAAGTTAACATTAAACTAAAATAAAAATATCTAGATGTTTTTGTTTAACTTTCTAAGAGGGATATTGTTCATTAATAATTTTCTTTTTGAAAAAGCCAATATAAAAATTCCTAAATGCTCAAATCCCCCATAAAATAGTATAAGAATAGATTTACACAAAATATATATCATATATAAGAATATATAAAATATATCATGTATAAGAATATATATATATATATTCTGAGGTTTTATTCCTCAAGGCAAACATTCTACTGCCTGAGCCACAGCTATACTTTCAGCTTTTTAATAGTTAATTGGAGGTAAGAGTCTCATGTGCTTTCCTACTGGGGCTGGCTTTGAACCAGGATCCTCAAATCTCAGTCTCCTGAGTAGCTAGGATGACAGGCGTGAGTTACGGGCACCCAGCAGATTTTTATGTATTAAAAATATATTTATATGTTACCTATTTATATTAAACACAGTATATGAAAATACCATGTACCTCCATATAAAATATTTTACTCATGTATATGTAATTTCAGATAACTTGTGAAGTGATCAATTACATTATATTCGCTATGCTTTTCCTGTTGGGTTCTATTCTAAGAGACAGATACAATTTTGTGTAAGGTACGAACAAGTCTTACTTTCATGGATTTAGGACACGGAAAGGGGTATTCAAGATAAGAATTTAAATGATAAAAGAGGTGAACTTATTCACAGTATACCGTACACAGTTGGGAAATTATCACAGGGAACCACCCTTGTGCTATTAATGCATATAAATAAAAATAGTAAAAATACCCCCAAAAACCCAAACCCCCCTAAAATCTCACAAACAGAGGAAGTGGTAATGTTGTCAAAAAGAAAAAAAGAATTGTAAGCCGGGCACCGGTGGCTCACACTTGTCATCCTAGCTATTCAGAAGGCTGAGATATGAGGGTTACACTTCTAAGCCAGCCTGGGCAGGAAAGTCCATGAGACTCATCTTCAATAAACTACTCAGAAAAAGCCAGAAGTGACACTGTGGTTCAAGTGGTAGAGCACTAGCCTGGAGCCAAAGAAGCCCAGGGACAGAGCTGAGGGCCAGAGTTCAAGCCCCAGGATCAACAACAAAAAATTTTTATCATTACCTGATTTATGGAATGGTTAACCCCCTTTGTACAACACCTTAAATAATAACAATAGTAAAATAATGAAGTCTTTTTAGGTTGGAAATAGTTTACCATCACGGTTCACAGCATTCGCTGTGGGGCCAGGGGAAGGTGTCCAGTGCTACTCAGAAATTCATGGCTGTCATCTTTCATTTTGTATTGAGTTGTTCATTGAAACTTAAACAAGAATCATATATAGTAAGCTAGGTACTGGTGGCTCACACCTGTAATTCCAGCTACTCAGGAGGCTGAGATCTGAGGATCTCAGTTCAGGAAAGTCTGTGAGACTTTAAACTCCAGTGAACCACCCAAATCTCCAGAAGTAGAGGTGTGGTTCAAGTGGTAAAGCGCCAGCCTTGGGCGAAAAAGCCAAGTGAGAATTTGAGGCCTTCAGTTCAAGCCACTGTGTGTGTGTGTGTGTGTGTGTGTGTGTGTGTGTGTGTGTGTGTGTGTGTGTGTCTTTTTTTATTATTTTATTTTTTGGTCAGTCCTGGGGCTTGGACTCAGGGCCTGAGCACTGTCTTGGCTTCTTTTTGCTCAAGGCTAGCACTCTGCCACTTGAGCCACAGCGCCACTTCTGGCCATTTTCTGTATATGTGGTGCTGGGGAATCGAACCCAGGGCCTCATGTATGTGAGGCAGGCACTCTTGCCACTAGGCCATATCCCCAGCCGTCTTTTTTTTTTTTTTTTTTTGGCCAGTCCTGGGCCTTGGACTCAGGGCCTGAGCACTGTCCCTGGCTTCTTCCCGCTCAAGGCTAGCACTCTGCCACTTGAGCCACAGCGCCGCTTCTGGCCGTTTTCTGTATATGTGGTGCTGGGGAATCAAACCTAGGGCCTCGTGTATCCGAGGCAGGCACTCTTGCCACTAGGCTATATCCCCAGCCCCTGTGTGTGTCTTTTTAAATAAGGAACTGATTGACAGCTTCTCAAAATCAATTAAGCTGTACAATATATACACTGAAATTTATACTTTGGGGGGGTTGTTTTGCAGGCAGCATTGTTGTTTTGTTTTGTGCCATTCTTGGGGCTTGAACTCAGGGCCTGGGTGCTGTCCCTGAGCTCTTCCACTCAAGGCTAGTTCTCTACCACTTTGAGCCACAACTCCACTCGTAGTTTTCTATTGATTAATTGAAGATAAGAGTCTCACGGACTTTCCTGTCCTGGCTGGCCTTGAACTATGATCCTCAGATCTCGGCCTTCTGAGTAGCTGGGATGACAGGTGTGAACCATAAACATGCTCGGCTACTTTTTGTTCTGGAATTTTTTTATACTGTGACACATTAAAAAAAAAATCATGCTTGGCCAAATTCACACATACTGAATGCATGAATAAACTAGGTTTACTGCATGACTAACCATCCAGTCCAAGGAGTATAAAATACAGCACATTGTTCTCTCTTTAAAAAATAGACATGTCTCAAATTAAAAGCAAAAAAATCCACAGGCTAGCCAAGGACCAGTAGCTCATGCCTGTCATCCTAGCTACTCAGGAAGCTGAGATATGAGGATCTCAGTTCAAAGCCAGCCTGGCTAGGGAAGTCCCTGAGACTCTAATCTCCAGTGAACAACCAGAAAACTGGAAATGGAGCTGTGGCTCAAGTCGTAGAGTGCTAGCCTTGAGCCAAAGAACTAAGGGATAGTACCCAGGCCCTGAGTTCAAGTCCCACAACCGACCCAAAATCACAGAGTAAAGAAAGTATATAACTGGATTAAACTCTCCAATAAAAAGGAGAAGATTGGCAGAGTGGATTTGCAGACAAAATATAGCTATCTGTTGTCTTCAAGAGACCCATCTTACAGCAAGGGACAAAAACAGGCTCCGAATGAAGGGATGGAGCAAGATTTTCCAAGCAAAAGCACCTACCAAAATGGCAGAAGTAGTCATCCTGATTTCAGACAAGCTAGACTTCTCATTAAAATCAGTTCAAAAAGATAAAGAAGGGCACTATATTTTAATACAAGGAAAATTCCAGAAACAAGATATCACCGTGATAAATTTATACTCATCGAACAAAAGAGGCCCTAAATATGTCAAACAAATTCTTTCAGAGCTACAGAACAAGAAAGACCCCAAATACAATCATAGTGGGAGATTTTAATACTCCACTCTCTCCAAGAGACAGAGCCAACACCCAGAGGATTAGCAAGGGAGCCGAAGACCTAAGTAACACCATAGCCCACATGGATCTGACAGATCTATACGGTTTTTCATCCTATAGACTCAATACACATTCCTCTCAGCAGCCTATGGAACATACTCCAAAATAGATCATGTCATAGTCCACACAAAGAACCTCAGCAAATACAAGAGTACTGACATTATCCCATGTATTCTATCTGATCACAGTGGAATCAAGGTAACCCTCAATAACAAAGGATACCACAGAATCTACACAAATACTTGGAGGCTAAACCCCTCACTGTTATCTAACACTTGGGTCACAGAGCAAATTAAGGATGAAATTAATGAGTTCATAAGCCACAACAACAATGAAAATAGATCACAAAGAAACCTATGGGATTCAGCTAAGGCAGTGCTGAGGGGCAAGATCATTGCCCTCAGTGCACACATTAAAAGAATGGAATCAGAACAGGTAAATAACCTCATGATGCAGCTAAAATGTTTGGAGAAACAAGAAAAAATTGAATCTAAAATGACTAGGAGGAGAGAAATCACAAAGATTAAAGAAGAGATAAATTTGCCTGAGAATAGAAAGACCATTCAACAAATAAATAAAACTAAAAGCTGGTTCTTTGAGAAAATAAAGAAAATTGGCAGATCACTTGCAAGACTTATCAAAACAAGAAGAGACTCATGTTTGTAAGATCAGGGACTCCACTGAAAAAATTATGGATATTATGATATTGAGAATTTCTCCTCTTTCTTTTGAAGGAAAAAGTGTTCTGGGCATTTGGTTCACTCAATCCTGGTTCTTTAAGCAGAAATATTTCAGAGGTAAGAAAAATAATTCTAAGCAGACTTGCCTCTTTAGCTCCAGTAATAATGGTCCACCTCAATTCTTGCCAGTGTTCACTTATCTATCATAAATGGATGCAGGCTGTGGGTAGAATTCTACTTCATTCTCTGAGAGATACTGTGCTCTCTGTTCCCAAGACACAAGACATCCAGACGCCTCAGTCTTCAGCTTTCTTCCCACCTCACTGGCTATGGTGTGTCATTTTTCTTTGCTGCATTGTTTTCCACTCAATACTACTAAATACCAAGATTCCTTGGTAGCTGAGACTTTGTCTTAACTTGTTGTCTATTGATAACATTCAACAAAGTGGTTTGGGAATACCATGGATCTATTTGGGGGGCCATTTTTATTTTTTTAAGTAGTTGTACAAAGGGGTTGCTACTCAACAAAGCTGTTTTATGAATACAGTGTCTCTCGATTGATGTCACCCCTTTCTGCATGCACACCCACCCCGCCCATCCCACCTTTTGCCTTACTTTTCTTAATTTTTAAGTTATGTATTGATTTTTTTTGTCATGTGACAAAGCAATTGATGTGTACAATGCAACTTGATCTGGGTCATCACTTTAACATCTTCAACTCTCTTCTACTCACCCCTTGCCTTATTTTTCTCACTTCAGTGGTATATGCTATTCTTTCTGCCTTGCACCCTATTCATTTGCCCCTGTACATTCTTCTCTCTTCCCTTGCATGCCCGTCTTGCAAGTACCCGTATCTTAGTACTCATGTTGTTGGCCTTGGACTTAGTGTTTCTAAAGAATTATACTATTTGCACTCTCCATAGAGACCATTATACTACAGTTAATTCTGGGTACCACCCAGTGTGTTTATGTCCGGATTTACAGGCACATTAGAGTCCCCACAAATGAAGGAACACATGCAACCTGTATTTCCCCAAGTTTGCCTTACTTCATTCAACCTAATTTCTTCCATGTGTTTCCATTCCCTTACGCATGGTGCAATGCCATTCTTCCTAATGGCTGAGTAAAATGCCATTGTGTGTCTAGATTAATGCCCTTCCACATGCTCATCCATCCCTCCCCCACCTTCCTTCACATTTGTTAATTTTGTGGGATCTACACTTGATTCCTGACTACATCCCCCCCTTCTTTTCTTCATTTGTCCACCCCTCTCCCTTGGATCCCACCCCACTCCTGTTGAGTCCCCCTTTCCGGTGTTGCATTTGTGACTTTACCTTTCTGAGGAATGACATTATTTGAGTTCTCTCTTGAATCTACTGGACTTCAGTTACTACACCACACACACTTACACACCACCCCCTGAGTTTACTTAGTCTGTAAACCAAATGTAGCTCCCATATAGAAGGGAAAACATGCCAGAACTATGGCTTTAAATACAGCTATATGTGATGGCTCTCCATAAGCTTTTAATCCTCAATTAAAGACTTGTGTTTCCAATGGCGTTGAGCATTGCAAATTAAGTAGGTCATTTGTATCACAAAGTTAATAAGACTTAGGACAAACATTTCATGCCCTTATCTGCACTAGGTGCAAACATAGAAAAATAGCTAAAAACCTAAGGGTGAATAAAAGTAGGCAGGCCAAGCCAATGGAATTAAGAGAATAAATAGATTGAGGTGGTATAGCTACACCATGAGTAGAAAGAAGAAAGAAGAGGAGGAGGAGAAGGAGGGGAAGGAGGAGGAGGAGGTGGAGGAGGAGGAGGAGGAGGAAGGGGAGGAGGAGGAGGAGGAAGGGGGGAGGAGAAGGGGGGGAGGAGGAGGAGGATTAAAAGGGATTGAAAGCATGGCTTGGGGTAGAGTGATAAGGTGGTCATGGGGTTGGGTAGGGCCATGCTTCTTGTGCTCAGAATTCACAGCTCAGGCTGTCATCTATGTGATCACGTGGTAAGTGTTGGGTTTGCAGTAAGTCGCTCCAGTGCTAGGATATTGGTTCTTTTTTTTTTGGCCAGTCCTGGGGCTTGGACTCAGGGCCTGAGCACTGTCCCTGGCTTCTTTTTGCTCAAGGCTAGCACTCTGCCACTTGAGCCACAGCGCCACTTCTGGCCATTTTCTGTATATGTGGTGCTGGGGAATCGAACCCAGGGCTTCATGTATACGAGGCAAGCACTCTTGCCACTAGGCCATATCCCCAGCCCAAGGATATTGGTTCTTAATGGTGGCTTGCAGGTAGCAGCAGCAACCCCCACCCCCAAGGTATGGGCTGTTAAATGAGGAGCTGTTAAATGGCCTGTGCTGTCTCCATGTGTCCCATGTGCAAAGCTCTGCTCCGCCTCTGAGGGTAGATTTCCACTCTGCTAGCTCTGCTCAATTTATAATAAAAATCAGCAACCCAGCTGGGTGCCAGGGCTCACGCCTGTCATCCCAGCTCCTCAGAAGGCTGAGATCTGAGGATCACAGTTCCAAGCCAGCCTCAGCAGGAAAGTCCATGAGACACTTATCTCCAAGGAACCATCAAAAAGCCAGAAGTGGGGCTGGGAATATGGCCTAGTGGTAGAGTGCTTGCCTCCTATACATGAAGCCCTGGGTTGGATTCCTCAGCACCACATATATAGAAAAAGCCGGAAGTGGTGCTGTGGCTCTAGTGGTAGAGTGCTAGCCTTGAGCAAAAAGAAGCCAGGGACAGTGCTCAGGCCCTGAGTTCACAGCCCAGGACTGGCAACAAACAAACAAAAAAGCCAGAAGTGAAGCTGTGGCTCAAGTGGGAGAGTGCTAGCCTTTCTATTTGTTTCTTTTTTCTGCTTCTTCTTCTTCTTTTTTTTTTTTTTAGGTCCAGAGGGGGACTCAAATTTAGTACTTGATGCTTTCATTCATTAGCTGGCACTCTACCAACTGGGCCACCTCACCAACCCCAAATGATATCTTTTTCTTCTTTTTTTCAGCCTTTATATTTTCATGCAATGAAAATACAATATATTAGTCTCCATTTCACTATGTATTTAATACATCCTTTTACACTATCCTTTGCCAGCTGAGGGACAGCCCCCAGTCCCTGAGTTCAAGTGTATACTTGTCCCTCAGAATGTTCTGGAAGGTAAATTGTGAGATGATCTTCTCCCCCACATGGAAACTAAAATCTGAAGACATGCATCCAACAGC
The DNA here is from genome assembly GCF_023159225.1 of Perognathus longimembris pacificus. Lineage (NCBI taxonomy): Eukaryota > Metazoa > Chordata > Mammalia > Rodentia > Heteromyidae > Perognathus > Perognathus longimembris. The sequence goes on from NC_063187.1 coordinate 1,360,441, forward strand.
CTACTAAATGCACTTTCCTCTCTACTTTAAATCACTGCTAGATGACTTACATTGATCTGCTTTAAACAACATGCATTCATGTCACCGTGTCTTTCAGGAAAAAGAATGTCTATTCGGTGTAGTTGCAATTTTTATTTGTTAGATTTTATAACGTCAGTTTGCATCTGTGGGCTTGGAGCAGGGTACAAGAAAGGCCAACTTCAAGTGTCAACTTTTTAAAATTCATGATTTTTTTCCCCTCAAAATAATTTTCATTCTTTAGAAGTGATTTTGTATGTGTAATAACCATCATCTACTTGTTAGGGAGAAGGCCCCTCTTCAGGTTTTACTGAGATTTAAAAAAAAATTATTTTCTGGTCCTAATATTGTGTGCTTTTAGATGACTTTCTCAGCCTGCCAAGTAGTAATTGTAATGAAGGGGGAAGGAGAAGATGAAGATGAAGATGAAGATGAAGAAGAAGAAGAGGTGGAGGAGGAGGAGGAGGAGGAGGAGGAGGAGGAGGAGGAGGAGGAGGAGGAGGAGGAGGAGGAGATGGAGTTTTGGATTCAGTGGTTCTAGGGTAAGGCCTGTGAATTGTATTTCTCTAAAGTGTCATTCACAACTCAGTCTTTAGTTCTTGAATATTCCAAGAAGTTTCCTAGCTGTTATTGTTCACTTTTTAAAAATCTACACTCGTTTTTAACCATTGATTGATCAGAAGAAAGAAAACTGATAACAGCTGCAAAAACAAAAGGCACAAGAAAACTTGCCTACTGCCCTGCTTCCAGCTCTGCATCAGCTCTTTGGTTGTTAGTGTGCAATTACACTAAACTCTACTCTAAATATTCTGTGTATTAGCCGGGAACCAGTAGCTCACACCCGAAATCCCAGCCACTCAGGAGTCTGAGATCTGAAGATCGAGGTTTGAAGCCAACCTAATCAGGTAAAGTCCATGAGACTCTTAGCTTCAATGAACCACCAGAAAACTGGGAGTGGAGCTGTGGCTCAAGTGGTAGAGTGCTAGCCTTGAGCAAAAGAGCTCAGGGACAATGTCCAGACCTTGAATTCAAGCCCAGGACATGCAAAAAAAAATTTTTTTTGTTTTCCTGAGCACTGGTAGTTCTTGCTTATAATCCTAGCTACCCAGGAGGCTGAAATCTGAGAATTGTGGTTCAAACCCAACATGTCTTTGATGCTCTTATCTCCAATTTAACCACCAAAAGTCAGGAGTGGAAGTATGGCTCAAGCAGTAGATCGCTGGCTTTGAGTGGAAAAACCAGGAAAAGCCAGCCAGAAGCCCTAAGTTCAGGTCCCAGTACTGACACATGAAAAGAAAAAAAAAATAAGAAGGGAAGAAGAAGAAAAAAGAAAACACAATTCCATCAGCTAAAGTTGAAAGAATCTCTTTAACTTTTGAGACGGGATCTGATCTATGTCGCCTTATCATTCTATTATCAGAAAATCTCTCCTGCAGATGTGGTAGGAGGACGGGGTGATGGAGTTAATTGGAATGCAGGTGTTCAGTGGCTGGAAGGTCCAATGATATGGATAAAAACATGGAGCTGGGCCTCGCTCTGCTAATTAGCTCCTCAAAGATTATTGGAGAGAGTGCGAAGACATGTAACCTGTTACTGCCTATCTGACTTCATAAGACGCTTACTTAACAGGTTAATAAAAAGGTTAATAAGGAGGGTAATAAATGTCTTTTCATCAGCAGTTCATAATAGAACCTAGCACATCAATGCTTCTAAAGATTATTAGACTATTACAAGCATATTTCTACAGAACACACATTTAAAAAAAATCACGATTTAACAACCAAAAAAAATCTTTTTTTTTTTTTTGAAACTCACCCTAAGTCGCCACCTTATTAGTGGCTAATTCTAATTGTGGTCCCATTAAATATTCAAAGGCCATTGAACTAATCAATTGTCTTCCCTTTAAAATAAGGTGTGTTTTTTTTAAATTGAAAGCAAACAAAGTATGTACAAAGGCCTGAAGATATTTTATTAATGTCTCCTCAAGTTCATTGGAAGTTTGGGGCTTCAGTTCTTATTTCTAACTTTCTCTAGCTCACGAGGATGTAGATTTGGCTGGCATCAGTTGCTGTGTAAAATATTCTGAGATAGAATTTTTTATCATAATTAATAATAGATGAAAATTTCTGGGTTTTTGATGTTCTAAACTCTATGCTGTTTGATTTAGTGTCTTTATAGTTCTTCTTTTTCTTTCTAGTCATTCTCAGCTTCTTCCTGTTTGGTATAAGGGTTAGTCATCTTTTTCTCCTGCATGGATTTGATATATTTTTCTCTCCCCCCACACCTCCCATATCTTCATATTTTACTTGTGTAGATATTTTAATAATGGAATCAATTCTACCATAATGAATTTGGACTGTAAGTTCCCCAGGGTTCAAATAGAATTTTTAGCACATCAAAAGAGAGTTGCCACAGCACTCTTGCTAAATGCTTTTGTATAAAACAAATGCTCTACCAGGACATGGCAACTGGGAAAGCTTAGCTCTGAAGCAAACATCTTTTCATAGCAATTATCAAAGCTAATTTATAAGCCATAATCATCCCAGAGGGTTCAACACATAAGCGTTTGCAATATGTTTCCTTCACATTAGTGTGTGTGTGTGTGTATGTGTGTGTGTGTGTGTGTGTGTGTGTGTGTACTGAGACTTGAACTCAGGGCCTCATGCTTTTACCTTTTTATTCATGTTTAGCACTCTACCATTTAAAAGCCAACTCTCCACTCCTGACCTTGTGTTGGTTAATTGGAGGTAAGAATCTCCTGAACTTGTTTCTGCCTTGGTGGGGTTGATTTTCAGATATTAGCTGCCTATGGAGACATGTGTTCATCAGCTCCACAGTATCTTTTTGTATTTAGTTGCTCAGGCAGCAATTACTTAGAACTGTTTCAAAAATGGAAAGTTGGCCCAGGAGCTGGTGGCTCACGCCTGTCTTCCCAGCTACTTAGGAGGCTGAGATCTGAGGATCGTGGTTTTGAAGCCAGCCAGGGCAGTGAAGTCTGTGAGACTCTCCTCTTCAATTAACCAGCATAAAAGCTGGAAATAGAGCTGTGGCTCAAGTGGTAGAATGCTAGCCTTGGGTGAAAAAGCTCAGGGATAGCACCCAGGCCTTGAATTCAAACATCAGGACTGGCACCAAAAACAGAAAAAAAAAAAGGAAAGTTGAGGTATAAAATCTGAGTCATGCATTGCAATGTAAATAGGAATTTAGAAATTAAAAAAGCTTCACAAGCAAAGTCATCAAGAATGTGACCCCTAAAATCTCTTCTATCTCTTCCCTCTTCCTGGGCTCCTCTTTCTTGAAATATAGGATGTCTTCAGTCATGTGATGTTCTTTTCCCTCCCTAGCCAATATCTGTGCTCTGACAGCTAATTTGCACCTTGGCGATGAGATAGCTTCATATTTTTATATCTCATTACCAATTTGCACCTATAAAAACATGCAATGTGTATGTCCCATTTTATGATGGTGATTCTGTGCATTGATTTGGAAATGTACAACTTTCTCTGCCTGCAGCAAACGTGATTGCCCTCAAGGCTGGGCATAAGCTTATTCCCCCCCCCCCGGCCCCAGCCCTCTACATATTAATGTATAACCAAATTTTATTAAACATTTTAGTCAAAGAATCATGAGCCCTAGTCAAGTGCAGTCATTCTAAGGAAATCTAGCCTGCCTGGCTATTTTTATTTGGTATCATTATAACTTAATAAATAGCCTCTTAGTTTTCCTTTTGATAACCTCAGGCAACACAATGTTCTTTTATAAATTTGGCCTTGTAAAAACTATGCTTGGGTGGGCTGTGGCTACCATACTAACATTGGGCAGCTCTCAGGTAGTAAATCTTTTCCAAGAATTAGAAAAAGGTTTAGTGAGCAGATAGACTCTTTGCAGGTAAAAACAAAAGAAAACAAGGACACTGCAAATGGGCACATTTTCAGTCTCAAAAATGTGATGATCAGTTTCTTAGAAGCCTGAATTAACAAAATATTTATGGCAAATTCCTCATAGGCAACTGCATTTCTTTGTCATTTTTGACTGTCCAAACCTCAGCTATTTTTACATCAATAGCTGGGGTTTGAGCACATTTCAGGCAATGCATCTATATATCTCTACTCTTCTGTTGTCTTATTGGCTCTTTTTTTTGCCAGTCCTGGGGCTTGGACTCAGGGCCTGAGCACTGTCCCTGGCTTCTTTTTGCTCAAGGCTAGCACTCTGCCACTTGAGCCACAGCGCCACTTCTGGCCATTTTCTATATATGTGGAGCTGGGGAATCGAACCCAGGGCTTCATGTACACGAGGCAAGCACTCTTGCCACTAGGCCATATTCCCAGCCCCTTATTGGCTCTTAATATACATGGAAGAGATTATGATAATTGAAGGAAGATGGATGGAACTGGAAATAGCAATGATGTGTGAGGTTAGCTAAGCTTAGAATGGCAAATATAGCATGCTTTCACTCATATGCAGAAGCCAGATATTATATATGTTTTCGTGTGTGTGTGTGTGTGTGTGTGTGTGTGTTATAGAAGCAACCCCAGATGCTCAGTAGATGAGTAGACCCAAAAAACATGGTACCTTTGCACAATGGAATTTTAGACCACCATTAGAAAGACTAATACTATGTCATTTGCAGGGAAAGGATGGACCTAGAACAAAGCGTATAAAGTGAGGGAAGCCAAGCTCAGAGACACAAATGCCTACTTTTTCTTTCATATGCAGAAGCTAGATCTAAAATACACCAGGGCATGATAAATGATATAGAACTCTAGACATTGACACACAGCGAGACCCAAGGAGGATGGATGTTCTTACGGGAGGAACAAATGCTATGTGACTCTGATCGTGTAAAATCATATTTAACCAAATGAACTCCAGAAAATGGAAACAAGAGGGTCTTTTTTGTTGTTATTGCTTTGTTTTGTTTTCTTTTTCTCTTGATTGTCTGTTTCTTTGTCTTTGGGAAGGTGAGGTGGGCACAGAAATGGAGGGACAGAGGGGGAACAAAGGCAGCTGTGGTCCTCACTGGACATGATGTGGAAATTGACCTCTACAACTAGTGGGTGGGGACGGGAGGGGGAAAACTGGGAGAGAGCAAGGGAAGGGGGGACACGGGCCAAAAAAAATGCACTCATGACCTGACTGATGGAACTGTCACCCCTCTGTCCATCACCTTTACCATCACAATAAAGAATAAAAAATAAAAATTTAAATAAATGAAGTAAAAATGTAGTCATAATACGTTCAGGGTTTTAAAATAGGGATTGTGTAAGTACGTGTGTGTGAAAACAACAATGGGGGGGTGAGTTTTTTAAAACTTGATGTCATTATACAAAGGGATTTCGATTCCCCAAGTCTGATCATGAGCACAATCAATGATGCATCTGATTTGTGTCGCCCCTTCCATCATCCGCTCCCCCCCCATCTTTCCTGATATGCTATCTTAATTATAAAGAAAATGTACAATAGAGCTAATTTGGGGGTTGAGAATTGCTCAAGTGTCTTGGGCTGACAGGAATGCCCTGTCTTGGTTATCTAATTTCCATGCAAGATCGATTCTTTACAGAAAACAGACTTTCCTCCTCATTCCAACAAGACTCAAAGAGGTCTGGTGACCTGTGGTGAACAAATCATCTAGGATGTGACTGAGAATGAATCTGTGTGTGGAGCTGGGGACACCATCACCCCTCCATCCTATTGTCCTTCAGTGACAGTGAGTTTTGGGGTACAGCTGGCTGAACACAGACATGAGACAGAGGTTTCCCCCCTCCCTGCCCCTGAATCTGAAAACAAAACTCTTGACACTGAAACAGGAGTCCCTCAATCCATATGGAAAATGTCATCTAAACTCGAGACAGATTTTTTTGGAAGATTTATTGGCAGCTCATTTCCTTCGGCTGCTGTGTTAGGGAAAGTATACTGCAGCGCAGAAAGAAAATGTTCTTTTCTTCAAGGGCCTCTCCATTTAAACATAGATATTAAAAAGCCAGGAACTGGTGGCTCACGCCTGTCATCCCAGCTACTCAGGAGGCTGAGATCTGAGGGTCACAATTCAAAGCCAGCTAGAGCAGCAAAGTCTGGGAGACTCTTATTCCAATGAACTGCCCTAAAGCTGCAAGTGGGGGTGTGGTTCAAGTGGTAGAGCACTAATCTTGAGCACAAAAGCTCAGGGGCAATGCCCAGGCCCAGAGTTCAAGCCTCAAGACCAGCACCAGGCTGGGGATATGGCCTAGTGGCAAGAGTCCTTGTCTCGTATACATGAGGCCCTGGGTTCAATTCCCCGGCACCACATATGCAGAAAATGGCCAGAAGTGGTGCTGTGGCTCAAGTGGCAGAGTGCTAGCCTTGAGCAAAAAGAAGCCAGGGACAGTGCTCAGGCCCTGAGTCCAAGCCCCAGGACTGGCCAAAAACAAAAACAAAAACAAAAACAAAAACAAAAAAACCCCAAAAAAGACCAGCACCAAAGCAAACAAGCAAAATAAATATTGCAAATATTTATGCTACATGAATCAGTTTGCATACTTATCAATCATTTCTATTTTCCAAGGGTTTGCTGTAAAATACCTTTCTCAGAATCTAGCATTATTGAGTCAATGCTGTTTAAAATTAATGTTCTAACCATAACTGGAGGGTGCTTGCTTTAAATATATTTTGTTGTCTCCTATATACTACTTGAGAGATATTTTTTGGATGTGTAGGATTTTTAGTTAAAAATAATACAGGAGGGCTGGGGATGTGGCTTAGAGGTAGAGTGCTTACCTAGCACACACCAAGCCCTGGGTAGATGCCTCAGCACCACATAAACAGAAAAAGCCAGATGTGGTACTGTGGCTCAAGAGGTAGAGTGCTAGCCTTGAGCAGAAAGAAGCCAGGGACAGTGCTCAGGCCCTGAGTTCAAGCCCCAGGACTGGCCAAAAAAATATAGTAAAATACTATCAAAAGCAAGACTAGAATAAGTCAATGATCATTCCGTTCTTTCACATCTGAGCCTATAAACCCTTTTGCTCTGCTCTCTTCTATAGGGGCTTGGCCACAGCTGAAAATCTGGTCTATGAAAATGTGGTCCCATTCGCATAGCTGAAAATTGCTAATGTTTGAGTGGACTCCATGCCATAGTTAAGACTTCAGAAAGCAGTCTATTTACAAAAGTTAATGTCCTAGAGTTGCTTTGGAGAAGGAAGAAGGAGAAAGGAGGAAGGGGAGGGAGAAGTTGAAGAAAGAGGAAGAAAGAAGAAAGAGGAAGAAGAGGAGGAAGAGGAAGAGGAAAAAGAAGAGAAGAAGAGGAGGAGGAGGAGGAAGAGGAGGAGGAGGAGGAAGAGGAGGAGGAGGAGGAGGAGGAGGAAGAGGAGGAGGAGGAGGAGAAAGAGGAAGAGGAGGAGGAGGAGGAGGAGGAGGAGGAGGAGGAGGAGGAGGAGGAGGAGGAGGAGGAGGAACAGGAGGAACAGGAGGAACAGGAGGAACAGGAGGAGGAAATGGAAAAGGAAGGTAAAGGGGAAAGCAAGAGGAAGAAAGAAGGAGGAGGAAGAGGAGGAGGAGGGAGAGGAGTAGAAGGAGCAGGAGAGATGGTCACTATTTCTAAAGAATTCAACAATTCTACCTGAAGTTATCATCCTTCAAAATCCATACAGGTAATTTCTTAACACTTTATACACTTCATCCTTGTGATTTCGTCTCATAGCTTAGAAAATACATCATGGAGACAGGAAAGATGTCAGGTGCACGGGAAGGGACTAGAAACTTGGCAGCAATGGGACTGAGTACTCACCGGAACAGCTTTGAAGAACATGTGGGCCCCAGAGAGTGAAGGACCAGAGGGGAGCTGCTTGCTACAGAAAGACAGCGGGAGATGAAGGTCACAGAGGGGACCAGAGGAGACAGAACTATGTTCCAAGAGCCCTCAAAGTCTTTTACACCACACCCCCTCCCCATTAGCCAGGCTTCTATTCTTTTTATACTCTGAATACCTACCTGTGACAGACACAGAGCATCGGAATCTGGAAGTCAACTGAGCAAATATTAACCACCCGAAATCAAAGCAGACAAGAAACAAAGTAGATTTGCTTTGCTAGGTGATGCTCTACCTGTCTATCTATCTATCATATCTCTATCTATCTAGTTATCATCTATCTACCTACTAACCTATCATCTATCTATCTACCTATCTAATCTACCTTGAACATACCCCCATTGACTGCAGTGAATTTGTCTATATTGCTCAGAGAGGAACATTTCTGATTTCCAGCTTTACTTGTGTCAGGGTAGTGCTGGTAAATCTATCCAGAATGATATAATAGACTCATCACAAGATGTCACTGGGGTCAGTCTCAAAAATGGGAGTCCTGTGGCAAAAATCCTTCCAGCCTTCCTCTGTGGATGACCTGGGTTGCTATGTCAACATAGAAGAGACCGTCTTTCCATTGATCCCCTTAGTACCTGCCCAGGTTGTAGGACACACAAATGACTAGGTTCCAGAATAACCAGGGCCATCAGAGAGAATTCCACCATCATCCAGGAACACTGCCTAGAAAACCATCACACCACTGATAGATCTATGGCCTGAGCCATTGGATGCTACTGCAGTGCTGTTGTCTATATATCGTTAGAGAAAATGGTATTTTTAGTGGAATTCTAACTTCATTTATATTATTTATAGAGACACAGATGATTAATTCTATGATGCATTTTTATCAATTTTATTCATTTCATGATACAATCCATCCTTTCACATTATTATTTTGAGTATTAACTCTATTCCTTCAAGTTGTGGTCATTTTCATCTCATTAGACATCAGCTATGGAATTCCTAATTTCAACAGTAGATGTGTTCTCCTTCTCCTCCTCTTCCTCCTTTTATTCCTCCTCCTCCTCCCTCCTCCTCTTTCTTCTCTTCCTTCTCTTCTTCCTAACCCTCCTCTTCCTTTTCTTTCCTCCTTCCTCTTTCTCTTTCTACTCCTCCTTCTCTTCCTCCTCCTCCTACTCCTCTTCTTCCTTCTTCTTGTCTTTCTCCCTCTCCTCCTCCCCTTTCCTTCCCCTCATCTTTTTCTATCTTCCTTTCTCCCTCTCATTCCTCCTCCTTCTCCTTCTTTTTCCTCCAGTTGATCTTTCTTGACACTTAGTTGTAATGACCAATTGGTAAGTAAGGAAAGGATTAAATATTTTAGTTCACCCTAAGAAATTTTTTTTTTACTATAGTTAATCTTAACCATGCTATACTTACTGTTGCAATTAACAGATTCCATTGGAGAAGAGCACACTGCTAAAGACTGCAGCTCAGGCACCCCGATCCAGAAATCCAAGCACCCCATTTCTCCATGTTTTGCCCCAAATGGACAGCCCCACATGTTATATGTGAAAGTGATTCACATAGAACATTATTTAAAGTGTTATCTAAAAATCACCTCCAAGCTTTGTGCACGTGCCACATATGAGACACACATAAATTTTAGCTTTAGATTTGTGATCCATTCCCCAAATAACACATTATGTACATGCCTGTATGCCCAATCTGAAAAATTCTGTAATCTTAAATCCTCCTGAACTCAACAATTTCTTTGATAAGGGATTCCCAAATTGTACTCACAAACCTAAGCTATCAGGTTCTATAAATCAAAGTTTGTACTTCTCCTTGCTTTAGTGTATATATATGTGTATATATATTCTATATAGTATATATAATTATATAAATATAAAATTATATATAAATATATAATATTTATATAAAAATATAAATATATTGTATATATAATTATATATAATTACATAGGATAACATATTAAGTATTATATGTGTATGTTATATTAGTATATGTGATATATTATAAATATATTCAGTAATATATGTATATAGATAGATTGATATAATATTTTGGGGTAGCTACTTGGGCTTGGACTCTGCACCTCTTGCTTAGCACTTTTGCTCAGTGCATCTGTGTCTCCCCTTCCATTGTTCCCCTCGAGTTTACTCTCACCTTGAAGAATGTATGATGATGTAGATCAGCTGGATGAGAAGAGGAGGGGTAGGGAAAAAGAAGCAGAGCTTGGATACTAGGTCCCCATGAAGGCGAAGCATGCTGCTAAAGTCCCAGAATGCTTCACTCATTGGAGGTGTGCCCACTTGGTCCTAATTCAGTGAGCAAGGCCATAGGACACCACTCACAAAGATTAACTTAATAAATGCGCAACTGGAAGTGACAAGGCACGGAGGTATGGAGAGATAAGTCAAACATACAACATCTGGAGTGATTGGAAAGAATATTTGCAAATAACCAAATCAGGAGGTGTAATAGAGATATAAAGCAAAGCACAGGAGGGTTGCCGGGAAGAAGGGAAGGGAAATAATGAGAGTTAAGAAACAAAGTCAAAGTTAGGCCTGAAGCAGGAGACAGGCTTCTCAAGTCAGCTTCAAAGTATTGTTTGCCTGCAAAAGAAATTACAGCAGACAACATACATTTTTAATGAGGCCCAAAAACAATATTGGAAAACAACCCATTATCATTACCTAGATTAAAAGAAAAGACAAGATTAACACCTCAGACTGCTGGTAGGCAGATTCAGGCTCATCAGCAAATGCTCAGCATCCTGCCTACCTTTTCATCTTTTTTAGGAAGATGGAGAGAAAGAGGCTGTGGAAAATTAACTCTGAGAAACTTCAGCTCTGTTTGCATCCTTTGGTAATGAATTACAGGGAAGGAAGGGAGGTGGGTTTGTTTGAGGAGAGAAAATACCCAGCCTTTCAGGAAAGTGTTGAAGTCAAGGCCTGACATATACACTTGGATTTTGTGCTCAAAGCTGGTGCTTTACCACTTGAGCCACAGCTCCATTTCTGCCTTTTTCTTTCTTTTTACTGGTTAATCAGAGATAAAAGCCTTTCCTGCCCAGGTTGGCTTGGAACCCTAATCTTCAGACCTCACTCTCCTGAGTTGCTAGGATGACAGGTGTGACCCAGCAGCACCCACAAGTAATTAAATATCTTAGACAACTCCACAGGCAGTCCAGGGGCTGGGAATATGGCCTAGTGGTAAAAGTGCTTGCCTCGTATACATGAAGCCCTGGGTTTGATTCCTCAGCACCACATATATAGAAAAAACAGGAAGTGGCGCTGTGGCTCAAGTGGTAGAGTGCTAACCTTGAGCAAAAAGAAGCCAGGGACAGTGCTCAGGCCCTGAGTTCAAGCCCCAGGACTGGCAAAAACAAACAAAACAAAACAAAACAAAAAACCCAGGCAGTCCAATAAATGAAGAATAAGGAGAAGACTCAGTGAGGAATACTATGTAACTTGTATCTATTTCTTTTGTGGGACAAAAAAAGAAAGACCAATTATTGAATACACTTTTGCTGAAAGAAGAACAACTCATATTTATTCCTTTTCCTGGATATTTTTTTAAGCAAATCTATCAGAGGCTACCTATTCTTCAAATAAGTATATAGACAATTGGCTTAATTCTATTCTTTTTTTTTTTTTTTTTTTGCCAGTCCTGGGCCTTGGACTCAGGGCCTGAGCACTGTCCCTGGCTTCTTCCCGCTCAAGGCTAGCACTCTGCCACTTGAGCCACAGCACCGCTTCTGGCCGTTTTCTGTATATGTGGTGCTGGGGAATCGAACCTAGGGCCTCGTGTATCCGAGGCAGGCACTCTTGCCACTAGGCTATATCCCCAGCCCCTTAATTCTATTCTTGTTCATGCTACCATCATACCTACATCTTCCCTCACTGAAACTTTCTCAATGGACCACAGTCAATCCCAGTAAGAAAATCATACTCCCAGAAAGAAGAGAGGCAATAGAAACAGTCAAAGGGATGGCCACGAAGGAATCAAGTGCAGAGGTCATAATAACCCAGCCAAGACCAGACTAGATTCTGGAAGCCTGAATCTAAACAGACACAAGTGCCAAACCAGCATATTTCAGTATGCCAACTGTGTTCTCTTCATTTGTGCTATTATTATTATTATTATTATTATTATTTAATAAATACTATTATTATGGCTAGGTGCCAGTGGCTCATGCCTGTAATCCTAGCTACTCAGGAGGCTGAAGGTCCAGAGGCTCATGGTTTTGAAGCCAGCCCAGGGAAGGAAAGTCTGTGAGACTCTTCAATTAATTAACCAAAAAGCCCAAAGTGGTGCTGTGGCTTAAGTGGTAGAGCACTAGCTTTGAGCTTACAAAAACTCCAGGGACAGTGCCCAGGCCCTGAGTTCAATCCCCAAGACTGACACACACACACACACACACACACACACACACACACACACACACACATTATTATGGCCTATCATAACAGGCCAAATAATATTTCCAGAGCATTTGTGCCAATCCAGATTCCTCTTTAACAATGTATGGATTTTCTTACTATGGACAAAACCAGTTTTGTCTATTCTCCCACCATTGACCACAGAACAGAACACTTTGCCTCTAGCTGCTCAAATAAATGTGTGTGGGGTTTCTTTACCTACACACAAATTCTCCAGGAACACCAGCTGTTTCCTGTCATTCAACTCCTCTACCTGAGGTTAGAGGCAGTGACAGGGCCTATCCTATTGGATGGCTCCCCCACCCATTCCAATGCCCAGGCTAGAGCCATGCACTCTGTGGGTCTGTTTGGTCAGAATGGCTTGGAACACAGGTAATACAACAATCAGTTTATATGAAGGGATCTTAAAAGGATACAAGCAGCCAGGCACTGGTGGCTCATGCTTATAATCCTCGCTACTCAGGAGGCTGAGATCTGAGAATTGGGGTTAAAAAGCTTGGAAAGGAAAATTTGTGAGACTCTTTATCTACAATGAATCACCAGAAAACTGGAAGTGATTCTGTGGCTCAGGTGGTAGAGTACTAGTCTTGAGTGAAAGAGCTCAGGGACAATGCCCGGGCCTGGAGTTAAAGTCCTATGACTGGCAGAAAGAAAGAAAGTGGAGGGAGGGATAGAAGGAGGAGGGAAAGAAGGAAAGAAGGAAGGAAGGAAGGAAAGAAGGAAGGAAGGACACAAATGAAAAACCAGCTAAAGAATAGGTAGGTGGAGTAAGATACAGAGGAGGAGGAAGGGAGGAGCTAACAGGCCCTGGGTATCTAGGAAAGATCTAGAAGATCATCCACATTCCATTCTTCGGGGATTTTATGAAAGCCTGGTTGATTGATTGATGACCTCCTTGGCCCTTGGTCAATTTGATGTTCAGCTGAGATTTCCAATTCTCCAACCCTGTGGCTGTCAACTAGCACCTTGCCATTTCCAGGAAACCTAGAAGAGTTTACTTGGTAGAACTTAAGATGCTCCAACACGTAGGAAATTTAAAGGCTTTTTAGGGACTTGGGAAATTCAAAATCTTATGTGAGGACTGTTGTATTGTGGTAAGGTGAGAAAATGGAGAAGCCTCATTTTGAGAGGTCAAATCTTGGGGCCAGCAGCTTCATGATGGACTCCCATCTCAAAGACCAGCAGTCAGCAAATACACTTCACACTGGCAGGAAACTGAGCCATGAAAGGAAAGAAGAACAAAAACAATACCAACAAACCAATTCAACCCCAGTGGAGAGCTGAAGTGGGACGCCATGGTGACTGGAGTAGAGACGGGACACAAGAGACACATGGCATGGCATAATGGCGCCTGAGCTGATCCAGGTCTAAATAGGCTCAGGTCAGGGGGCAGAGTCACAGGAAACTCCCAGTCCCAGGCTCTGGACTGACAAGTTCAGTAGCCTATCATCCAAGTGCCTGCCTCACCTCCAGGGATTCAGGTATGCCCATCGCCTGAGAAGGGAGGGGCTTCATCTTCCCCCACCGTGAAGACAAGATACCAGACTCTACCATCCACCATGTGGCCAAGATGGCGCTGGCCAGACCTCATCTCCCCATTTCAGTCCCAGGATAGAGGTATAGACCAATTGGTTCTCTTAGCATCCTATCACAAGAGTTTTGGGGGCTCGATGTCAGAAACCAGTGATTTATTTCTACTTCTTTTCTTTTCTTTCTTTCTTTTTTGGTGGTCCTGGGGCTTGAACTCAGGACCTGAGTGCTGTCCCTGAGCCTCTTTGTGTTCAAATCTAGCACTCTACCACTTGAGCCACAGCACCACTTCTGGCTTTTTCTGAGTGATTGGAGATAAGAGTCTCACGGGGACTTTCCTGCCTTGGGCTGGCTTTGAACCTCGATCCTCAGATCTCCCCTTCCCGAGTAACTAGGATTATAGGCATGAGCCACGGGTATTTGGCTGGATTTTTAATTTCTATTTTCCTGATAACTCCTCAGTTTCTGAGCACCTTTCATCCGTTTATGAGCCTTTTGATGTCTTTTTGTTTTAATAACCCTATTCAAACTCTTGGCCATTTTTCTATGGGACTTGTTTTTTCTTGGCATTTGTGGCAATGCTTCATACATTTTATACATAAGTCTGTTGAAGTGATATGTGTTTATAAATACCTTTGCTTTTTCACTCTTTATTGGTGCCACCATTTTGTGACCAAAAGTTCTACATGTTCCTTTTTTTTTTTTTAACTTTTAGTTGACATTGGGGTTTGAACTCAGCAACTTGAAGTTTATCAGCTTGTATGTTGAGCTGGTACTCTCCCACTTTAGCTAAGCCTCAATGCTTCTATTCTTAATATAGTCTAAGTCAGACATCTTTTATGTAATGGTTAATATATTTTTTGTATATACCATTTAAGAGTTATTTTACAGCAGATACTGGTAGCTCACATCTGTAATCCTAGCTACTCAGGAAGCTGTAGTCTGAAGATCGTGGGTCAAAGCAGACAAATCAGGGAGACTCTTATCTCCAATTAGCCAGTTGAAATTGCAAAGTGGAGGTGTTGCTGAACTGAGAGGGTACCAGCCTTGAGTGAAAAGGTCAAGTGAGAGAATACAAGGCCCTGGGTTCAAGCCCCAGTACCCTCAGAAAGGGAGGGAGAGAAAGAGAAGGCTGAAAAGAGAGAGGGAGGGAAGAAGAGAGAGAAATTTAGATTTATAACCTACTTAGATTTGCTTTTGGTATAGCACTCAAGGAGTAGCTACTGGTCAGTATTTTTTGTGTACGTGTTATTCTATCTCATGCCCATTAAAAAAAATCTTTTTCTTGACAATTTGTTTGTAGTTTCCTTAAATGAACAGCTCATATGTGCAAAGCTTTCTAATCTGTCTCATTGATCTCCCAGTTCTTGTACAAACATCACCACATTCATAATTACAATAGCTCTAAATTTGTGTTTGTTAGAACAAGTCCCCTTTGGGGGTTTGGCTTTTCCAATAACATTTAATTAATCTTCATCCTTTCAATTCACATACAAGGCCGACTCAACGAGTCCGACTGGTAAAATAGTGAATTCCAGATGGTGAGTGAAAATGTTCTGCCTGGAATAAACATTTTGTCAGTGGTTTCTCTGTTACACATTCCTATATTGGCTTGTTGGTATTTGTTTACTGTATCTCATGTGTTTTCCTGAATGACATGGGAGTATGGTTTTCTTTTTCATATTAATCTAGGTAATAGATTGTGCTACCAAGTTTATGTGGATAAATGGAAACAATGCCTCACTTTTTGTATGAATTTTGGGTACATATGACATTATTCCTTTCTTAACTATTTGGTAGAAGCCAGGCATCGGGGGCTTATGCCTGTAATCTTAGCTACTCAGGAGATTGTGATCTGAGGTTCACCATTCAAAGTTAACCAGGGCAGGAAAGTCCACGAGACTCATATTTTCAATTAACCAGCAAAAATGGCAGAAGTAGAGTTGTGGCTCAAGTGGTAGAGTGCCAGAACTGAGTGAAAAATAAATCTCAAGGATACTACCCAGGCCTTGAGATCAAGCCTCAGGACACACACACACACACACACACACACACACACACACACACACCCCTGGCAGAATTCACAGGCAATTGCTTATGTCTGGAACTTTCACTGTAATAAACTGTATTCCATGGGTTTGATTTCACAAGTACTTACAGGAAAGTTCATTTGTTTTTCTGTTTCTTCCTGTGTATTTGAATTTTGCGTATATATATATATATATATATATTTTTTTTTTTTTTACTGTGGCTACAACCTTTGCCTTTTGTTCTACCCCTTGAGCCAGGCCCCAGACCTTTTGCTTTTACTTTTCAGAAGTTTTGGTCTTAGACCACTATCTTCCTCCTCCCACTGCCTCTGGAATACCTGGGATTACAGGTGTGAACCTTCTCCCCAGTCACACTGACCTGAAGCAGTGTTCTTCGCATCTCCTCAAAACAGCTAGGATTACAGGAATGTGCCACAAGGCCCAATCTGACCACAGTAAGTCTGACTATGGTTGAAACATTTTTTTTTTTTTTGGCCAGTCCTGGGGCTTGGACTCAGGGTCTGAGCACTGTCCCTGGCTTCTTTTTGCTCAAGGCTAGCACTCTGCCACTTGAGCCACAACACCACTTCTGGCCATTTTCTGTCTATGTGGTGCTGGGGAATCGAACCCAGGGCCTCATGTATATGAGGCAGGCACTAGGCCATATCCCCAGCCCCTGGTTGAAACATTTTAAAGATGTTTTCAGAAAAACTTCCCTCATCGTTGGCTTAAATGAAACAAAAATCTAATGTTGACATGAAGTGATAGGATAAATGAATAAGGCCATAACATAAACTATTATTAAAATGATCTGTAGAGCTCAAGGAGAGGCTCAAGTCACAGAGTGACTGCCTAGCAAGCACATGGTCCTGACTTCTAAGCTCATTCTATCTGTCTATATCTGTCCGTCTGTCTATCATCTTCCTATTGTCTATCTATCATCTTTTATCTATCATCTAATCTAACTTATCTATCTTCTATTTACCTAATCTATTTGCTCTATCTGATCTGAAATATGTATAAATGATCTGAATTATAAATATATATGAATATGTAAGTACATAAATGATCTAAAATGAAAATGCAGTGGGAAGTTTTTAATTCAAGAATTTAAAAGCTACACATGCCTTTCACTCCAAAGAAACAACTTTTCAACACTCTGTCCTACTGTATGTGTATGCATGCCACTCGTCATTTAAATGGCGAGGACAGAATCAAAATAAGTGACAGTTGCTTAAATCTTGTAACAAATCAATCCACCACATTGAAGATACTGTCGCTAAAAAAACACGAGCGCTCAGAGAAAAGCTGAAGTCTATTTTGAAGTGGACATTGTCATATTTATTTTCATTGAACTACTTTTTATTTTTTAAAACTTCTTCTCACATATTTTACCAAGATGTGAATCAAAGAAACATGCCTCAGGACTTGCTTTAAGGTGTTCAATTGGCATGATCCGGCCAGTGTCTTCCTTGAGAACACAAGAAGTAGAAAACAGAAATGTCATCTGATTATATTGTGAATTTGCAATATCTAACAGCTTCATTGCTATGGTCCCATGCTGACTGTAATAGATATTCTCTATATAACATGAGTATATTGTACATGAGAATTTATGGGATTGACTTACATGACTGGAGACTTGGAGTGAAAGAATATATGTTGTGCAATATCTATTCTACATATTATAAAATATCTATAACATGTGATATATATTCTATATCATATACAAATATATTATAAATGGAGGTTTATGGGAGATTTGTAGTGCAGTAATGGCTGTCTACATTGAAGGGAGACACAGAACCCAGTAGCTACTCCATCCAAGAAGCTTGGAGTCTTTGAGAAGCTCAAGCCAAGGATTTAGCACCAGTCTGAAGCTAAGGGCTAGGAAATGCCTGTGGTGTTGCTGGCGAGAGGGACTTCACATCAAAAGACAGGAGAAGCTGGAGTCTGATGTCTCAGGACGATGGCAGCAGTAGAGTCACCAGTGCAGGAAGAAGGGAGTTTGCATGCATGGACCCAGATTTCTCCTACTTCATTCTATTCCAGCCCACACGTGGTTCTGCACACACTCACAGCAGGTCTTTGCCCCACGGTTGCTGCCTGCCGTGCCGATCATTTGTGGAAGTTGTCCTTATGGGGCAGCTTGCTCAGCTGATCTGAGTCATCGCTCAGTCCAGTCAAGTTGCTCAATGCCTAGATTAAGGACTGCTCAATCTCAGACCCCGCCATCTAAGTCTATTTGGTCTGAGATTGGGCACTTGGCTCATGAGCAACTTTTCAAAGTCTAACCTAAGTGAGGTCAGATTTCAGAACCACAGCCCTGGGATACAAGATTCCAGGTAACCTGGAATTTGAATTTTCAGCTGAGAATAAAGCAAGCTGATTAAGGAAGCTATCACATCAGGGCTCTGGTGCTTTCTAACATCTCAGTTTAATGGTGTGGAAGATAAATGGCCTCAAATCTATGAACTGCTTTGAATATCTCCGAGAAAAGTCAAGCTTATTAGTTATATAATCATATGATAATGAGACATGTATGTGAATGCTTAATTGAAACACAGAGAATAGGGTGCAAAATGAGAGGAACCCTAAGCAATTCTCTCAGGAACTAAATGAAAATTAATTAAGAGCTAGGCACTGGCAGCTCACACCGGTAATCATAGCTACTCTGGAGCCTGAGATTGGAGGATTGGAGTTTGAAGTTAGCCCATGCAGATAAATCCAAGAGACTCTTATCACTGATTATACAGTAAAATGTTAAAGATGATTTATTGTAATCGATATTATACCTATAAACCCAATAGTTAGCCAAGAGCATATCAAAATGTTGAATCTATACTTCAGCCTCCTAGTCTGATTATGGTAGTTATTGCATGTCCCAGTGGTTCCACAACTTACCTCAAATTTCCTGCCTGGGCTGGCTTTGAACCGTCATCCTCTGTTCTCAACCTCCAAAGTAGCTGGGATTCCAGGTGTGAGCCACTGGTGCCTGGCTCAAATTCTGTTTTAAATACAGAAGTGGAAATAGGTATTTCTACCATTTCCTACTGACTTAAGGATAATCTATATCCCTATAGGATTAAGATTTATTTAAAACAGAGGAAGATCCTTTGTTCTGAATGGCTGGTAGAGCTGTGTCGTCTACCTGCAGACAGCGAGGCAGCTCAGAGCAATTCCCAGAGGGAATGGTGTGGCATTGCTTGTCAGTTAGGAGATTTCCTTACAAAAAAAGATTAGTAGCTTGCCACTGATAGCTCATACTTGGTATCCCAGCTACCCAGGAGGCTGAGATCTGAGGATCAGGGTTCAAAGCCAGTCTTGGTAGGGAAGTCCATGAGACTCTCATCTCCAATAAACCACCAGAATACCAGAAGTGGAGCTGTGGCTCAAAGTGAGTAGAGCTCTAGCCTTGAGCAAAAGAGCTCAGGGACAGCACCCAGGCCCTTAGTTCAAGTCCCAAGACTGACAAAATAAAAATAAAATAAAACAGTATGTATTACTAACAGGGAGTTTCAGTGTAATAATTCTATGCAGGTATAGTGTGTACTTCAAATGAATTTACCTTTTCTTCATAGTTCCATTTTACATGCATGATCTATATCATCTCCGTCATCATCGTCATCATCATCATCCTTTCAGATCTACGTTCTACACCTGAGAGAGAATATCCAATATTTGGCTCTTTTGAGCTTGTGTAATTCAAGATGGTGATGTCCAGTTCCATTCACTTTCCTACACATGATATCATCCCAGTTTATTTTGATCTTCTTTACAACTGGGTATTATTCCAAGCTATATTGGAACATGCGGTATCTTATCTCTGTCGCTATCTATCCGCTATCTATGATCTATCCATCCATGGAAAGTATAATGTGTAGATATTTTTTAATTCATTCACCACTGGATGAGCACTTGGCTCATTCCAGAGTTTGGCTATTGTGAACAGAGCTACGATGCAGGCATCTCTCCTATCTATTGATTTCTACTCCTGCACATAGAGACCCGACACTGCAATGGCAGAGATCTGGTGCTGTGCCATTCTAGACTATTCTAGTCTCCTTTCCCAGACGTCTGTGGGGCAGTTTGGCAGAGCTGGGGTTACCATTCTGTCAACCAACTGAGCTTGATGGTTGTTCCAAAATCCCGAGAGGACCACTTAGAATTGCAATTGATGGTCCACAAATACACTCATGTTTATTAAGAACAGTCAGGTTTAAAACCTGGATTTTGTTATGCAATTCTAGTGATTCATCTTTTTTTTTCTGTTTGTTTTGTTTTGATAGTCCTGGGATTTGAACTCAGGGCCACAAACTTGCTAGGTAAATGATCCACTAATTGAGCTATGCCTCCTCCTCTTCTTCTTCTACTTCTTCTTCCTTTTCTCCTCCTCTTCCTCTTCCTCTCATTCTTCCTCCTCCTCCTCTTCCTCTCCTTCCTCCTCCTCTTCCTCTTCCTTCTTCCCTCTTCTCTTTCTCTTCTTCTTCCTCCTCCTCTTCCTCTTCTTCTTCCTCCTCCTCCTCTTCTTCTTCTTCTTGTTCCTCCTCCTGCTCTTCCTTTTCCTCTCCTCTTCCTCCTCCTCCTCCTCCTCTTCCTTCTCTTCCTCCTTCTTCTCTTTCTCCCTTCTTCCTTCTTTAAAAAAATTGCATTTAAAAAGCCTCTTGTGCTTTTATGCCCAGGCTAGCCTTAGCCTGTGGTGGTCTTACCTATTCTTCACGCATAGCTTAGATTACAGGTACTAAACCCTATGCTTGACTTATCTGTTGAAATAGAGTCTTGCTAATTTTTTTCACTCAGGTTGGCCTTGAACTAAGATCCTCCTATCTCTGCTTCCTGAGTAGCTTAAATTACAGGCAAGAGTCAGTATACTTCCTTTCTTCTTTTATGTTTTTCAGACAAGGCCTCACTTTGTAGGTCAGGGTGACCTAGAACTTATGATCCTACTGCCTCTGCCTCCTGATGGTTGGGATTTTGGATGTTCACCACCAGGTTTGACTGTGATTCTTCTTTTTACACTTAATTTGACTGCTACTCAATATTTCCAGCCTTCTTTTGTTCCATTCCTCTAGTCTTTGCTTCTTCCTCATTGAATCCCATGTATTGCTTGTTCTCTTATGTGTGGTTTATGCTTGCTTTACATCCTGTATACTTCCACCTTCAATGGCGTCCTTGTATGTCCCAAGTTCTAATTTTTATACAGCCCTATCCTATCATGATGATGGATTAAGTTAAAAAAATCAAAGAGTAGCTAAATCTGTTGCTGTCTTATTTCTGCTTCTTAATAACTGAGGAGTGGGTACAGTGTATATTTGAGCCCTTGACAGTTTTTCTTTTAAGAAGCCTTGTATATTATAGTTTGCTAAAGGAAACTTACTTTTCTCTGTGCTCTATGTTTGGGTTTCTTCCCCCAATAGAAGTCCAAACCAGATATTTTATCAAACTGACAGTGTGGTATTCATTTTTTTTTCAAATTTCTAGTTCTTGGAAGGTTGCCTTGAAAAGCCACAAAGTTCTTTAATTGTCCAGAGCACCTGCTACAAAATACCTCAGTGTTAAATTATTTGTTTTTCCCCCTTTTGGAAGATCACAGTACAAGTTCTGTTAATACTTTGACGCCACGCCAGAATATACAACACTCGTTTAAGATGGAGTATTAAAAGCTCTATTCACCAATTTTAAGAGAAGGTGTGTATGTGTGTAAGAATAAGGGTCTTTCACACATTCTCTCTGTAATTAGAAATGTAAAATGACTCTTGATTCATCTACTCAGCAGATGGAAATATTATGAAGGTTTACTGTATAGTCCACTTGTATTTTCTAGCCATGTATATGCATATATATGTATATATATATATATATATAATAGTGATCTTATTCATTTATTTTGGATTTCTTTTGCTCCCCCTCATTTCTTTTTTTTAAAGTCCTCAAAAGTGCCAAATAAGAAAGAACTTTTTATATGAGCTAAATCAGTCATGCATATAGGTGGATTCCTCTCTGCCTGGAAAAAGTGCCATCAGGTTTTGAACCACAGCTCTGACCAAACACACACAGCCGGTCTTGTTCTAGCAGAGTCTACCCTTGTTGTGCTTCTCAATGACCTACATAGTGCCTGGATCTTGCTTAGCCTTTGAAAGGAGGGTGTGCTGGCCGGGTTGTGATTGCTCACTGGTTCATTCCTACATGTTTTGCAGTTTCTAAGTGCAGACTCATGTTTCTCTTCTGGGGTTCTTCCAGTTGAAAGATATCAGTGAGAAACTTTGGGGCCTATAGAAGATCACCGATCAAATTTTACTTGGATAGGTTAAAGTATATGCCTGGTAGTATGGGAAGGAAAATAGCATGAGCTATCATACACACACATACTCACATACATGCAAACACACACTCACGCACACAGTGCTTACTTTGTTCATAGCAGATAGAGAGTGATTTTGAAGACTTTGAGTAGGTATTCATGGCTTGTATGCCTGGACCAGAGCTAACTCAAACGTTATCCTCTGAACACTGGACCATTTCTGAAGCTATGGTGGTTCTAAGAATCCACTCAGGATGTTTCCAACTGGCTGATGACTGAACTAAAAAGTTCAATTTTCTTTTTGTGTCAGTCCTGGGACTTGAACTTAGGGCCTGGGCACTGTTCCTGAGTTCTTTTTCTCAAGGCTAGTGCTCTACCACTTGAGCCACAGATCCACTTGCAATTTTTTGGTGGCTCATTGGAGATGAGAGTCTCAGGGACTTTCCTTCCCAGGTTGGCTTTGAACCATGATCCTCAGATCTCACCCTCCTGAGTAGCTGGGATGACAGCTGTGAGCTACAGACTCCTGGCCAAAATATTCCTTTCCAAGGACAGTAAGAAATACAGAGAATACATCATGGATGTATTCTAATATGGATTAGAAGTAGAGATGGAAGGGACAATCCTATACATCCTTATATCAGCCAGAGTGGATTAGCAGGTGACATGATTTGTTCCTCTCATTCAATAGTCTCTTGAACCAGTGAGCCTCTGGTTTCTGTGCCCCTTCCTTCCTTCATATTTAGTTATGCATTCCTTTCCCACAATTGGCTGCTTTATGATTATTGTTTGTAATTGTTATACTTCTTTTGTTTTCCTTTGGTGCTTAAAGGACTGCCTCTCTTTTCATTTCCCTTCCCTTGCCTTTTCTAAATTTGTTTCTTTGCTTCTGTTTTTGTTTGTGTGTTGTGGGGGACACAACTCACGACATAACCCAGGCTGGCCTCAAATTCACAACCCTTCTGTCACTGCCTTTTGAGTGTTGAGATGCAAGCATGCATTAGCGCACGCATCTTGATTTTTTTGAGATTTTTTTTTTTGCTTAAAATATAGAATTTGCTTTAAAAATACAGAATTGGCTTAAACATACAGAATTGGCTTATGCCTGCTATCCTAGCTACTCAGGAGACTGAGATTTGAGAATCACAGTTCAAAGTCAACCTGGGCAGGAAAGGCCATAAGACTTATTGTTTGTTTGTTTTTTTGCCAGTCCTGGGGCTTGGACTCAGGGCCTGAGCACTGTCCCTGGCTTCTCTTTTTGCTCAAGGCTAGCACTCTACCACTTGAGCCACAGCACCATTTCTGGCCATTTTCTATATATGTGGTGCTGAGGAATCGAACCCAGGGCTTCAGGTACATGAGGCAAACACTCTTGTTGCTAGGCCATATTCCTAGCCCCGGCCATAAGACTCGTTGCCAATTAACCACTAAAGAGCCACAAGCAGAGCTGTGGCTCAAGTAGTAGAGTGTTAGCCTTGAGGAATAAAAGCTCTAATCCTGTGTTCAAGCTTTATTAATTATTAATTTTCACATGAATAGATAATCTTGGTGAATGTATAGACAGCACTTGCCTCTGACTCTTTTTTTTTTTTTTTTTTTTTGGCCAGTCCTGGGCCTTGGACTCAGGGCCTGAGCACTGTCCCTGGCTTCTTCCCGCTCAAGGCTAGCACTCTGCCACTTGAGCCACAGCGCCGCTTCTGGCCGTTTTCTGTATATGTGGTGCTGGGGAATCGAACCTAGGGCCTCGTGTATCCGAGGCAGGCACTCTTGCCACTAGGCCATATCCCCAGCCCCATGCCTCTGACTCTTAAAAGTCTCACTCTGATAAGGAAGACTCAGAAATGGGGGGACAGAGAGTGAACAAAGGCAGCTGCGGTCCTCACTGGACACGATGTGGAAAATGAACTCGACAACTTGTGGGTGGGAATGGGAGGGGAAAACTGGGAGAGAGCGAGGGAAGGGGGGACACGGTCCAGAGAGAAATGCACTCATGACCTGACTTATGGAACTGTCACCCCTCTGTCCATCACCTTCGCATAAGAATAAACATATTTATGAAAAAAAAAAACCCAAAATAATAATGCTCTACCAAGTACAATGGATAGCAGAAGCCTTCACCCGTGATCTCCTGGAGCTCAGTCAGATGAGAACCAGAGCAGAGCTAAGTGTTGTATTCAGTCTGCAGTGACACCTACACGGCTCAGATGGGAACGCCTGACTGCTTAGAAGAGACTATTTCAGTCTTCTCTCTGAGGAAGGATTTTAGGACCCTTGAAGAATGAGAAGCAATTACCCGAGAAGAAAGAATCATGCAGAATAGTGTAAAGGGGAAAGTTCCAGGCACGGAAGAGCAACAACATGAACAGCCAACAAGTGCCTAGCAAGTTGGAGACTATAGGATGACAACTTGGTAATTGACACATAGTAGGCCATCGATAGATATTTGGTGAGCAAATGAATGGGGGGGAGGGGGGAGCTGGTTGCTGAGGAGTCTGAAAAACTTTGAGGAGCAGCTCTCTGGTTGAAGGGCATTGCAATGGTTTATTCTGAAAGGAGGGGACCAAGTATGAGTTCTCTGTCACTTTTCATAATGAAATAGAAAAATCATTGGAAACTTCCTTGGACTTTCTTTCTTTCCTTCCTTCCTTCTTCCTTCCCTCTCCTCCCCCTCCTTCATTCTTTCCCTCCCTCCTTCCTTCTTCCCTTTCTCCCTCCATCTGTCCTTCTTTCCTTCTTCCCTTCCTCTCTCTTTTCTTCTTTCCTTCCTTCCTTCCTTCCTTCCTTCCTTCCTTCCTTCCTTCCTTCCTTCCTTCCTTCCTTTACTTCCTCCTCTCCCTCCATCTTTCCCTTCTTCACACCTTCCTTCCTTTCTTCTTTCTTCCCTCCCTTCCTCCTCCCCTCCCTCCCTCTCTCCTTCCCTTCCTCCCTCTTTCCCTTCCTCCTTTCCTTTTCTTTTTTTGTGTCAGTTCTGGGGCTTAAACTCTGGGCCTGAGCACTGTTTCTGGGCTATTTTGTTTAAGGCTGGCACCCTACCACTGAGCCACAGTTTCACTCCAGATTTCTGATGGTTAATTGAAGATACGAATCTCACAGACTCTCTTGCCTGGATTGCCTTTGAACCACAATCCTTCAGCTCTTCAGCTGCTTGAGTAGTTAGGATTCTAAGTGTGACCTACCAGTGCCAGGCCACTAGGACTTCTTTAAAAAGCTTTTAGAGAAACATACAAGACAAAAGGAAAAGAAAACAAAAAACAGCAGCAAAGAAGAAAACCCTGGTTTCCATTTTCTGGAGTTTATTTTGAGAAATATTATTTTATATTCTCAGATGCAAATTGGCATTTCACCTCTGTGTTCCTAAAAATGTCCTCCTTTGGTCTCACTGGGTGTGAATGCCTGGAGAAGTATATAATTTATCATGTCCTAGTGTATTTTTTTAAACCATCCAGTGTGTTCACTTGTAGATTTATAGACATATGCTAGTTACCATGAATGTGGAAAACAGTGCAATCTATGTTTCTTTACTTTACTTAAATTTCCAAGTCTTTCCATTTCCTTACAAGTGGTACAATATCATTCTTTCCTTTTGTCTTATTCATTTATCTGTCTTTGAGAGGATGAAGGGGACAAAGAGTGAACAAAGGTAGCCGTGGTCCTTACTGGACACCATGTGGAAAATGAACTCTACAACTTGTGGGTGGGGGCGGGAGGGAAAAACTGGGAGAGAACGAGGGAAGGGGGGACACTGTCCACAACAAAGCATACTCTTTACCTGACTCATGTAACTGTCACCCCTCTGTATATCACCTTTATAATAACAATAAAATATACTTCATAAAAAAATAGAAAAGCTCTTGGATGGGTAAGACCAGTGGTGAGGTACATTGTGTCTGATTTTTTTTCCTTGTCCTGACAATGTTATGACTGACACAGAACTACCAATAGACAAAACACAATGCACCGAAATCCTTTCGAATAACACGGGACTACAAGTCTCTTGAATAGATGGCCCATACCGTTCCTAAGATCTTAGAACATTCCAGGTCAGATAGACAAGCTCCCGTGGTTCAGCAGCAATGATACCATGGATGAGGAGAAGATAATGAATGTCTGTTTCTCAAAGAAGACACTGTCTCCTGGCCTCCCAGGAAGTGTTTCCTCCTTCTAGTCTTCTAGAATGTTCTTTTGAGGAACAGTTAAGATCCTTGTCTTGTCACCAAGCAGATGTGATGAACACATCTTCTTGTCCAGAATTTACCCTTGTATAAATCTGAAAAGATCAGAAAGGTACTTCTAGCCCACTCCTATTTCCCCTGGAACTCTGAAATACATTTGAGTCTTCAAAATGTAATGGTTTTTATAGGACAGATACACACAACTGAAGCCAGAAGGTATTCTCAAAAGGTCCTTGAAAGCAACCTGCTGTTTTTCTGCCATTACCGTAAATAAGACAAAATGTTTTAAAAGGGGTGAGAACCTTTGTGACAAAGGAGTGAATATGGTTGTAATTATTTCAGTTAACAAATACATCAAGTGTAAAGAGTGACATTTCAGGCCAGATTCTGACCTGTAGAGTGGTTACCTTGAGTTAATTATGTATTCATTAGACTCTGCTTTTAACCTACAATCAATCCATGTATCTATCCATACAGTATTGTTTAAAAGCCTCACAGACCTGGGCTGGTTTCGAACTGCAATCCTCAAATCTCAGTCTCCTGGGTAGTTAGGATGGCAGGTGTGAGCCTCGTGCTTGGCTTTTAGCTTTCCATTCTCTTCAAGATCTCTATTTTTTTTTTTTACTGTGCTATGCCCTATATATTATTAACTTAAGGAAAAAGTACACATTCTTCATAGATTCATTGAAATTTGCAAATATTCTCATGGAATCAAACCCACATGGGGTAGTAAGTCCTGTGACATTTCCTGCCTTGATTTGCCATCACAACCATTCTGCATTCTTTGTGAGGCCTAGGCCTATGGTCCTTGGTTATTTTCATGGTTTCTGCAATGGAATTACCATTTCCAGTTTGTGGAAGGTCTGGGAGGCGAAATGTGATAGGACTGGCATGAAGGAATGGCACACTCAAAAACAATCTACTGAAATGTTGAGTTGATTAGGTTTGAGTGGCTAAAAGCAAAAGATGGGGAGGGGGTGGGAGGAATTTACCCAGTTTTCTTTTCCACTGACTTCCTGTTGCATTATGGTGGCTTCTTGAATGTTGCATAATATAAATCATCTTGCCACTAGAAGACAAGTTGGAGTACTGCAAACTCAGCAGATTTACTTCATTATGTGTATATATATACATATCTATCTATCTATCTCTAATTATTATCTATATCTATCTATCTATCTGTGTCAGTTAAGTGATCTGAATTAGTTCAGACCAAGAGAGCATCTTATATCACCTAATGAAGCAAATACACCCTGGAATCTTTACAGCCATATTCACAAGGTTGGCAGAACAGAGTTTGTTTTCCTCTGCCCGGCACCATTGGCATTATTATTTGGGGGGCAGATCTGAATGAAAATAGCCCTGGGTTTCCATGACATGGTTCTAATAATTGTTGAAAAAAAGTGCCACAAGGAAAATAAAAAGAGTCAGCTATAATTCTTGCAAAGTGGTCTGTTTAGTTTCCCTCGTTGCCATAACATCAGATTAAAAGCACTGCTTCTCTCCTCGGCTGGCGTGGCCTGAGGTGCAGCGAGCAGCCAGCCTCCTTGTCTTGTCAAGGCGTTCGCAAGGCTGGCGTGATCCCCATCCTCGTGTATGAATGGAACAATTCACACTGCTGTAACAGAGATCTAGAGGTTAAAACCCAAACACGCGAGCAAAGGATACGGGAAACACTTGGGAACAGCTGGGCCAGATGAATAACTCAATTGGATGCCATAAGGAACAAATTAAACAACTGACTGGAGACCAGACTGCCCCTGTGACAGACACTTTAATCAGGAAGTCAAAAGCTGATTGACAAGATGAAAAGCTGGGTGACATGAAAAATGGAAACAGAAAGAACAGCACAAGAAAAGAGCACCCTAGGTCGCCATGCTGACAAAAATAATCAAGGAAGACAGGCCATAATCCAAGCTTCGAATGTTTGGCATGAGGCTAGTTATGAGAATCTGTGGCCAAGAGGAAAAAGAAAACTGTTATTAAGTAAGGAAATTATCTGGCTCTCTAGAATTCACTATTTCACGTTCACTAGAGGATTTGCTTGCTTGCTTGCTTTTCTCTTTTTCTTTTTTGATGCATACATGATAGCTCTGGTTCAGTTTCACAAGATTAATTAAAAAGTGCTAATATATCTGGATCTGAGGCCCTAGCTTTGTCTTTAAGAGGGTTTGTGATGTGTAAGTAAATAATACGTACAATAAACATCTCTAATGGCAAAATAAAATACCTACTAAGTCCTATACAGAGCCCAGAGAAAAAAGAGGCAGCCATTTCTGATAGAAGTTTTTGGGGATCCTGCTTAATAACTCTGATGCTAGATTCCTAAGGTGGAATTACTTTTGGGATACAAGGATGAGCCTCATGCAAGAGGAAACATTTGTCTGTATTATTTTTTAGGTGTTTCAGAATGAGCCACCTGCCGCCCATCAGATAAATGTGTGGATGAATATCTGAAGATGAATAGGCTAATGATGTTCTTTTGGTTTGGGTTTTTTGTAAAGACACATGACATAAAAGTTTGTCACTACTCTTGGGACAAATGTGTGCATTTCTGTTGTAGAGTTTAGGTTCACATAAATACTTTATAATTCTCTTGTGAATCACTTGCCAAAGGAAAGCTCCCCCCACCCCTACCCCCCAAAATAAGCAGTGGAATACGCTGACTTCATGCCTTTTGACAAACTCATCTGCCCTTTAGAGAGAGAAGAAAAAACAACACAGAAGGCTTACAGGAAATATCTAAAGATCAATTGACACTGTCTCTGTGGGATTTCTACACTGGAGTTAAACCCACATTGCAAGAGAAAAGATGTTTTAATTCATTGTCTTAGCCTATTGGTGTTCAAACCATATTTCAAGTCTCTGGGGGAGGGTGGTGTTTGAAAGAAATGTATGGTCACTGAGGATATGTTTTATTTGTATCCGTTCTATTCTCTTCAAGTCTCTCAGATTTTAGAGTTCTAGGGGCATTAAAAACATTGTCAAAGGTTTTCTGGCCTTCAAAGAAAGCATGTAAAAGAAAAAAAACCCTGCTACTTTGATGCTCTTGTCCTTAATGTTTTAGCATGCTACTGATGGACTGAACATAGCTTAAACTGGAGGCCAAGCTGACATATTTCTCTTGACATCAAGTACCTTCTAGAAACTCAAGCTGAATATATTGTTGGTGGCATTCTGGATGTACCTAGGTCATCATCAAAAATTCTTCAGTATGTAAGACTTCAGTCCGTAAACCTAGAGATTTACTTCTGCAATATACTTTAATTTTTTTTGGTGAATCAAACTTGGCTCTAAGCAATTAGTTTCTTCTAACTGCCTTGATGTACAATTGTCTATACTGTTAGCTAAGCAACTGAAATTTAATTTAATTCTATTCGGAATGCTGGGCAGACCCTGAGTCTTACTAATGTAGAAGCAACTTTAAAAGGATGGCACTGACATTTTAGCACATTTTCAAAACCCAGAGCTACATAACATCAAATGTGTCAGGAGATTCATTTACTGCATTTCTATTCACCCTAAGCGGATTGGAAAGCCTGACCCCTCATGCTTCACTCGTTTGCTGTAAAAAGGGAGCTTCTTACATTACCCTAAAAGATCCTAAGTTCATCTTGCTTGGTAGTTCAGCTTTTGCTTTCCTCATGTTTCCCCTGGCCTAACATAAATGTCCTATATCACCCCTAAAGTTCTCAGAACTGGGTGAATTCCCCATCATCTACTAGGATACCAAGATGGTGGCGAGGACAAGATGGCCTTCCTTAGACCCAGTACCCATATTTCAGAGCTTCAACATGTGATTATGGGAGAAGTCCCAAACAGAGTGTCCTTAATAAGTTTCCTCTCACCCATCTACTCCTTCCTACTGGGGCTTGAATTCAGACTCATGCTCTTTCCTGCCTCCTCTCCCTTTCTCTCTCCTCCATCACATCTCTGCCTTGCCTCTCTTCTCCTCTTCTCTCCTCTCCTCTCCTCTCCTCTTCCCCTCTCCTCCCATCCCCTCTCCCCGCTCCCCTCTCCTCCCCTCTCCTCCCCTCTCCTTCCTTACCCTCTCTTCTCTTCTTCCTCTCCTCTCTTCCTCTCCTCTCCTTTTCTCTCCTCTCCTCTTCTCTTCATCTCTCTCTTTTCTTCTCTCCTCTCCTCTGATCTTAGTGTCATTCCTGCTGCCTCCTTTAAGACCCTCTGAGTCCACTTATCCACCCCAGATTTTGGCATTTTCCTAGCTTTTTACCCTCACCGGTCCTTTGTTCTGCTATTGCATCCCCAGTGGGTTCTAGTCAATATATCAACTTAGTCTTTCCTGGCTGTTGGAAGGCTGAGGAACGAGCATGATGGAATTCAGTCAGGAGGCAGGTTGGGAGGACTGTGGGAATGGAGTCAATCTTATCATTCATGGAAATAATCCATCATCATTATTAGGTTTTTGTTTGTTTGTTTTGTTTTTTGCCAGTCTTGGAGCTTGGACTCAGGGCCTGAGCACTGTCCCTGGCTTCTTTTTGCTTAGGGCTAGCACTCTACCACTTGAGCCACAGCGCCACTTCTGGCCATTTTCTGTATATGTGGAGTTGGGGAATTGAACCCAGGGCTTCATGTATGGGAGGCAAGCACTCTTGCCACTAGGCCACATCCCCAGCCCCTTGGTTTTGTTTTTTAACTGTATTTTTTTGTCTTTTCTTTTTTGGTACTGGGGATCGAACCCAGGATGTTGCATTTGCTAGGCAAGCACTTTGCCACTGAGCTATATCCCAGCCCTCATTATCATTATTATTTGGTATTTCCTTCAAAGAATAGAGGAGAGCCAAGCACCTGAGTGGCTCAACCTGTCATTCCAACTACTCAGGAGGCTAAGATATGGGGATCCTGGTTTGAAGCCAGGATAAGTAGACAAACCCTTGAGACACGTATTTTAACAACCTAACAAAAAGCTGGAAATAGAGTAGCTCAAGTGGTAGAGTGACAGCCTTGAGTGAAAGAGCTAAGCTACAGTGAGAAAGGCCCTGAGTTCAAGCTCCCTGTATTAGCACAAAAAAAGGAGGAAGAAGAAAGAAGAAGAAAAAGAAGGAGGAGGAGGAGGAGGAGGAGGAGGAGGAGGAGGAGGAGGAGGAGGAGGAGGAGGAGGAAGAGGAGGAGGAGGAGGAAGAGGAGGAGGAGGAGGAGGAGGAGGAGGAGGAGGAGGAGAAGGAAGGAAGGAAGGAAGGAAAGAAGGAAGGAAGGAGAGGAGGAAGGAGAAGAGGAAGAAGGAGGAGAAGAGGAATTGGAAGAAGAAAAACGGAGAAGAGAAAGAGAAAGAAGAGGAGGAGGAGGAGGAGGAAGAAATAGCAAGAGAAGGAAAGAAAGGAAGAAGGAAAGAGAGAAAGTAATAATTCAGTCTGGCTTACTAGTTACTAGCAGATGGAATATTACACAATAAAGAAAACTTCCCAGACAACAGGCAATGCTAATGGTCATCCATGTGACTGGGGCCATTTTGAGCCTCCTCATGTTGATGAATTCAGCATGAATTGGCCCAGGAAACATCCCAGCCCTACATAAGGAATGAGAAGTCATTGTAGTAGAAGCCACAAGGTGTGGGGGTGAAGGCTTTCCCAAATAGTTCACTAAAACAAATTGATTGTTAAGAACGGAATGTTGTCCTAAAAAAATCGGAATCATGCAGAATTAGGTTTGGTGATGGAAAATGATTGGCAAGGGGGGGTGGTGATTCATCCATGCTGGGCAGTTACTAGGAAAACAGCTAATGGAGAGTGGAGAAAGGATTGCCATTGTCATATAGTGATCAGAAAATTGGCCAAATGTTTACTGTCACAATGTGGAGATTTTCTTGCTAATAAACTTGTGAGTCTGGATAGGAGATTTCTGATAAGAAAGTGAAAAGTGGGAGCTGGCTTTAAAAATTATTCGTATTTTTCAGTAGTTGTACAAAGTGGTTCTAGTTCTATAAGTCAGGTTTATGAGGAAAATGCTTCTTGGTCAATGTCACAGCTACCTTTGTTCACCATGAGTCTCCATCTCATTCCTACCGTCAAGTTCCATAGTTCCATAGGTCAGCGTGTGTGTGTGTGTGTGTGTGTGTGTGTGTGTGTGTGTGTGTGTGTGTGCATACATGTGCATGTGCCAAACCTGGGGCTTGAACTCAAGGCCTAGGTGCTGTATCTGAGCTTCTTTTGCTCAAGGCTGGCGCTCTACCACTTGAGCCACAGCTCCATTTGGGGGTTTTTGGTAGTTATTGGATATAGGAATCTGAGCTAGTCTGGGCTAGCTTTGAACCATCATCTTCATATCTTAGCCTCCTGAGTAACTGACATAACAGGAGTGAGCCATGGGTTCCCGGCAATAGAGCTGATGCCTGTAATCTTGGCTACTCAGGAGGTTGAGATAAGGGCATCACGGTTCAAAGCCAGCCTTCACAGGAATGTCTGTGACCCATCCGTCCCATAAGCAGACAAAAACGCTGGAAGTGGCGCTGTGGCTCAAGTGGTACAGTTGCTTGACTTGAGCAAAAAGAAGCTCTGGGGCAGCACCCAGGCCCTGAGTTCAAATCTTGGGAGGAGCACCCCCTCCCCCAACAAGTTTCAAATGGTAGATTTCCAGAATGTTCTGGATTTTAGGATCATAGAGATGTGGAGCTAGAACAACATAGCCTACCCATCTGGTCACTGACATCCTCCCCCACCCCCACCCCAGTCCTGGGGTTTGAACTCAGGGCCTGGGCCCTGTCCCTGAATTTCTTTTGCTCAAGGCTAGTGCTCTACCACTTGAGCCACAGCTCCACTTCCATCTTTTTCTGATTATATGGTACTGAGGTATTGAAACCAGGGCTTTATGCATGCTAGGCAAGCACTCTACCACTAAGCCACCTTCCCCAGCCCTACCACTGACATCTGAATGAGCTTAAGAGATCTCTATTTGTCCAATGGAGCTGCAGTAAAGCCTCTCAGATTCCCAAGTTAACAGAAGGAAATCCACACTTTATTTTCCAGAGGCTGGTCCATTTCGCCCGCTTTGTGTTGGTATAGCTAGAGCCACAGTCTCTCTGGTCTCTGTGAACACCTTTGTAACCCAGGCAGACTGAGTTGGGCCAGAGAATGCCCAGCAGTGAAATGAGGGTCAGAGCCATTTTCTGATTCTTATCCACCCTTCCTGTATTCCTGCGTTCTTCCTTTCCATTCTTAAGTTCCCATCCCAAGTGGAGTGTGTCTGCTCCATAATCAACCTGAGAAATTGCTTTTATGGCTTAGCTCTGGCATCATTTCGGCCTGCCATTCCTCCCTCAGCTGGGGTTTTCCATCTTCCCATGTACCATGGCAGCCGCCATTGGTGCTAAGCCTTGGAAATGAGTTGGGAGTTCTGTCGGTTATTATTCTTCACCTGTGTTAGCATAAGAACATTAAATACTCTTGCCCTTTGCCTTTTGTCTTTGTGTTTGCCTCTGTCTCTGTCTCTTTCTCCCTGTCTGGCTCTGGCTGTCTTTTTGTGGTAGTGCTAGGATTTGAACTCAGAGCCTGGGTGTTATCCCTTAGCTTTTTCCACCCAAGGCTCATGTGCTAACCATTTGAACCATAGCTTCACTTCCAACTTTTTGGTGGTTAATTGGAGATAAGAGTCTCACAGACTTTTCTGGGCAGACTGGCTTTGAACTGCTGATGTATCAGCCTCCTGAGTCGATAGGATTGCAGGCATGAGTCACCAGCTCCCAGCTTCTAGAGAAAGAACCTTGTGAAGAAATGGGTATCAGGGAAGATATTCTTTGGTGGTTTTTTTTTTTTTTTTTTTGGCCAGTCCTGGGGCTTGGACTCAGGGCCTGAGCACTGTCCCTGGCTTCTTTTTTTTGCTCAAGGCTAGCACTCTGCCACTTGAGCCACAGCACCACTTCTGGCCATTTTCTGTATATGTGGTGCTGGGGAATCGAACCTAGGGCCTCGTGTATCCGAGGCAGGCACTCTTGCCACTAGGCCATATCCCCAGCCCGGAAGATATTCTTTGGTTAAAAAGTTTCAGGGAGGGCTGGGGATATAGCCTAGTGGCAAGAGTGCCTGCCTCGGATACACGAGGCCCTAGGTTCGATTCCCCAGCACCACATATACAGAAAACGGCCAGAAGTGGCGCTGTGGCTCAAGTGGCAGAGTGCTAGCCTTGAGCGGGAAGAAGCCAGGGACAGTGCTCAGGCCCTGAGTCCAAGGCCCAGGACTGGCCAAAAAAAAAAAAAAAAAAAAAAAAAAAAAGTTTCAGGGAGGGGCTGGGCTGTAGCTCAGTGTCAAAGCATTTACCTAGTGCAACATCCTGGGTTTGATCCCCAGTACCAAAAAAGACACCCCCCCCCAAAAAAAATAGGTGTAAATTTTTAAACTGCGATAAAATAAACACTAAAATTAAAAAAAAATGTTTAAGGGAATATGAGAGCAACTCATTCTCTGTGAAAAACTAGCCCCAAATATTATGTTGTATGGTCATTAAAAATCAGCCAAAAAAATACCACAAGCTCTAAGAAGATGGAAGTATTTTTTTTGTATTTATTTGTACTAGCTATTTTCCCCCTTAACTGGTTAATGGAATTCTCATAGCTTTATCATTTCTGACTTTTTCCTCCTTCAGACGTTTTAATAATTTGCCATCTGAGAATTTTTGTAGTTTATAGTATATGTAGGGGTTTGTAATAACTTAAAGAGTACCCAGGTAGGTTGTAGTATACACATTTATAACCAGAATGGCTTATTTCCCAGTCATTTAATTATATATGAAAACAATCAGTAATGAGGGTCAAAGTATTTGATCTTTTTTCTCTGGTCTTCTAGAAGTGACAGAAAGTCACACAAAAGGTTGAATTTTTTTCCTGATTGTTACATTATGACATTCAAACCATTTTTAGGGGTCAAGCTTATAAGAGAATATGAAAAATGTGTCTAATTTTTAATCTATAAGGAGGTATTTTAATTACACTTATGGGTGACACATTTTGTCTAACTGGCACGTTTCTGAACAGCCAGTGTGCATTAATGCATACTGTACACAGAATATCTGTAGTTATATCTGTTTACCCATTTGCCTAACTATTCATCATTTCTTCAATGTATCTGTGACACAATGGTAAAATATATCTACTGGTAGCATTACAGTTATTCACTTAGACTATGGATATCTGGTTGTTTTCTGAATGCTTTTTTGTTTTTTAAAGACAGGAGATACAGAATCATCTTTGCCACAGAGACAGTAAAGAAATAGCTATCTTTTTTGTTGTTGTTGGTTGTGGGACTTGAATTCAGGGCCCGGGTGCTGTCCCTGAGTGCTTTTCTTCAAGGCTAGCACTTTACTACTTTGAGCCACAGTTCTACTTCCAGTTTTCCAGTGGTTTATTGGAGGTAAGAGTCTCATAGACTTAAATGCCTGGGCTGGCTTTGAACCATGAATCTCAGATC
Source organism: Perognathus longimembris pacificus (assembly GCF_023159225.1). Lineage (NCBI taxonomy): Eukaryota > Metazoa > Chordata > Mammalia > Rodentia > Heteromyidae > Perognathus > Perognathus longimembris. The sequence goes on from NC_063187.1 coordinate 1,396,145, forward strand.
TCAGCCTCCTGATTAGCTGGGATGACAGGTATGAGCCCCCAGTGCCTGGCAGAGCTGTGTTTTAAAACTCATATTATCCTAAATGTAGAAGTGCCAGATTTTAATGTAAATATCTTGTTAACACTTCATAAGAGTGTACTATCCTTATTGTCTAGGCCATCAAAAAATATATACATATATATGATACAAGTACCATGCATACACATGTATATAACATATATACGTATATATGTCCTAGAAACATACACACAAAGGCATATATGTTATATACACATATGCATATATGTTATATACTTATACAGATACATATATGTACATCACATATATGCATACATGTATGTATACACACCAATGTATATCTAATACATACACTCTATATCACATATATGCTATCAATCATACACATCATATGTATCATATATGATATTTACTATATATATCACATAGAGAAATAGACACACCCTATAGAGATAGAAATATATTGAGTTAATTTGTCTTGCAATTAAATACAAATTCTTATTTGAGGTGTGTGGCTCTGGTGGAGGCAGGTGAGTGTTTCACGTGGTGTTTTTCAAATGGCCCCCCTGGGAACACGAGTTCACACTGCAGCCGCCCTTTGCAGAAGCATAAATTGCACACCCTGTTTATCCAACCAAGGTGTTTCAGATGAAACTTTCTGCTCGCTGGGTGAGGGCTTCCTGCAATTTTCTCCCAGGGCATGTCTTCATTAGCATTTCAATAATTCAACTTTCTCCTTGGTTCTTTGAAAGTTCTTTCATCTTTGGCATTGAACTACCTATGGTAGGTGTTGTGTGAGCTGGTGGATCTCTGTGCTGGAATGTTCTGCATAGATCTGAGGCCCTTCTAAACAAGGATGATTACAGATTTGCTGTGTAACCAATCAAGCAAATGGCACTTATAAGTGAGAAGTAACTTCATTTTCCCCCCACCCCCTGGGAAATATAGAAGAGCAAACTACGTGTGTGTGTGTGTGTGTGTGTGTGTGTGTGTGTGTGTGTGTGTGCCAGTCCTAGGGCTTGAACCCAGGGCCTGGGCACTGTCCCTGATCCCAAGGCTAGCGCTCTACCACATGAGCCACGGCTCCACTTCCTGCTTTTTGTTGGTTTATTGGAGATAAGAGTCTCACAGACTTTCCCATTCAAGCTGGCTCTGAACTAAGATTCCTAGATAGCTGCCTTCTCAGTAACTAGAATCACAGGCATGAGCTACAAGCACCAGGGTGTCCTTACTTCTTTGTAGCATGTTTGTGTCTTGTATGATGATTAAACACTTAAAGGCAAATACCAACAGAAAGAATATGACATGACATACTATATAACATGACAGGATATGATAATGGGATCTGACAGTAGGAGAGAAGAATACCATACATAGGAGGTGACAATGGAGAAGGATAAAGAGAGACAGAAAAAGAGAGAAAAAGACACTTAGATCCTTTCATGGGACATATTCTTGGCCAATAATATGCCCTATCTCTTTTTTTCCCCTGTATTCAACTAGTGCCTTCGAGTCCTGTGACTTTTTAGTGATAACGGATTTCTCTAGCCAGGTCATTTCAGGTACAGGAGCCGTAGAAAGTGTTGGCTTTACTTACCTGACAAGTTCTAATTCAGTATTCAGTGCTTATCTCTTGAAAGTCTCTGTCTCCTCAGGGTTTTTTTTTGTTAACCTCTGCATTCCTAAACACATGATCTGGAACTCCCTAGGTCATCAAGAGAGGGAAAGTGAAGAAAAAGCAAAACCAGTGTGAGAGAGATTCCTTTTATTCGGAGACAGGCATATCTGAGAATTTTCTCCCATGCTCAGCTTGTTTATTTGTGGGTAAGTTACTTAACTTTGCACATGAGCCACGCAGAGAGCTCAACACTTTGGGAATCTTAAGTCCAAGCCATCTTAAGGACAAGTCTCTTTACCCCTCATTTAAGCCAGGTCTGTCTCCATGTTCCAACATAAATAACAAATTTGAAGTTTGTTTTTTTCCTTTGCTTTTTTGTCTGTATTGAATTCAGCTTTGAATTCAGGGTTTGCTCAGTGGGTACTCTATTATTTAAATCACACCTCCAGCCCTGCTCTTTTATTTATATTTTTTCTGGTTGTTGTAGAGATAAAGTCTCATAAACTTTTCTGTTCAGGCTGGTTTTGAACCACCATCCTCCAGATCTCAGCCTCCTGTGGCACCTGGCCAAATAAGGAGTTTTTATTTGTCTGAAACCTTTTAATTACTACAAAGTAGTGATACAAAGGAGTTATAATTCAACAGGCCAGTTTATGAATATAATACATCTTGATCAGTGTCACTCTTTCCCTTATTCTCTCCCCCCATCTCTTCCAGCTCCACCCTCCCCTCTAGCTCCCTGGTTCTGTTTTCACATATGACATTGGATATTATGACTGTGTTCTCTCCATTCCTCAGCCCTCCCTCCCTTTAACTCTCAACACATAGTTCAGCTTCTAGGTATTCATGTTGTCAAACTTTCCATTCAAAAAGTTACACCTTGAACACTCTTCCTCCAAATCAGGGACGTTAATACAGTAGCATTTCCCTGTTCTGCAGAACTTTTTGTAATCACAGAGTATTATTTCTAGCTAAGCATCAGTGGCTCACACCTGTAATCCTAGTTACTTAGGAGGCTAAGATCTGATGATCACAGCTTGAAGTCACTCCAGGAAGGAAAAGTCCCCAAGATGAGACTCTCTCTTATTTCCAATGCACCACCAGAAAACAGAAGTAGAGCTGTGGCTCCAAGTGGTAGAGCACTAGTCTTGAGAAAAAGAGCTCAGGAACAGTGCCCAGGCCCTGAGTTCAAGACTCATGATTGACAAAAAAAAAAAAAGATTGTAATAGATGATAACAGACATTACTAAATATCTTCACAATTGGTGATGGAAGGTGACATTCATACTGGCTAGGATTACCTTGTTGGTGGGAGGGACTTGCTGGTCATTGGCACAACAGAAGGTTCTAGGCTCAGTTCCTGGGTAGCTGCTGTACTAAGCTATTTGGGGAACTACTCACCTCTTCTTTCTCTATCACTGAGAAACATCTGGGCTGAAGCAATGTGTAAAGTAATCAGATCTACCTGGTTGGCTTAATTTCTGAGCTGCAAAATGGGGAATTAATAGATCAGTTCAAGGGAGACAGGAAGTGAGAAAATCATCTAAGTGTTAAGGAGAACAGCATAGTTCTAGTTGGCCCACCCCTGGCTTGCTTGCTAATCTTGCTAACAATTCCTACATTCTTTGCATCCTATCACGTCTTCTCAGCATTTCCCCTTTCCCTCTTTCCCCTTGACCTCCAGATACAGTGTGACTATGGCAGATACTAGACTTAATCCTTAGTTGGAAGTCTGTGGACTTTGGTTCTGTCTTCCAAGGCCTGAACAGTTAGTTCATTTCACTATTTTCTGTCCTGGTGTCCATTTTCTTGTCACCACAAGCTGGAGAAATTCTGCACAACCCTTTCAGATGACCTGTCCCCAAACCTTTCTTTGCTCCTGTCACTCACTCCTTTTAAAGAAGAAATAAATGGCTTGGATTGATTTGTTATCTCTAAAGGCTCCAAAGCCTTGGTCTGGCGTTCACAGTCTGCCACAATCTGACTATTCTGTGAGATGATTCTGCTACTGAATCTGTGTTGGAAGAAGAGGAGATTAAGGGACAACATCCTTAAATACAGACACACAGACACATAGACACACACAAGTGGTCATCTCTCTCATTAGGCCTTTAATAGTTTGGTGCATAAAAGAAATCATAATTCATTTCAATAAGCGGATCTTTGTTGGACTTGCTAGACATATGAAATGTTCTGTGCATTTAGAGCTCAGCCAACAAGAATTATGCAGAAATACCTTCTATTTTGGCAAGCACGTCAAGCAGTAAATCCTGTGGGCAGCTGAGATCATGCAGGAAATTTAAACATGGTACTATATCCAGAATAATAGAAAGATCTCTCACCAAGCAGAGTTGGGTCACCAGCAAGCAATGATTTAGAAAATGAGAGATGATTTATATTGTTTTATTTTGGAGCAGTAAATTCTTTCCTTAAATTTATGGAAGGATATAGATTTATATAGTCGACTCTGATTTCTATCATTTGGTACGAATCTTAATAGCCATTTATCTTTTTACACTCACCACAAAAGCATTCTGAGACTAGAATCAAGAGGTAGCTAGTGATTTGAATGTGATGTTTAAAATTTAGCACTTTAGCCTTATAAAAGTTATACTCAGATGGTAGAATTTTTTTTTTTGAAGGTAGTTGAACTCATGGTAACTGCCTTTTAAAGACACATCATCTTAGGGCATTCAAAGTTCTGTGATCCCATTCCTTCAAATACAAACCTACAAATAGACTTTACAAATATGACTACCTAAATAATGTTAAGCCTAACTAGGCTGGGCATTATAATATATTGTTAAAATATAATTATAATATGTAAATATAATTATAATATAGGCTCATGCTTATAATCCTAGCTACTTGGGAGGCTGCAATCAGGAGGACTGTAGAATAAGGCCAGCCCTGGAAAATGCTAGCGAGACCTCAACTCATTTAATGGGATTGTGTGTAGTGATGAACAATTGAGGTCCCTTTTATGCAGAAGGTTGTAGGTAGGAGGATTATGGTCTGAGGTCAGCCCCTGGGATAGAAGAAGATGGGGCAAGCCAGACTCTGCACGAAAAATATTTAAAACAAATAAGGACTGAGGGACTAACTCAGGCAGTGGAATGCCTATGGCGTAAACATTAGGCTATGAGTTCAAACCCTAGTGCCATCAAAAACATTACATGTACCTAAAGTTACTATGGCCATGTTTTTTTAAATTAATTTTTATTGATAAGGTGATGTGCATAGAGGGTATAGTTACATAATAAGGTAGTGAGTACATTTCTTGTCATATTTGTTACACCCTCCTTCGTTTTTCTTTCCCTTCCCCAGTTCAGATAAGCATGTATACAATATCCAGTGTACCAGAATCATATACAGTAACCACAGGGGGTACGTCAAAGGAAATTCACCTAGTACATTAAACATTGACAACAGTTTCCATCTCTTGGAGTTGATTTTGCATAGCCTCATCTTATCTAATCATATGTATGTAGCTGTTGAGCTATTGTGTTCCTGGCAGGTCTATCCTAGACCTTTTTATGTTTATTTAGTAATTGTTTGGTTTTAGAGACATGATGTAAAGTCGCTGACCAAAACATGTAGAAATACCATTTGAGAAGAAGTTTGTTGTTTTACAGACATGATCTCTACTGTTCTCCCCTCCCCCTCCAACAACCACATATCAGGGAGACCATGCGCCTTTGTCCTCTGTGCTCTAGGCTTGTCTCGCTCAACATTATTCGTTCAAGATCTGACCATTTCCCTGTGAATGCCATTATTTTATCATTTCTTTTTTTATTTTTGCCATTAAGATTGCCTTTCTTTTAAGTACACATTAAACAAGAGATTGATTATCTAAAATCAAATGTAACACTTTTGAAAGAGACATATTCTAAAATAACTGATTTCAATGACAAATTAAAAATGGCCATGTTCTGTCTCTCTAGCTTTTCTTTTGCAGAGTAGTTGAGATTCTTTTTTTCCCCAGTCCTCAGGCTTGAACTCAGGGCCTGGGTGCATGTCTCTGAGCTCCTTTTGCTCAAAGCTACAGCGCCTCTTCTGAGTCTTTCTGTGATTAATTGGAGATAAGAGTCTTACAGCCTTACCTGTCCTGGTTGGCTTCGAACCTTGATCCTCAGATCTCAGCCTTCTGAGTAGCTAGGATGATAGATATGAGTCACCAGTGCCTGGCTAGTAGTTTAGATGTTTCTGAGTCTGTTGTGATGGTCTTTAGAATCAAACCCTGGTCTCAAACCTTATCCTTTCTTAGGATATGGGTCTAAACTTTCTGTATCTCAGTTTTCACTTCTATAAAACAGTGAGACCAATAACAGTGTATACAATAAATTATCACATATGAACTAGAACATAGAAGGTCAACAAGAGAACAGGACTTAGCTATTATTATTATTAGTATTATTATTATTATTTTGTACCAGTACTGGATCTTAAACTCAGGGTCTCCCATGCTTGCTTGTCTTTCTCATTCAAGGCTAATGCTCTACCACTTGAACCATATCTTCCCTCTAGCATTTTTTCTGGTTAATTGGAGATAAGAGTCTCTCAGATTTGCCTGCACTGGGCTTCAAATTTGGGTCCTCAGATCTCAGTTTCCTGAGTAGCTAGGATTATAGACATGAACATTAGTGCTCATTGAGGGTCAGCTGTTGTAGAATGAAACTTTCCTTTAGAAAGCTATGGCAAACACAGAGAAGAGCTAGCATGCTAAAAGGGTGAACAAAGGCAGCCATGGTCCTCACTGGACACGGTGTGGAAAATGAACTCTACAACTTGTAGGTAGGGACAGGAGAGAGAAACTGGGTGAGAACGAGGGAAGGGGGACATAGGCCAAAAAGAAATGGACACATGACCTGACTTAAGGAACTGCCACCCCTCTGTCTATCACATTTATCATAACAATAAAATTATTTTTAAAGAAGAAAAGTGGTTGTTCAGTTGGAGTGCAGAGCTGGCTGATTGTCAATGGTCTTGTCCAGTCATGGATCATGGTGACCATTCCTGCCCAGCGATGCTAAGTATCTTGCTCATAGTCAAGATGAACTAGGTCAGGTAGAAGAAAGGAAATCAAGCCATTGCATGCCAGCGAAGATTTTTCGTGTCCAGAAATTCTCCTATTTTTTCCTACTCTTCTCAGGAAAACTGGATTCTTCTTTGCTTTTCTACCATCCATCTAGGTTTCTTTTTGTTTATTTATTTTTTTGGTCTTTTTCTTTTTTGGTACTGGGGATCGAACCCAGGACATTGCACTTGCTAGGCAAGCGCTCTGCCACTGAGCTACATCCCAGCCCCCTATCTAGGTTTCTGATCTTATTTCTTACTTGTTTTTGGTGGCAGGCAGACCATCAAAGATGGCTACCACCAGCTGAGCACTGGTGGCTCACACCTGTAATCCTATTTACTCAGAAGACTGAGATCTGAGGATCACAGTTCAAAGCCAATTCAGGAAGAAAATTCCTTGAGATTCTTATCTCCAATGAATCAGGAAAAAAACAACAAAAAAACAACCCAACCCAACCCAAATCCAACCAACCAACCAAACAACAACAACAAAACTGGAACTGAAGGAATAGCCCAAGGAGTAGCATATGATCAGCATTGGATGAAAAACCCAAGCAAGATCATGAAGTCTTGAGTTCAAGCCTTGGTACTGACCTCATAAAAAATGTAATAAAAATTTTAAAGTTTTAGTACATGCTAGAGACCCTTGAAATGTAGAGTAAACCCATTCAAATTCAGATTTTCCTAGTGATGATTCTATTTCTGAAAAAGAAAAGGCAAAAAAAAAAAAACAAAAAAGAAGGTGTAGATTGGGGGTTGGTGGGGAGCAGAAAATGGCTGTGAACTGGAGTGAGATAGATTCTGTGGTCCATTGTGGTCATTGTAAGGGCCTCAGGTGGCCAAGAAGGTCACTGAGCAAGCCAGTGTGGTCAGTACAGGAAGATGGCTCATTCTGTGTCATGTCTCAGTGCTGTTTCTTTGAGTGACCTCCAGAAATACAAGGTTTTTATTGTGGAAGCTCAACCCTATCATGGCCACTGCTCATTATGGATCCCAGGGTTTTGTTTTTTTGAGGGTCTGTTCTAGCTCTTCTTATTCACAAAGACCCCAGGCCCCCTCTTCTTTTCCTGATTGCTGGAAAAGAACAGCCAGTTTGGTTTGGGGCAGATTTTGTCTCTTCATTCTCTGAGTTCTTTTTCCCGCTCCTTTGATGAATCCCAAGCGTTTTTATTTTTACAAATTTTATTGTAAAGGAGATGTACAGAGGGATTATATTCCACAAGTCAGGTAATGAGTTCATTTCCTTCTGAGCAGTGTCACCCTTTCCTTCTTCCTCTCCCAGATTTTCCTCCCCTCCCCCCCAGTTGTGTAGTTCATTTCCAACATAATGTCTAGTGAGAATCATAGCTGAATGGGTTCATCTTTTCTCCCACCATTTCTGTCTTCCCCACCCTACCCCCAATCAGATAAACTTATATACAAGACAAAGGGTACAAAATCAAAAAACACTGACAAAAGGGAATAAACCAAAGAAAAAAAGGAAAGACAAAAAGGAAAAGAAGCTTTTTAAAATGTCTACCCTGATATATGAATATGCTCCAAAGTTAAGTCATCTTGTGTGGGTAAGACTTGGGGGAGATGGTCTTTAGGAATAGTAGCAGTAACATTTTATATTATTCAGTTAAAATCTCACTAAACCAGTGGGGCACTGTTGGCTCATACCTGTAATGTCAACAACTCAAGAGTCTGAGATATGAGGATCATGGTTCAAAGCCACCCCTTACAGGGAAGTTCCTAAGACTCTTAACTCTAATGAATTAGCAAAAAAATCCAGAAGTTGGAGGAGGGATAACTCAAATGGTAGAGCTCCAGCCTTGAGCAAAAATGTTCAGGAATTGCACCCAAGCCTTGAGTTCAAGCCCTAGGACACACACACACACACACATACACACACACACATACACACACACACACACACACACCTTACTAAATGCTCCCAGTAAGTTAATATAAATTAACACAACCAGAAAGACGAGCTCCTTGTGAATATAATAAACCACCCATTGCCTGAGACAAGTGTATCTTGGCTTCACTTATGAAACCCCATCATCAAAACCATCTCTCCAAGGTGATGGAGAAGAGAGAGACTGAGATACACAAAGTTGTTGTTTTTCTAGCGGGACCAGGCAGGCTACTTACATTCATCTGTGTGGCTAGCACTCAAAAACATTTTTTTTGTATCAGAATACACATAGATTGAAAAGTGATGGGGTTTTTTTTTGCCTTCCCATCCACCTGGCAGCCTGGTAAATCTAGTCATGGTGACTGTTCCAGGCATCAGTGCAAATCAACAAAGAGGGGCCGTGGATGGCTCTTTTGCAGACTGTGTGGCCACAATTGAACTCTGCTTTCTGTCGCCCGCTCACCCCGTTGTGTACAAAGCAATAGATATGCAATGTAGCAGGAAGGTCTCAGAACACGTCCGGCTGTTGGCTACAAACTATTTAGTTCAATATTGTTCTCTGTGTGCAATCAGAGGCCTGGACACGACACACAGCATGACCAAACAGACATGATTAAATATGAGATTGAAAGGCACTTACATCACGGCAGGTCAGAATGCTTGAAAGAACTTTTTTTTCCTCTCCCTCCTCTTCAAATTAAAAGTTTTCAAAAATGACATAAAAAATAAACCTTTGAAGAAACCAGATTGAGACTGAATTTGGAAGAACCCCCTACCTCCTGTATACTAAAGAAAAACCGTTTCTGGTTTTTCTTTTTTTTTTTTTTTTTCCCCTGATGATTTTTTTTTTCTTGTAGTTGAGATACACAATCCACTGGGAGCTTTTGTGGTAGAACAAGAATTTTATGAACACGAACTTTACAAAGGCTTCCCCAGGAGATGCAAGGTCTGGAAATCAATAGATCAATCAAGAGCTTTTATCAGTCTATAATAGTTCACTCTCTTTGGATGTCTCGGACAAAAAAAATGGGATCAACGTAAATTGAACAGAGAATCACTTACTCTACCAAGTTAAATTTGTCAAACTGTAAAGACACATAAATGACAGAAAATATAATCATTTTTTGAATTTAGGATCTGTCAGGGTGGATGTTGAAGGAAGGAAATTAAACAACAACAACAACAAACCAGATGTTTCTTCAGCAAGACTTATTGAGGCATTCTAAATATTCTTCAACCCTTGACACTTGTGAATATTTCCCAAAGAAACCAATCCATTGGTTAATTATTGAGTATACTTATTGTGCAATATATAATTGGCTCAGGGCAAATAGCCTTTGAAGATGGCTGGCTTGAGTTAGTAGAATCTGGGTTTGTTTTTTTTAATTTTTGGCCAAATTCTTCCCAAGGAAATAAGAGAAAATTAATGAGCACTACCTCATCTTATTTCTACTGTATTTTTTCAATTGTTTAATGGTACTTTATTATAGTAGCTGGCACAAACTCATCTAGTGCCCCCAAAGCACAGAAAACAGTTCTACTGTATTTTTAATGATCGAGGTTCATAATTTTCCTTCTTTATAAAGTGAGCTTGCCAGGTACAGAAAGGTTAGGAGAAAATATTAGAATGATGATGGAAAAGGGGGGCTATGTAGCCAGTTTCTCCTGAAGAAAAGCATGATATAAAGCAGAAAACCAAGCTGGATTTGTATTTTCATTTTCCCTCCAGATGCACAGGGGTTTGGGGGGAGAATGTACTCTATTTCTAATTCTGAAGCTTTTTTCCAAATGTTATTGAAAGACTGAGGGATAAAAACATCCCTAAAATATTTAATACTTTCCAATGGACTCAGTATCGAAAACCCAACATTACACACATATTAAATGTTTCTTTTGTACTGAGAACACATCATCTCACTTAATCTTTAAAGCAAATCTCAAAAATCCTGGCCACCACGTCTGTCTTTTGTGATGTCTGTTTTACAAGTAAGGAACTAGGAGCATTGAGAAGTTGCATTCAAGATAAGATTGCTAGCTCAAATGACAAGATGCCCATTTAAATATGAATTTCAGATAAATGATGATTAAATTCTTTTGGTGTACCTATGTCCCAGGAGATTTACTACATATACCATTATACTAAAAAATAAAAGACTCTATAATTTATCTGAAATTCAAATGTAACTTAACTTGCACACAATTTTCTGTGTATATAGATATTTTAGTGATTTTTTTTTTTTTTAGTGGTAGTGCTGGCACTGGGGATTTGAACTCAGGTCCTCACACTTGCTAGGCAGTATGTATCTATCTATACACATGTAAGGAACAATAATATTATATTAAGAACATCCATAAGGGACAATAATATTATGACATCTGCAGGGAAAGAGACGGATCTGGAAAGAATTACATTAAATGAAGCAAGTCAGGCTCAGCGAGACAAAGGATGTGTGTGTTTTCTCTCACATGTGGAAATTAGGTTTTATTATAAATCTATATGAAAACAGGGTGGCATACATATATACACAAACTGATGAGTTGAAGTATAGTATCTGCAGGTGAGAATTCCAATGGTGCAAGTCCTGTGAACAATGTACAGTCTAATAAAATGAACATGTGGAAGCCAGAACCATATTTTGTCAGAGGAGAATGAGGTAAAAGGGAGGGAGGGCAGGCAAATGGAGAAAGGAAGTGTGGGTAAATGCAGTTGTCATATTCAACAGGTGAAAATGGAGCCAGGTAACGAGGGGAGGGGTGGGGTTGGAAGAGATGGATGACCAAGCCTTTTGAGTACAAACTGACATGCTGAATGGAAACCACTTTGTACAAATATTAAAGCTAATAATAAATAGACAAATAGGTAAAAATAAATCAATGAATAGAAAGAATATGCTAAAGAACTGAAATAAATAATAATAAAAGAATATTTGATGAGCTCATACATACGTTTATGATAATAATGACACTGCGTTTTTTCTCATTTTATTGTTATTATAAGCTGATAGACAAGAGGGGGGTCACAGTTACATAAATCAGACAAAAAGTACATTTCTTTTTGAACCATGTCACCTCTTCCTTCACCCTCTCCCAGTTTTTCTATCGTGTCCCCCCATTTTGACTCTCCTTGAGTTACTGGTATTAAATGCTCATAATTACAGGATGTGGTTCGTTATATTATTCATCTCATCCCAACTCTTTGGATGGGGAAACTAGATCTTGGTGGTTTCAGTGGTTTGCTCAAGGCCGTTCAATCAGTAGGTGGTGAGGACAGGTTAGGAATCCACAGTGTAGATTACCAGGCTGTGTTCCTCGTTCCCACGCAGAACAAATGGAGTCTAGATCTGGGCATGGAGCCAGCCCACACTGTCTGTGAGCTATTATGGAGAACTGAGAAACAATCTGGGCATTGCTCTAATTACCCACTTTGCTCATAGTGTAGATTTTACCCACTGACAAATTGTTCCAACACTCTCTGCACACCCCAAAACCACTCCCCAGTACCCTTGAGTCCTCTTCCTTCCTCTAACCCACAGCTGGCCAAATCAACTCCTCTGTACTCCTGGCCCCTCTGCCTCAGTTCTAGCCTGAGTCACTTCCTTCTACCAAGGCTGCAATATGAGCCTGAAAACTCTCTAAATCTCTCTAGTTGCCCTGCCCCAATATTTCCTTCTCCAAACAGAAATCTGGACATATTACCATACCCTAGGGGCAGTGGCAATAAGTGTTCAGGGATTTCAAGAAAATCCTCAAGCTCTTCAGTCCTGGCTTTGCAAAATCCATGGCCTACTTCTTTTCCAGAAATTTCTCTCCATGAGCTTCCTCTTTCATTTCCATGTGGCAAATTTCTTTCACTCCCCCCAACCCCTCCATTTTTTTTTTTTTTTTTGGTGCTGTTATTTTGTTCTGTGGGAATGCTGTTTCCTTTTGTTCTGCTTATGAGATTCTTATTCACCCATCTGGCCAAGGACCATGGAGTCTGGGAAAAGCTCCATCATTCTCTATTTCCCTCATGGTATCTGTGTTTTGTTGGCTTTCCTCTCAATAGATCCTCTAGGCATCCCTTGTCACTTATCTTGGTGTCTCCAGCTCTTAGCAGGCGAGATTGTTAAATAGAGTGAACGTTTTTACCTTTATTGACACAGTCTTAATATCTCCCTGCCCACAAAGCAAAGCTAAATATAACAACCTTCAATCACACACACACACACACACACACACACACACACACATGCACACACGGAATTAGATCATAAGATTAAGCTTGCTTCTTATAGGGAAATCTGTACTGTATTTTTTTCTAGTTTTATTGAATGATCCACCACTTAAAATGAAATAACTTTGGTATTGATAAAGAAAAAAAAACCACCCAACAAACACCACTTTCTTATTTACAGAGCTTAGAACTGCTGTCAAAGCAGATGGACATTTATGAGAGTTTTTCTGAAAAACAAAAACAAAAACAAAAAACAACAACATCCACCAGAAACAGCTAGTCATTTCTAAGGCATTTCTAAGTATAATTTTTTTTCCCCCACAACAGAACTTTATACAAGGGAAAGAATTCTGTGAGTTCTGGTGGGTGGGTGAGGTCACTAAGTAGCCAGGCAACACTTTATTGAGAAAAGCTTTAGTTCTCTTGGGGAAGGGTGAAGGAAAAAAAGAACTTGAGCAAGCAGTTTCTAAAAGATTTCTCTCCCTTCAATTCGGGTGACAACTTTCTACAGATGTATCATAATTAAGTTGAAACTGCTTATTTCTTCAGTCTAAACAAGGGCAGATGTTTCCCTCATGTTGTGAATTGATGCTAATTTAATCTATTTCCTTACAAGTAAAACAAAAATTGGCCCTAAAATGAGGATGGCAGGTAAAAATGTAAAGTTGATTACAAATGTTATCATTTAATTGCTGGTTTGCTAAATATTCAGATCCAATTTTGGTGTTCTATCAGTGCTTTTCACACTTGGTTAAGGCTTATTGTCTCCACCAACGAAAACAGTAAAAAGCAAGGGAGATGTTTAAAGCAGACACATCAGATTTATCAAAAAGCAAAAGGAGCAGCCAAAGAACAGTGAAGACACACTCTTTCTTCAAGGAGAGGGTCCTGGACTTGGGTGCATGCTACTCTTCCACTATAGAGGGTCTTTTGTCCCCCCCCCCCCAACTCCTAGAGTATATTCCTGATCTGATTGGTTGACTCCCTTAGAGTGTATTCTAGATATGATTGGTTGAATGTCAGACATATGCTGTGAAGAGTCTTCTGATTGGTTCCCCTGCCATGAAGTACAAGTGCAGAAGTTCCCTGTGATTGGATCTCCTATGCCTGTGTAGGAGAGATCCTGATTGGATGGAAGCCATGGCCTATATGGCCCAGTGGTTCATAGACACCCCCCCCCCCAACACACACCAGTCCTTGGTTGACTGGTATTTGCTGAATCATCCCTTCCCCCATCCAAATATTGGAGCCAGTCCATGCCACCATCTTCTACCTGGCCAGCAGGGCCTAACTTCCCTTGTAAGTGAATTGGGGACCTTGGGCTTGGGGTGATTCAATGAGGGCCAAGGTTATTTTTGTTTTGTGCGGGGAAGGGGAATTGGTGCTGTCCATGAGCTTTTTTTTTTTTCTCAAGGCTTTACTACTTGAGCCACACCTCCACTTCCCAACTTTTTGTTGTTTATTTGGAGATAAGAGTGCTCGAACATTTCTCCTACCTGGGCTAGCTTTGAACCCTGATCTTGAGATCCTCAGGTCTCAGTCTCCTAAGTAGTTGGGATTACAGGCATGGGCCAGTAAAGAGTGCAGATCTGTGAACTCTATGACCTATACACTTTCCACATATTAATCTTCATGGTGGCATATTTTGGAAAAAGAGTCCCTGTGTGTTTCAAAGTTGGGGAAAGATCTAGAACAGTAGGGAGACAGTAGGATATACAAGCATGAGGTTGAGAAATGGTTTTGTTGGGACAATGTCAGGGCAGCCCTAATACTGGCTGGACTCTTTCCCAAGACAGTGGTGGGAGAGACAGCAAGCAGATTGGGAGTCATCACAGGAGAAGCTACGTGGGCACAGGTGGGAAAATGGATTACACCTGATCTGACCACATGCTTCACCATCCTGCAATACATGGATGGCAAATGATTGCTTGGAAGGTGTTATTTAGTTTCTCCAGGGGATTTATGTTACATATCAGCTATTGTTACAGTCCTGGGCTTTTCCTCTAACTCTTACCAACCAACCTTGCATTCTCTGCCTTTCATCCCTTCTCTACATTTGAAATTTTACATTTCTTAGCCCATAGATAGTGTGGATACCCTCAGGACACCATTAAGATAAAAGATTAAGATCAAGATGCTAGAGTATCTGAAGGATAAGATAGTCCACTTTGTAGAGCAGAAAATCAATGTATGTTTTGGAGGGAGAAAGGGTGAGCAAACCTGGGAACTACATTCGGTGCACAGTGTATGAAAACTGAACTACATAACTTGAGAGAGGGAAAAATGGGAGAGAATGATGGAAGGGGTGACACTGATCAAGGTGCATTGTGCTCATAACCTGACTTCTGAACTTCCAGCTTCTTTGTGCAACTACTTAATCATTAAAAAAAATAAAAAGAAAAGGAAAGAAAATCAATCCATGTTTGATGACAAAATAAATAAATAATTTACCCATCAGAGATGACCAGGAGGCCCTTGGTGCCAACCAAATCAAGATTTTGTTATTGAGGACTGCCATAAATGTGGAAGAATGACTTGAACCTACTGAGTCTCCACAAGATTGAGGCGACCCACACCCAGGCTTCAGTATCTTAATGACAATCTAAGAAAGCCAGCAAGACAAAATTTCACATGAGTGCATGCCTAATATAAGCTAAATCCATTGTGCTTCCAGAATATTCTGAAAGTGTGACAGTTCAGTCTCATTGATTGCCACAAACTCTAAATTTCTTATGACTCAGAATTCCTGCAGCAAAACTATTCTTTCCCCTAGAGTCTCTTATGTGTTTCAATAAGCATCTATGAAAAAAAATCCCAAGTGTCAAAGCCCAATTGCAAAGTTCTTTGTCATGTAAAAATGAATAAATAAATTAGGCTTATTCTATTACAACCAGGGATGGGAAGTTACTATTAAATCTTTTTGGTGCCAATTCTGGGCCTGGGTACTGTCTTAAGCTCTTTTTTATGTTCATTGCTTTTTTTTTCTTCAAATTTTTATTATCAAACTGATGTACAGAGAGGTTACACTTTCATACATTAGGCATTGGATACATTTCTTGTACTGTTTGTTACCTTGTCCCTCATACCCCCCTCTCCCTCCCCCTTACCCTTTCCCCCCCCGAGGTGTTCAGTTCACTTACACCAAACAGTTTTGCAAGTATTGCTTTTGTAGTTGTTTCTCTTTTTTTACCCTGTGTCTCTCAAATTTTGGTATTCCCTTTGAATTTTCTAGTTCCAATACCAGTATACACTGTTTCCAGTATACTCAGATAAGATTACAGAGATAGTGTAGGTACAACCACAGGAAGGTGATACAAGAACATCATCAATAATAGAAGCTACAGATACACATGGGATGTTGAAAGTAGTTACAAATGTGATATAACAATTGTCTCCATAACATGGAGTTCATTTCACTTAGCATCATCTTATGTGTTCATAAGGGTATACGAATGGATCAGGAAAATGTGGTACATATACACAATGGAATTTTATGCCTCTATCAGAAAGAATGACATTGTCCCATTTGTAAGGAAATGGAAAGACTTGGAAAAAAATTATACTAAGTGAAGTGAGCCAGACCCAAAGAAACATGGACTCTATGGTCTCCCTTATAGGGAATAATTAGTACAGGTTTAGGCAAGTCATAGCAGAGCACCACAAGGCCCAGTAGCTATACTCTTAAGCTCTTTTTGCTCAAGGCTGGGACTCTATCACTTGAGCCACAGCTCCACTTTCATCTTTTTGTGGGGTTTTTTGGTGGTTAATTAGAGAAAAAAGTCTCATGGAGTTTCCTACCTGGACTGTCTTTGAACCACAATCTTTATATCCTAGCCTCCAGAGTAGCTAGGATTACGGACGTGAGCCATCAACTCTTGGCTTAAATCATTTTTCTAAGGTATTTTTATTTTGTTATCTCCTTTAGATCATTCTGAAGCTATGGTTGGAAAATATACTGTTGGTGCAAGTTTACTTCTATGAAGAAAAAATAGACATAGGGTTTCCATTATTTGCCAAATCATTCTGACTTTCTTAAAACAATCAGTACTTCCATCAAGTTTTTCTTTGCACTTATTCAAACAGCTATTTATCTGCCTTTGTCAGTGAATCAAGAACAGCAACATGCATCTTTTACCAAATCATCACTTTTCAGCTCCACGCTGGTCTTTCCACAAGACCTTTTGAGAACAGAGAATTGCCAGATCACATTGAGGGAAAGAAAAGGAAACTGCTAGGTAGATAGGGATTAAAAAAAGGCAGACATGACACATGACAGGAATACATGTGGCTCAGTATGGTGCTTCTTCCCATAATACCCTGCATTCTTGCTCAAGTTCTTCTTCCCATAATGCCCTTGGATTTTGCACAACCAATACAAAAAGCCGGCATGGCCCATACACAAGTTATCAAGCTATCAGGTTATTCTAATAACAAGCAGGATGATTCTATTGCTCACCCAGCTCTGGGACAAGGGGGTTTGTCCATCTTGTTGTTTTTTCTTACTTTCATATAAACCTGCTCTAACTTCATCACTTTTTTGTCAGAGTACTTTTAATTGGTGAGGAAAATGAACTTGAACCCAGGACAACATCAACATTCTTGGCAGCCGTTGGAAAAGCGCCAGATGAGAGCCATTCCCTCCTCAGGTCAGACAATGCCATTTCCATGAATAAATAGTGAAATGTGAGGATGGACATCCATTTTCGTGTCACGTGAAACAATCCTATGTATACCTCCGCTTAGTGCATGGATCTTGAACTGGTCTGTCCTTCTATCTGGCTGTCTGCTAGAAAGGTTGAGAATTGTCTGGCTCATGGTATTTCAGTGCATTGACTTTGGGTCTTAGAACCAAGAAAAGCAGAACAGTGTGAAAAAGAAAAAAAATTATTTTCAGTGTGGCCAATCCAGCCTTTGATATCCATGAGAGAATTCCTTTGGATGGGTGAGAGAAATGGTTAGAAGTTAAGGGCCTCCCACAGGCCAGAAAACACATGTTCTCACATTTCTAATGTCAGAAAATAGAACTTAAAGACACTAAAAGTCAGGTCATTTGCAGAAAGCTGAGCAATTTGGCTTTAAAAAGAATTCTTATTCTTTCAGTTGGGGTCCTCCAATGGACTGAAAAGTTTCTAAATCCGTCCAGGCATGCTATTTGCAAGACTCTGTCCTTGGCCTCTTGGAAGTCTCAGGCTTGTTGTAGTCCACAGTTTAATAACAACTTGTAACAGGATTATTGTTAAACACAAAAGGCTATTAAAACAACAGTTCTCGCTAAACTATAAGAAAACAAAATGGAGACTTGAGCCAGACTTTCTTGGCCAGATTGATATTTTTTTCTTTAAAAAGCCAATCCAACTATCCAGAATTCTAAAAAAACAAAACAAAACAAAACACACACACACAAAAACAACAACCAAACAACCTCCCTTCCTGAAAAACAATAAAACAAAACAATCAAGGCTTTAAAATCTCAATTTCCTCCAGCCCTTGTAAGAAAACATCATTTTCTGCATGTATTTTATCTTTACCAATGCATTAAAGTATATCAAGGGCACAAAGTGATGTGTTTCCTTGTGATATTTTCACATGTGCAGAAACTGTAGGTTCATTATATTTGCCCTTCTGTTTATTCTTTGTTACTCCCCACCCCAACACCTCATTTTAAATTTTCTTCAAACATTTTAAGTGAGCAGAGCTCAATTATCCCATGCCTATAATCCCAGCTACTCAGGAGGCTGTGGTTCAAAGTCAGACCAGGTAGGAAAGTCAGTGAGACTCTTATCTCCAATGAACCACCAGAAAACCAGACGTGGTGCTGTGGCTCAAAGTGATAGAACGCTAGCCTTGAGTGAAAGAGCTCAGGGACAGCACCCAGGCCCTGAGTTCAAGCCCCACAACTGACATCAACAAAAAATTAAGTGGGTTTTTAAGTGGGTTTATGACTTTTCCATGTGTGGATATAATATATTTTAATCATATTCTTTTTGTTGTTGGTGGTTGTGGGCTTGAATTCAGGTGTCTGTCCTTGAGCTCTTTTGCTCAAGGCTAGCACTCTACCACTTTGAGTCACAGCTGTTGAGGATCATGGAGATTGAAACTCCTAGAATTAGTCAGCACCATTTCTTGACTTGAATGGGAATTTGCCAGTGTTTGAACCTCACATATTTGGTGAAACGCTGAGAACTGAACTTTGTAAATCCTCTTCTTTATTTGGGACTGGGGTTTGAGCTCAAGGCCTAGATGCTTATGTGCTCAAGGCCAGTGCTCTACCACTTGAGCCTCAGCTCCACTTCTGCCTTTTCATTGGTTAATCAGAGATAGGAATCTCACAACGTTTTCTGCTGGAGCTGGCCTCAAACTGCAATCCTCAGATCTCAGCCTCTTGAGTAGCTAGGATTGCAGGCATGAGCCACCAGAGCCTGACCAGAAGTGATCTTTAAAAAAGAAAAAGAAAAAAAATCACCGTGAGATCATTATTCCCATTTATAGATGGGAAAGTTGCTGCTTATAAAGATGAAGTCATTGCTAAAGGTTATGGAAGTAAAAATCAGAGCCAAGACTCTTAACAATGGACCATCTACTCTAGATTCTTGTGTGTCATCATTGGAAGGGTTTAATAGAGGAGAGGGAAAACCTCAAAAAAAAAAATCCCATCTGTTAGTTGTGTGCCTTGGAGCTCAGATGCTTTTCATTTCAACATGTCTGGCTTTTATTTGTAGGATGGATGTAATGATTTTCATTTTTATAGGAACTTGGTGGAAATGCCATGTAAAATGTTTAGCATTATGTCTGAGCATAGTAAAATGCCCAATAAATGGTGTTATTTTATTATAAAGCATGTGACACAGGCAACTCTTTTTCTATCTGCTACCCCATTGACCAAAAAAAAAAAAATCTGTGCTAAACTTTTGGAAGAATTTTGTTACTAGGAGGAGGCCATTGCCCAGGAAGTCAGTATGATTTCAATTCCACTTGTTTCTAGGTTTCGTCACAGTAATTATGGTCTGTGCAATGTGAGGAGAAAATACTTGTATTAGGCAACAGATGATTTTTCAGAAGCACTTAAGAGCTTTGTTGAATATGGGGACCTGTGAGATTCTGGGGGGAGAATAGAATCACAGATGGAAAGGGGGTGTGCCTGAATCCCATATGAAGTAGATCCCCAACTCTGCAGCTCCTGAGACCTGTTCTACCTATAGTCACCTTTCTGGGTACCATTGTACCATTCATTGTCAGTATCTTCCATTTAGAAAAAATGTTTTTAAATATATGTTATTGTTATTGTAGAGGTGATGTACAGAGGGGTGACAGTTATACAAGTCAGGTCATAAGTCCATTTCCTTGTGAACCGTGTCCCCCCTTCCCTCACTCTCTCCTTCCCATCCCCACCCACAAGTTGTTGAGTTCATTTTCCACATGGTGTCCAGTGAGGACCACGGCTGCCTTTGTTCACTCTCTGCCCCTCCATTTCTGTGCCCCTCCATACCCAATCAAAGAAAAAAGGAGAAGACAATATAAACAGCAATAGCAAGAACAAAAGCTTCTCATTTCCATTTCTTGGAGTTCATTTTGATAAATATCATTTCATATAATCTTGAGAGATTGAGCTTTTGTGATCCGCTCCTATGAATATTCTGTTTTGCTGTCACTGTGCAAATGTTTAGAGACCTGCATTTATCATGTCCAAGTGTATTTTTTTAACCATCCAGTGTGTTTACTTGTAGATTTATAGGCACATTGAAAATCGGCCAATCATTGTGTGGCTAATCTTTATGATATTTCTCTTTGCACTGGATCATGAATTTGTATCCAGCTATTTCTTCCTTTCCTCCTCCTCCTTCCCCTTTTCCATCTTCTTTCTTCTTCTTCTTCTTCTTCTTCTTCTTCTTCTTCTTCTTCTTCTTCTTCTTCTTCTTCTTCTTCTTCTTCTTCTTCTTCTTCTTCCTCTTCTTCTCCTCCTCCTCCTCCTCCTCCTCCTCCTCCTCCTCCTCCTCCTCCTCCTCCTCCTCCTCCTCCTCCTCCTCCTCCTCCTCCTTCTCCTCCTCCTCTTCCTCCTCCTCCTCCTCCTCCTTCTTCCTCTTCCTCTCCTTCTTCCTCTTCCTCTTCTGCTCCCTCCTCCCCCTCGCTTGTCCCTCCCCTTCCCCCTCCTTCCTCCCTCTTCTTTCACCTTCTTCACCTCCTCTTCCTTCTCCTTCTTCTTCTTTCTTCTTTTGTACAAGTCCTAGGGTTTGAACTCAGGGTTGGGCTAGTGCTCTATCATTTGAGTCACATCTCCACATCTGGCTTTTCTCCTGCTTAAGTTGAGATGAGATTCTCACAGACTTTTCTGCCTGGGCTAGCTTTGAACTGTGATCCTCAGATCTCAGTCTCCTAGGTTGCTAGTATTACAAGCATGAGTCACCAGCACCAGGGCATTTTTTCTTTCTGTTTTTTTTTTTTCAATTATCAATGTCATTTATTAAATTGGGAATGGCTTTTAGTGTTTGAAAGTTTCCCTTAGTCACTCATTAGAATATGTCCTCTATGTGGTATTTTTCTCATGATTAAGCTCTGCTTATGTATTGTGGTCAGGAATACCATGGGGTTGATGTGGGCTTCTTTTTGATATTAGGCTTAGTTAGCTTGTATACTGTCAATGGCATCAATTGATTCCATTATTGTCTACCAGAGTTCTCTACTGATAGCTCTTTTTGTTGAGATTAAAATAATATGTTAAATAATATTTTAAATAAATTACTTGTTAAAATGAGAGACAACAACATCAATCTTTTTTTTTTATTTTTTATTTTTTGCCAGTCCTGGGCCTTGGACTCAGGGCTTGAGCACTGTCCCTGGCTTCTTCCCGCTCAAGGCTAGCACTCTGCCACTTGAGCCACAGCGCCACTTCTGGCCGTTTTCTGTATATGTGGTGCTGGGGAATCGAACCTAGGGCCTCGTGTATCCGAGGCAGGCACTCTTGCCACTAGGCTATATCCCCAGCCCAACATTAATCTTTTAGCATTGCACAAACTCAGTGAAATAGCATGCTTGATTATTTGCATCAAGACCTTCTTATATCAGTGAGAATATTAAGGGAAGCTTTGAAAATTATAAATACAAAGTAAAATGTGTCGATTGAGACTCTGATCTTCAGGCTAAACCTGCTCAGGATTTTTTTTTTTTGTGGTCATGGGGCTTAAACTCAGGCCCTGGGCACTGTCTCTGAGCTCTTTTGCTCATAGCTAGTTCTCTACCATTTTGAGCCATAGCTCCACTTCTAGTTTTCTGGTGGTTCATTGGATATGAGTTTCACAAACTTTCCTGCCCTGGCTGGCTTTGAATTGTGATCCTCAGATCTCAGCCTCCTGAGTAGCTGGGATTACAGGCATGATCCACCAGTGTCAGGCAGTATTTTCTTTTTTAATTATAGGCTCTCAGATCAATAAAAATAAACTCAATTTTCCTTCCTGGATTTGCTTTTTACCATAGTTTCTCCTTGAAAACACAAAGCCAATGACAGGAAGAAGAGGAGCAGAGGAACAAAGGTAGAAAGGAGGAAGATAGTAAAGAGAAGAGGTAGAAAGGACAGAAAGTCTTGCACTGCAATGAAGTAAGTCTCTGCCTCTGCTTCATGAGGAGTTCCAGAGTCGTGGTAGGTCATTGAGGATGTGCACCTGCTCAGATGCATGGATGTCATGTCCCTGGACAGAACAGAGTCATCTTCATGTGGTCCATGACATGCTAAAACAGAGACAGCATTCATGCTGCTCCCAGCTCCTGATGTATGGATGAAGCTGGCCCACAAGGCATTTGTTCTGCAATTCTTGGTTACAGCATCACCTGAGATATTCTGTGATCACTCACAGAACAAATTCCATTATAATTCACAAGTGGAGGAAGCTAGAAGGAGATGAGATAGAAAATTTGATAGTGGGGTTTAGGGGCTGCGAACACTGGACTCTGTGTGTCTGTATGAGAGACAGACAGAAACAGAAAGTCAGAGAAGGAAAAGGAAAAAGAGATAGAGGGGTTAGACGAATGGAGGAAGGGATGGAGAAAGGAAGGAAAATAGGTAGAAGGGAAAGAAGGAAGGAGGGTGGAGGAAAGTAAAGAAGGAAGGTGAGAGGGAAGGATAGAAGGAACAAGGAACACTTCCTGGAAAAGGAACAGGCACCAAAACCACATGGATAGAACAGACTGGTTAAGACAGACTGAAATCCAAACAGACATGCAACGTATTTGGTCAGATCCATGTCTTTCTTTACCCACCTTGTGTCTTTCATTTTTTTTTCTTTCGGAAATGCATAGCTGAGGATTATACAGCATATTTACTTCAGATTTCTAAAGAATATCTACCAGATTTTGTAGCTGTTTGATGGTTTACAGGATGTAAAGTTTGGGCCCCCTTATATAGTGATGCAGCAGGGATAAAAGAACATTACAAAAGCAGAGGCTGTGATTTTTCTCTCCCTTTAAGTATTAAAAAAAAAATACACTGTAGAGGAAGTGACCAGAGCTACATTGTCTCTTACACTGGCACAAGAGAACCATTGTGAAGAACCTTCATGTCCTAATTAAGGTTCATAATGGCCTGTACAAATACAGGAACTGAAACAGAAGAGCACAGCTCAGAGATGGGAAATAATGTGAGAAAAAAAAATTCCCGTTGAATACAATGAAAATGACTGAACTAGATCCAGCAGCTGGAGGCAAAGGATTCAGTTAGTTAAGTCCTGTAGTATGAGCAGTGAACATAGGGGTGTTTTAGAATACAGTTGTTCACTGAGCATATTTTTTCTGGTGGAGAAGTGGGGATTAGATGCGATGAAAAAAAAAGGCTACTGCATCAAATAGAATCCTGAAATATTCACAGCATCTTATAAAGCAATCCAGAGACACTTGTCTTGGATTAGGGTGCCCAGAACACATGTAATATGGAGCACATTCTAGTTACCAGAAACAAGGTAAACCATGCAACTTGTGTTTCTTTGGGTCTGGCTTACTTTGCTTAATATAATTTTTTCCAAGCTTTCTATTTCCTTATGAATGGGGAGATGTCATTCTTTCTGATGGAAGCATAGAATTCCATTGTGTATTCCATTCCATTTTCTTGATGAAGGGCATCTGGGTTGATTCTATGTTTGGCTATGGTAAACAATGCTGCAATGAACATGGTTATGCTGGTGGCTTTAGTGTGGCCTGGTTTGTGGTCATTGGAATAAATGCCCAGTACTGAGATTGCTGGGTCATAGCAAAGCTCTATGTTTAGTCTTTTTTCTTTTATCAGTCATGGGGCTTGAACTCTGGCCTGGGTGATATTCCTGAGCTCTTCAGCTCCAGACTAGCACTCTACCACTTGAGCCATTTCCTATGTTTAGTCTTTTGAGGAACTGCTTTCCAGAGTGGTTGAACAAGTTTACATTCCCACCATCAGTGTAGAAGGGTTCCCTTTTGGCTACATCCCCCCAGCATCTGCTGTTATTAGTTTTCTTGATAATGGTTATTCTAACTGGGGTGAAGTTGAATCCCAATGTTGGCTTGATTTGCATTTCTTTTATGGCCAGAGATGTTCATGTGCTAATTGGTCATTCTTATTTCTTCTGAGCAGTCTCCCTTTAAGTCTTTAGCTCACTTATTAATTGGATTATTGCTTCTTTGAGGATTTGTTTCTTGGGGGTTTAATTTTTTGAGTTCTCAGTTTATTTTATATATGAGGCCCCTGTCTTATGTATAGCTAGTAAAGATGTTCTCCCATTTTGTGGGCTTCCCCTTTATTTTGCTAGCTATGTCCTTTAGCATGCAGAAACTCTTCAGTTTGATGCAATTCCAATTATCCAGTCTTTCTTCAGTTTGTTGAATTCTGGATCTTTACTTTTGACCTGTATCTAGGAGCCCTAATGTTTCACCTGCCCCTTCCTGTAATATTTTCATGGTACCTGGCCTTACAATGAGGTATTTGATCTACTTGGAATCAATGGTAAAAGATAAAAAGAAATTACACTTGGACATGAGAAATTAAACAGGACTCTAAGCGTTCATATAGTGAGACCAAAGGAGGATATTCTTATGACAGGATCACAAAAGGTTCAACATCTATGTATAAAAGATCACATAAAGAAGCTGGGAATATGTCTTAGTGGTAGAGTACTTACCTTGCATGGTAGAGTACTTGCCTTGAATGCATGAAGCCCTGGGTTTGATTCCTCAGCACCATATAAATGGAAAAAAATGGAAGCGGTGCTATGGCTCAAGTAGTAGAGTGCTAGCCTTGAGCAAAAGGAAGCCAGGGACAGCACTCAGGCCCTGAGTCCATGCCCTACGACTGACCAAAAAAAACCCCAAAATCGCATAAAATGATATTTATCGAAATGAATTCCAAGAAATGGAAACAAAGGGTTTTTTTTTTGTTGTTGTTGTTGTTTTACTCCCCCACTTTTTTGTTTGTCACTGTTTTGATTTCTGTGCTTTCTGTCTTGTATGTAAGTTTATGTGTTTGGGGAGCGTAAATGGAGGCACAGAAATGGAGGTACAGAGGGTGAACAAAGGCAGCCATGGTCCTCACTGGACACGATGTGGAAAATGAACTCGACAACTTATGGGTGGGACTGGGAGGGAAAAATCTGGGAGAAAATGAGGGCTGAAGTGATACTATTCACAAAGAAATGTACTTTCTTCCCTATGTACATTTAGAGAAATACGAAACTGGTTTAATGAGAATTTTTTTTAAAGAAATACACTTATTACCCAACTTATGTAACCATGACTTTTTACCATAACCTTTGCAATAAAAATAAAATGGAATAAAAGAATACAGGAGGATTCTACAGAAAAAAAAAAAAAAACCAACAACACACCAAGTAGATTTGGGGATATTGCCAGGCCCATAACAGCTGCTTAAAACAATGTATCCCAGTACAGGGAGAAGGTTCTGGAACTGACCAGAAAGACACATCTGTGCAGATACTCCATACATTATTTTTTTCTTTTTCCTCTCCAGAAAACGGATCCTCAATTCTGACTTTCATGGCTTTTACAAAGAGAATCAGTTAATTAAATGGGCAGTAAACCACGAACTAAGCATTCTTCTTCCCTTCCGAGAATGGTTTGATTAAACATTTAAGTTAAAAAAAGAAGTAGAAGTAGAAGCAGCAGCATATGGAATACCTTGGCTTGCATCTCAGTAACTTCTGGAACCGAATCAAAGGTCCATTTATTTAAGATCTCAAACAAAATAATTCTAAATATGGCATTTAAAAACAAACACAATAAAATCTCAGCCTTCACCAAAGAACCCATGAAAAGACAAACAATTAGAGTTACTCTTTTACCGCTGCCATCATAACTATTAATTGCCTTTCTTCTATGGTGAGTCTTGTTTGGTTACAGTGTTTTTCATAAAAGGAAAACATTGTTGTTGGTTTTTGGGGAGGAGGGCAACTAATAAAGAGGGAAAGAATACGTTACAAATTTTTTTTTGAAGTGTGGAATTAATTATTTTGAAAAGCGAGTTGAAGGAGCTCAATGATACCTTCTAAAACAATTATGTCACTGTCAGCCCATACGTGCTATTTTTCCTAGTCCTGTTTGCTTCTGTTGCTTCAGTTTGTGTGGAACTGGGACTCAGCAATGGAATGGGGAAACAGAAAAAAAATCACTCAGCAGGAGTGAACAACATTACTTAAGTAGCCTCTTCATGCTCCCTTTCTGATTTCTAGATCAAAATTTCCTCAGTGTCCAAGGGGGAAGCCAGTGTTCTTGGGAGTTAGCCATGCGCACACCATCCTGCTCTCTGAAAACCCCAGCTGTGTTCCCTTTGAAAAATCTAGCTGTGTTCCTTCGGCTATTAGGCCATCCCTGTAATAAAGAGGCTCTAGGCATATGACAATTACATTGACAATGCGTGAGGTTGAATATAATCTAGCTTGTCTCTTCTGCAAAGGCTTTTTGGACTCCACTTGCTTAAGAACAATCACAAACAAACACACTTATACACAAAGCATGATTTTTTTTCCCCCCAGAATGCTTGTTTGTCGACTTGGACAAAACAGACTTGAAAACACACCAGGCATGCGAGTCCTGACCAGAGAAATTCTACTTCTAGAGAGAAACTTGAAGCCTTCTTTACAAAATCCACCGGCAAAGTAATTCAAACTCTTTGGGCTTCACCACAGCTGTGGCCAGGGAGAAGTTTCTAAGCAGCAATAAAACAATAGATAGTTTAGTTTTCACCTGATATCATAAAATAGCAAGCAATTCAAAACTATCCAGTGCTAAGAGAACAGCAAGTTTTCTATCATTTGAAATTCCAGCTTTTAGAGCCTTTGAAGTGCCTACAGCATTACCATTGCCTTGCTCACCTGCCTTGAAACTATCCACAATCCTTGATTCTGAGGGTTTTCTTTTTCACACAAAAAAAGTTTGGGATACACAAAACAATGTTGCCTATTGCTTTCCTTTTACCTCCCCAGCAAGGCAGTGGAAAGAGGTTACATAGGGGAAAAGGTAAGAAAATAGAATGCGTGGAATACAAAAAGCCGGGATGGCGCCTTCTTTGTAAGGATGCACACTGATAATCTACAGAGGTGAGTGTTGAGAGGGTGTGGATGGAAGACCAGAAGGAGATGGAAATTACGCACAGCAACAATAGTCCAGAAAAATAATTCAGAGAAGGATATAGATGCTTCATCTTGCCAATTATAACTACTCTTTCTTTCCTCCTTCCCTTTTCTTCACTGGAGGCTGAATATGGATGCCCTGGAAATACAGGTTGTTCCTAATGTTGTCATGGTCCTTCTTATCCAATGATTTATTACCTTCCGGGGACTTAGAAAATGATAAAAATTGTTATTGTAGATATGTGATAATTTTCTATTAATTTAATATATTTGAGTCCCTCTATAAGAGGGAAAACTGTTGGGATTAGGGGCGATACACTCAGATCTTAGTATTATCAATCAATCAATCAATCAATTAATTAATTATTTTTAAAAAGTGTTTGGTTGGTTGTGGGAATTGAACTCCAGGTCTGGGCACTGTCCCTGAGCTCTTTTGCACAAGACTAGCACTCTACCACTTTGAGCCACAGCTCCACTTCCTTTTTTTTTTTTTTTTTTTTTTTTTGAATGGTCAATTGGAGATAAAAGTCTCATGGGGACTTTTCTGCCCAGGTTGGCTTTGAACTATGATCTTCAGATCTTAGCCTCCTGAGTAGCTAGGATTAAGGTGTGAGCCACTAGCACCTGGTCATTATTTTATTTTTATTTGTGCCAGTACTAAGCGGCTCTTGCTAGTTTGCATTTGTTGATATTGTTGTTGGTTTTTCTTTTTCCCTTCAGCCTAGTGATCTACCATGTGAGTCAAGCCTTCATTTCTGCCTTTTTTCTTTGTTCATTGGAGATAAATATCCTATTTTCCTGCCCTGGAAAACTGTGAACCACAATCGTCAGATCTCAGCTTTTTGAGTAGCTAGGGTTACAGGCATACGCCAAAGCACTTGGCACTTAGTATTTTTAAAAAGAAATGGTGTTGCATGGGAGAAATGCGAGGTGGGAAAGCTTGAGGCATGGGCAGATGAACAGAGAGACAATCCCAATGAAGGAAAGAACGTTCCCCATCGCTAGAAGCTGAGATTTGGATTATAAAGTCAAATAGTTCTGATCCAAGCACCAGTAGTACTAAGGAAATACTTAGAGGCTATCCGTTGATTGGCTGTCACAGGGTCCAATCAGATTTACTCAGAGGTATGAAACGTGGAGAAAGTGAAGGTTTTCTTCCGGCCATTTAATTCCTGGGTGGATAGGATGTATTAGCATCTGGAGGATTTAGAATATCCCCCGGAGTGACAAGAGTTGATGTCTTGATGAAATTTTCACTTTGACAGTGCCAAACCCTTCTTCCAGTCCCCAGTCTACTCGACCTTCAAGGAAACGGAGGCACCAAACACTGGGAGAATGAAATCATCCTTTTATTTTCCTTTAAGAAATTCCTGTTGTCTTTTTTCATTCCACTTATTTCCTAGCATTTCTCTTTTTTTTTTCTGAATATAGTGCATTTTTTAAAAATTTTTGCTAGTTCTGGGGCTTGAACTCAGGGCCTGAGCACTGTCCCTGGCTTCTTTTTGCTCAAGTCTAGTACTCTACCTCTTAAGCCAGTGACACTTCTGGATTTTTCTATTTATCTGGTGCTGAGGAATCGAACCCAGGGCTTCATTCATGCTAGGCAAGCACTCTACTGTGCTACAGTCCTAGCCCTTGTATGTTATCTTTTTGATATACAGTAGATGCCATATGAAGTTTAAACAAAAAGTTTCAACCCAATTCTATTAACTGATATGTTTGGGAACCTGAAGCAATCTGAGAACTTCCTCTTGACACTGAGTGTTTCCATCTATTCCATAATTACATTAATAATGGTAACTGAGTTGTTTGAAAGAGGTGCAAAAACATAGTCTTTCTTTAAACTCGTTGCACAATTTAAAAAATGTTACACTTATTCCCACAGCCATTGATGTTTCTGCATAGAGTTTACTTTTATTAAGCAGCATTCATTCATTTATTTATTTACTTGACTATTATAAAGGTGATGTACAGAGGGGTGACAATTACATAAGCCAGGTCACGAGCACATTTCTTTTTGGACCGTGTCCCCCCTTCCCTCGCTCTCTCCCCATTTTCCTCTCCCACCCCCATCCACAAGTTGTGGAGTTCACTTTCTATATCATGTTCAATGAAGACCACGGCTGCTTTTGTTCACCCTCTGTTCCCCCATTTCTGTGCCCCCCTCACCCTCCCAAAGACAGATAAACTTACATACAAGACAAAATGAAAAGAAAAAGAGAAAAAAATCCTCTTGCTTCTATTTCCTGGAGTTCATTTCAATAAATAGTTATATGATCAGAGACACAGAGGCAAGGTCCCTTGGTGTTCCTCCCTAAGAATACCCTCCTTTGGTCTCACTGTGCATGAATGCCTGGTCTTGTATCATTTATCATACATTTTAAATGCAGTTCCCACAAGTGAGAGGAAACACGTGCCATCTGTCTCTCTTAAGCAGCATTTGTGATAAGGACGAGGCCTCTGCAGTTAGACTCTGATTTAGAAATACCAACTGTCTAAAGCCTCCAAGTTCACATCTCTAGAATGGGTTTAGAACTGAGGTCTACTTCCTGTGATTGCCTGGGAGATTAAATATGACGATCTAGACAAAGTACTGAGCACAGCACCCGGGATACAGAATACCTGTTGTGTTTTTTATTTTATTCAAGAGTGCATTGCCTCTACCCAGGGCCCTGGAGACTGGAGCCCAAGTGCATTTGCACATACTGACCGCTAGATGGCAGATACATCATTTTTAATTGCTCCGTTTTGTACCCACCAGCGCTTCTGGATCTTCCTGGTATTGAGGGATCTTGAGAGGAACCCCAGGAAGTCATTTTAATGAGGTAGTGATCTTTTTCTCTCTCGCTTTGTCTTTTATTTTAAAGCGTAAATGATGTCTACTGGTAAGGCTTTGGGTGTAATCACACAGGATGATTTTGAAAAGGATACATATATGTATATATTAGATAATAATATGTAACATATAATATATTATATAGTTGGTATGTGATATTGTAATATTATAATAGACTACAATTATATATTATAATAATTGTATTATATATAATAATAATGTATTACCTAATATGACATGTAATATAATAATATACTCTATTAGAATAGAATATATGATTATAATGTTCTCATATAATATAATAATACATATGTGTATACATATATATGTAGTTTTCTAACAACATACAAAAATATCAGCATAAACAGAAGGAACATTCTTTTGAAAGGTTATGATGTTAGAACTGGTTCATAGGATTTGTTTTTTTTTGTCAGTGTGGGGCTTGAATTGAGGGCCTGAGCACTGTCTCTGAGCCACAGCTCCACTTCTGGCTTTCTGGTGGTTCATTGGAGATAAGTCTCATGGACTTTCCTGACCAGGCTGGCTTTGAACCATGATCCTCAGGTCTCAGCCTCCTGAGTAGCTGGGATGACAGGCGTGAGCCACTGGTGCCCAGCATGAATTGTTCTTTTTTAAAATAACCTTGGCAAGAAAAGACTAAACATGCTGGCAGAAGAATGTCATCTATTTCATACGACTATACCTTTACCTCACTTTCTCCATTTTCGCCATTGAGGGAATGGACGTTGGAAGACACCTTATAACCTTTGCCAAAAATTAGTTTTTGAACCCAAGTTAAATTCTCCAAGAACGAATCTGACCACAGAGGAATTCTCCCTGGGATTCCACTAACAACATTGGGGCGAAGGGAGGTGGGAAGTTTTTTCATGCTTTAAGTAAAATGTTTTATAAAAGGCATTGTCCATTTCTTTTTGGACCGTGTCCCCCCTTCCCTCGCTCTCTCCCACTTTTCCCCTCCCGTCCCCACCCACAGGTTGTGGAGTTCATTTTCCACAATTGTGCCCAGTGAGGACCACGGCTGCCTTTGTTCACCTTCTGCCCCTCCATTTCCATGCCTCCCATTAAAGACAGATAAATGAACAAACAGAACAGAAAGCAAAGCAGCAAAGCAGATTTCCCTTTGCTGCCGTGCATGCGGGACAGCGGGATTCGGTAGCCTGAGATGCACACGGGCCTTGAGCAGGAGATTTTCTTCACTTCAACCTGGACAGTTCAGTAGATGGGCAGCTGGGCCCCCCTCCTCCCCCTCCCCCTCCTCCCCTCCCCCTCCCACAGCTGGATGGGAGGAGGACTCGGGTGGTCCTCACCGTCTGATGATACTCTTCAGGGACATAACAGAGCTTGTCCCCTAGCACGAGACTCTGTGACACAGCAACCATGGTGGGCGAGAACAAAGCCACCCAGGGATGGAGAGAAAGACAGTTGATGGAAGACAGATGTGTATATGTACGTGTGCGTTATGTGGATTTCACCTCAGATCATGTAATAAGCATCCCATTTATGTATAAACATGGAGGCATATTTAATGTACATGTAATTTATAGATACATATGCACATATATGTATATGCAGCATATGCATGTATAATATATGATAGACTATTATACATACTATATTATAGCATATATGGTTTATTGTATGTAATATATGTTATATGAGAATATATAGTATATATGTATGTAAGTATATATATACTTATGTATGTAAGTATATATGATATGTTATATATTTATATTATATATTATTTTTGTAAATATATGATATATTATATGATATATTATGTACTGTATATATTACATATATAATATAGTATAAATATATAACATATATTTATATGTACATATAAATAAATACAATATATAACATATGATGTAATTATACAATATAATGTTTAATATAATGTGTACAATCTATACTAGATAATATATAATGCATAATATGTTATAGAATATACAATATATACTATACCATTATATAATATATAACACATGATATACTATATACCATATATAATATATACTATACTATAAATTATATATGCACATATATACATATATATGTTCTACTTTATAATGCTATTGCTTGTCAGAGTAAAATACTAAATATATGTTTGATGAAAAAGTTCACTCTGTGTGGTAAAATTGTGATAATAGCAAATAGCTTCTCTCCATGATTCGTTTTATCTCCTTGTAAAATGGAATTCCTACAAATGCAAATGTTGATACTCAATGCTCTCTACCTTATCAAGTCGTTTCCTCATAAAGTAATGCATAGGGGAGCTCTTAAAGGCCCTTCCTTCCTTCTTTCCTTCCTTCCTTCCTTCCTTCCTTCCTTCCTTCCTTCCTTCCTTCCTTCCTTCCTTCCTTTCTCTCTCCCTCCCTCCCTCCCTTCTCTCTCTCTCTCTCTCTCTCTCTCCTCTACTGGTGATTGAACTAAGGGCCTCAGCTCTTCTTTGGCTATTTTCACTCAAGGCTGGTGCTATATTACTTCAGCAGCAGTCTACTTTAGCTTTTTGCTGGTTACCTGCAGACTTTCCTGCCTGGGATAATTTTAAACCTTGATCCTCAGATCTCAGCCCCCTGAGTAGCTAGGATGACAGGGATGAGCCACCAGGGCACCTGGCTTTCTACAACAATCTTCCAGTCACCAAAAAACAGAAAGCATTTCTATGATCACGGCTCTTTCTGTTTTCGATTGGGAAGATGATAGCAACTGGGACCTGGCAAAGTCATTTGTCCCCTCAGAGGTCAAGCTTATGAATGTAACCACCATGCACAATGGCTGGTGAGTAAACTTTACAGAGTACAAGTAAGGAATGAATATATGCCTGCCTCCAGGGCTGAGAAAATGCAGAATCAACAGTTGCTATCTCCCTAGAAAGTCTTCTTGAAATACTTTTGTATTCACCCATTTGTTTATTTATTTATTCATTTATTATTTTTTCCATACTGGGGTATGGAACTCAACTCAGGCCTTTGCACCTGCAAAGGAGGTGCAACACCACTGTACCACACTTCCAACCCTTTTGGTTCATGTTAGCCTTATATTTTAGGATCTTGTTTGTACTCAGGGCGTAGCTGGACTGGCAGCTTCTTATTTTAATTTTCTTCCCTTGTATTTGGGATGGGAACACATTGCTACCCCCAGCTTTTCATTGGTCGATAGGGTACCTCATTAGCTTTTTTTCCACCACCCCCCGCTCACAGGCTGGCTTTGAACCAGCATCTGCTTGATCTCCTGAGTAGCTAGAATTGCAGACATCGCCCTCTACCTGTCTTGTATGTTCTTCATTTTTGAAATAAATTAACACATCTTTTTTTTAACATTTGTGAATGAGACAGAGATATGGCTCTCTATATGTATATATAAAATGAGGGATCCAAAGCAATGAAGTCTGTTTCAATGCAGGGAATGAACAGAACAAGACTTAAAGATCACTCATCTAAGAGGGTAGCAGACATGTCTCAGGAAATAGGCAGCATTCTTGAAATATCAGCTATTTATTTATATTTCAAATAATGATGGGCGCAAAGTGTTATTAGCAAAGGAGAGACACAGATTTTCTATAAATGTGTTTTCCTTGCGATAATATGTGAAATTGCATTCCATGTTACATTGCTGGAGGCAAGCAAGGTTTAATATGTATCGAAATAATTAAGCTAATTGTGTAAAAATATATTTGCAGAATTCACCAAACGTGTTAATACATTTTGCATCGTGTTTACCCATCTCACATGACTTAAGTTTGCTTTTGTGAAATAAAGACTCCAAAATACTGAGTGATTTCTTCCCACGGTGAGCGCCTGCTAATTCAGGAAAGGAAAAGAAAGGCCTAAAATTCTTTTTTTTTAAATATGAAAATAAATGTATTGTTCAATAAAGCATTTATAAATTAATCTGCTTAGTTATATTAAGAAAAGGCATTTAGTTTCCTGCATAAATGACAAAGAACAATCATTTATTGGTTTGTTTTGTCTCTACCGAACACATTAGTCATTCATCATTTAAATATCTGACTTCATTAGAAACTTTTAACATTTTCTTCTACCATAAAAATACAGTAATTTGCCTTTAAAAAAAACACCTATTAACAAGCATTCTGAATTCCACTCACTTTTCTAGTGTTTCTCAGAGACCTGTTTATAAGTCAGTAAGACAGTAGGCTCAAGACTGAAATTCGAACTATTTTCCACTTGAAAGTGCCAAGCTCGCTGTCTCTCTATCCATCCTTTCTATATCCTAAACTGTACAACCAACACGAGCAATTTAAAAACCAGTAGTGCCCATTTCCCATCTGTTCTATTAGTGTAAACAAATGCAACTTTTACCTTTAGCATTATATTCAGAAAAATACTTAAGTCTCAAGGTCCCCAATAATTTGGAGCACTGTACTGAATAACCACCCTAAGACACTTTTGACAGAAGTAACGCATTTCTTAACAAGAGGCTTCCACAACCTGTGGATAAAACAATGTGTACATGAAGACACTGATAGCCAGTCATAGGCCGTCCTTGCCATTGTTCAGCTTTAATTAGGCCAGAGTCCAGCAGGAAAGTTCATGGTATACCAGATTCACCAGCTTTTATGTTGCAACTGTTTTCTCTTCTTTTCTGAAAGGCTGTACTGAACCAGGCTTTACTCATGACAGGCCAGCAACATGAACACTTTTGTGGTGCTGTTCTTCAGGCTTTTTCTGAGTCAGCATCTTCTCTCTGGCTCCATCGTGTACAGAAGGATTCCATGGAGAAAAGCTAATCACATAAGGGTCTTCAATTTTAGGCAGGTCAAATAAGCGAGCAGTACACACCTTAACACTGTGGACCATTTTACTTTTAAAAAGATGAACCTCCTTTTCATATAGCACTGCAGCCTCTGGGGTTTGGGGGCTTGTATCAATCTTGTAGAAAACTCTCCTGGCATAGATTAGAACTTGCCAAATATGATTATGCTTCTGCCTCCATTTTGCAAACGCTCTCTTCACATCCAGGTCATCTGAGGTGGGATCAACTAGCTGGTGGAAGACAGGAATATCAAACACCAAGTGTGGACAGTCTCCATCAGGATAGTTATCAGGGATGGAAACTGTGACCTTGAACACACCATCTTGATAAAGCCCATGCTGTATGACTATCACTCCAAACCACGTCAATACGGAGCAGTAAGACGGCTGCCTGGCAACTTCTGCTTCACAACCAAGGTAAATTCTGCAAGGAGAGCATATCCCAGATAGAAGCATCCATAAGAAGCATGTGTGCCATTTGTTGATTGTGTTGCTGGGGCAGGCCATGGTGGCTTTGTTATAGGCAAAGCATTTTGGGGAAGAGAAGGCAGCTGGTTTTTTGGTGCTGTTCGTGGAGGACTGTTTTTCACATCTCCTGTCAAGATCTTCTCCTCAGGGCTGGGGATATGGCCTAGTGGCAAGAGTGCCTGCCTCGTATACATGAGGCTCTGGGTTCAATTCCCCAGCACCACATATACAGAAAACGGCCAGAAGGGGCGCTGTGGCTCAAGTGGCAGAGTGCTAGCCTTGAGCAAAAAAGAAGCCAGGGACAGTGCTCAGGCCCTGAGTCCAAGGCCCAGGACTGGCCAAAAAAAAAAATCTTCTCTTCACCATCAGATCTTTTTCATATAGAACTTGTAGACATGATCCACAAAGGGTTCATAATGTGGCCTCCCAAAAAAAATCCAGTGGTCTGTGTCATCCAACTCTTCTGTCCTCAGCACTGACCTGGTGTCTTCAGGGCCTGCTTAAGGGCCTGCAGGGTCTGCTTAAGGCCACCACGGTGGGAGATTTCTTCTGCCTCAGACTGGCTTTGAACCATGATCCTCACATTTCAGCCTCCTGAGTAGTTAGGATCACTCCAGAAAGAGAGGCCACTGTCTTCTTTATTGCACTCCAAATTCTCATTCTTCAGTGTGTATTTCGATTTATTCACAGTGACTCCCTAAATGGCATTTGGGATGCAAAGGCCCTGTGGTAGCCTCAAGCGCCCATGTCAACAGCGGGGCAGGATCAAGCCTTTCATTCAAGAGCAGATTTCCTTCCACCCGGAAGGCCAGGCTGACTTCATATCACCTTCTCCAGTCCTGGTTGCTATGAACGGCACAGTACCCTGGGTGTGGAGAAAGGGCGCTGTCACAAAACAGAAGGAAAATAAAACAGCAGAACTCTTCCTGACCCCAGAGCTGGGTGGGCAGAGGGTGAGATGAGCCCTGTGTTCCTCCATGAATGTGCTGTTCCTGCTGAACAATTCCATGGCTGACTGGACAGGTGTGATCATGTGGTTCAGTTAGAAAGGCTGGTGTGGAGCTAGGCACTGTTGGCTCACGCCTGTCATCCCAGCTACTCAGGAGGCTGAGCTCTGAGGATTGTGGTTCAAAACCAGCCTAGGGAAGGAAAGTCCATGAGACTCTTATCTCCAACGAACCACCAAAAAGGCAGAAAGTAGAGCTGTGGCTCAAGTGGTAAAATGCTAGCCTTAGAGGAAAAAGCTCAGGGATAGAGCCCAAGCCCTGAGTTCAAGCTGCAATACCAGCACACATACACACAAATAACACGTTGATTACCGATTGAAACTATAATATCTTTCATAATAAAGACTGCAGTACACAGGAGCCAGTAGAGATTTTCAATGTAGCTCACATTGCACACACATATATATTTAAATATATTAATTTAATATATGTATATATAAAATTTTATATTTAAATATATTTGTATTTAGTTATATATATTAATTATATCTGTTTATATATTATGCATTTTAAATATATATTTATCTTCTATATTTTTAAAATAAATAAATAATAAGTAAATATAGACATACACACACATATATACACACATACATAATTATGACGATGATTCCTTAGGGTATATTTCCCTGGGTTTCTCTCCCAGAAATCCATGTCTAGATTGTATTTGAGAGATTTTTTTCTCATTTTCTATTATGAATTTGCAGGACCTGTGGTTGCCTAAGGCAGTAAAGTCTAGCTTGCCTTGGCAAGAAAAATGGGGTGGGGGGGGGAATAAAACCTGCAAAAACAATGGTGCTCAAGTTAGAAGACATTTACAAAGTGTCTACTTCAGAACCCTCAGGAAGGAATTATTGCCTTTTAAATAGCATCTTCCTCTATGGCAGGGAATGGGGAAAGGGGGCTCTTTCTGCTAGCAGTCATGCAAGATCCTTTGCTGAAAGGGACCATATGCTACACAATGAAATAAATTCCAGGCAAGACGCATGTGTTTTGCACAAAAAAAAAAAGCCCACGTATGCAAATTTTGCGTTGACTTTTTTTTTAAGGAGACAAAAAAGTGCCGCTATTATTCATATCAGTATTATTTAATGCGTCCTTGTACTGGTTTGAAGGCATATGCATATCATTTCTTTCCATCTCGGACACATTCCTTCACTCTGGGGGGTTTATACCAATACCATCTGAAAGATTTGGGGTTCATATTGGTCAAGAATTTGTTTCCAGTTCGCTGAAATTTGAGTCTCAATAGATTATGAGCTCCAAACACATTGGCAAATACTCAGTAGATTTGATAATATCTGCAAGTGGCTTCAGGGTTATTTGGTGGTTGATTGGAGCTGAGTCTCTTGGACTTTCTGGCCCTGGCTGACTTCAAACCAGATTCCTCCCATCTCAGCCTCCTAATTAGCTCGGGTTACAGGTGTGGGTCCCTTGTAGCTGACTTTGGGCTTCCTTGTAATCAAACCTAAGTAGTATAGAACATTTTCTCTTTGCGGCTGTTCTCAAATTCAAATGACTTGCAACAACTCATAATTGGAGCTGGCATTGCAAGGAAATTCACATATACCCTGAATCACATCTTCACCGGCCTAAATGACTGTCCATTGCAAGGGATAAAAAGTGCAGAGAATTCATGCTGAGGTCACAATAAAGTTTTCCTGGCTGTACATCAATGTGCAAATTCAGAAATCACTGCCATCCCTGGCAATTCTAGTTAAGGAGTTAAAGATCTCAGGGAGGGCAGAGTCTGTCTCTTTAATTATCTCCTGCACACACACACACACACACACACACACACACACACACACACACACAGAGCCATATTGCTACAAATACACATTTAGGATTTGATTATAGCATCTCTTCCGTTGACATGTACCAGGCAGAGACGGCTGTGAGCGATGATCGCTTTTCGAGTTTGTACTGGAAAGAGAAATGCAGTTGTAACTCTTGGGGTGTGGATTGTCTTAGACTAGATGAGCCAGGGGCAGCTGACCCCACCTCAGGTAAGCTGTCTGTGGACAGGGAGCCAGCAAGAGGCCAGCTGCTCTGTTACCCACATCCTACTTTTCTTTGCAGTTACCCCAACTTGCTCTGTGTAATTCAGTATTTTCTGGATAGTCTCCCCTTCTCCTTGTTGAAGTCATTGGAGTTCTGGCTATGAGACCACAAAGATGGCTGCCACCACAGGACACTGCCATTCCCAACTTCCAGCTCCCTGTCTCTTTGCCTTTGTCTCTCTCTCTCTCTCTGCCTTTCTCTGCCTCCCCCCTTTTTTATTGTATTTATAGAAAATTTTCCCTTTCATCCATTTTTAATTGTTATTGTAAAGGTGATGGACAGAAGGGAGACAGTTCCATAAGTCAGGTCATGAGTGCATTACTTTTTGGACCACGCCCCCCCTTCCCTCGCTCTGCCCAGTTTTTTCCCAATGGGGGTTCTTCAACATGAGGAAGAGTGAGGGAAGGGATGGGGAGGGGAGCGATGGATGAGAATGTGGAAAGGGCTGACATTGATCAAGACGCACTGTATTCAGAAACTGAATACAGTACAACTTTGTACAACTCCTTAAGGGTAATAATAATAGTGAGAGATTTAAAACAATATTTTAAAAATGAGGACTGCTGGCCTCTGGTGGCTTACACCTGTCATCCTAGCTACTCAGGAGGCTGAGATCTGAGGATTGAGGTTCAAAGCCAGCCTAGGCAGAATACGTCCGTGAGAATCTTATCTCCAATGAATCACCAAAAAAGCCAGAAGTGGTGCTGTGGCTCAAGTGGTAGAGCATTAGCCTTGAGAAAAAGAGCTCAGGGACAGTGCCCAGGCCCTGAGTTCAAGCCCCATGCTCAACAACAATAACAACATGATTTAATAACCCAGGAGATGTGTCTTGCTAATGTAAAGTCAGCTTGCTGCTTAAATCCCACAAAAAGAGAGAGGGACCAACTGGACCTTGAGCATTTCACGAAAGCCCAGAGTAGGAGAGGTGTTAAAATCACATTTGCCTCTTCCACATGGCTGCCTCATCAAGGAGATTTATGTGGGATGAGCACTGGGGTGACTTTTCCCTCCCTCTCAATCCCTGAGGAGACTTCTGTGAAATCAAGGAAGTGTCAGAGTCCAGATGAAGTCATTGAAAGAAATCCTCTGGTCACACTTGGGCTATTCTTATTTCATTCAATTCAGCCCCTTCAGCCCAAGTGCTCAGAAACTCAGCCCTGGAAGAACCAAGCAGATCCCTCATTTCCACTCTCTCCTAAAAGGGTGTCCAATGCCAGCGAATTCAAACCACATTCGGAAGCCCCTTTCGACATTGGTTTTTGTGGTTGTGTCCCTATAGAGTTTGCTTGGTGGCGGGGGGGGAAGTAAAATGGTTTTTGGTTGTTTCTTTCCATGAAATTGATCTGTAGAGCTAAAGAAGATACTTTGCAGGCTGTACCTTGTTTTTCCAGTCCTGAGGCTTGAACTCAGGGCTTGGGCACTGTCCCTGAGCTTCTTTGACTCTAGGCTAGTGCTCTACCACTTGAGCCATAGCACCACATCTGGCTTTTTCTGTTGTTGTGGTACTGAGGAATCAAACCCAAGGTTTGATGCATGCTAGGCAAACTCTCTGTCACTAAGCCAAATTCCCAGCCCACGAGCTGTAATTTTAAATACAAAACAAGCAACTGGGGCTGGGAATGTGGCCTAGTGGTAAAGTGCTCGCCTCGTATACATGAAGCCCTGGGTTCGATTCCTCAGCACCACATATATAGAAAAGGCCAGAAGTGGCACTGTGGCTCAAGTGGCAGAGTGCTAGCCTTGAGCAAAGAGAAGCCAGGGACAGTGCTCAGGCCCTGAGTTCAAGCCCCAGGACTGGCCAAAACAAACAAACAAACAAACAAAAAACAAACAAGCAACTGAAGGTAAAGGACCACACAGAATGGATACTTTTTGCTCTTACACCCAAACTCTCCGAAGTTATACATAAAAGTCATTTACAACTAACTGAAAAAGCCCACTGTTAATATTACATTTATAATATGGTTTTCTAGGGGGAAGTACTCCCTCTACCCTCTGCATACTTATGTGTGACATTTCTACTACACTTTGAAAGTTGGAGGTTGAACATTGGTGGCTCATGCCTGTAATCCTAGGGACTCAGGAGGCTGAGATCTGAGGATCAGAGTTCAAAACCAGCCCAGGCAAGAAAGTCTATGAGACTCTCATTTCCAATGAGACAACAGAAAACTGGAAGGGGCTCTGTGGCTCAAGTGGTAGAGAGCTAGCCTTGAGCAAAAGGGGCTCAAGGACAGTGCCCAGGCCCTGAGTTCAAGTTCCACGGCTGACCAAAACCCAAACCCAAACCAAAAACCCCCTGAAACTTGGATGTAAGCCATGCACAATAGATTACTGGAGTGTGATACTTCAGATGAACAGGATCTAAAAGTATAAAATTTTATATTGTTTGAATATATTCTCAATGTAGAATGAGTCACTTTTGTTGCTAAAAAATACACATATATGTATGTGTTTTTCAGTGTGCTGGTATTAGGCTTGAATTCAGGGCTCTGTCCCTGAGATTTTTTTTTTGTTACCACTTTAGTCATAACTCCATTTCTGGCTTTTTGGTGGTTAATTGGAGATAGGAGTCTCACTGACTTTCCCGCTGTGGCTGGCTTCAAACCTTGATCCTCAAATCTCAGCCTCCCGAGTAGCTGGGGTTACAGGCATGAACCACTAGCACCTGGATGTTAAAAATATTTTTAAAGTCAGGCATTATAATGCCTTTTTATAGCTCCAGTGAGTAAATCATGGCCCAAAGTTCACCAGGGCAAATAAAACATGACCCCATTTGAACAATAACCAAAGAAAGACATAAAAATAAAAAAGAAGGCTGGAGTCACAACTCAAATGGTAAATTGCCTGCCTAGAATGCATGTTCATACCCCAGGATTTTGAGTGTGTGTGTGTGTGTGTGTGTGTGTGTGTGTAAAGCCACACCAAGTCAAATGCAGTGAAAATTTCCTGCACACCTAGCCACAGAGGAGGCTGAGATTAGGACCATCACAAATCCGGGTCAGTTCACCAAGTTCACCAAGTTCACCAAGACTCCTGCTCAACCCAAAGATGGATCTGGTGGCCTAATCTGACACCCTAGCTCTGTGAGAGGCTGAGGTAGTTCCTGGACAGGGCAGATTCAAAAGTTGGTGAGACTCCATCTTTAAGGGAAAGGTATAATAGGAAGATCACGGTCTAGGCACAAGCTCAGATAGGGGTTGGGAGGGTGGGGGAGAGTAAGACACTATCTCCAAATACAAGTGTAAAAGCAGGACTAGAGGCATGGCTTAGTGCTAGAGTGCCTATCTAGCAGGTACAAAGTCCTGTATTCGGACTTTACCCCTAGAAAGAATCAAAGTAAAACATTCTCAAAATCACTAGTACATAGCTCATCACAAAAGATGAGATTTCATTCATTTATTCGTTCATTCATCTAATCAACACAGCCTCTATGCCATCTCTATTGTATCAATACAAAGACATACTCAGTCGAGGAGTGGATTGTTCATGTGTAGGAGGGGAAGAACATTTTGGATCCGAAGGTGGAATCTCAAAGCGTGGATAGGAAACTATTCACCCCTGGGAGAATCTTGAGTAAAGAGTCTCTGAATTCTGTCTTCCTTGCAACTTTTCTATCCATTCGATGCTGTCTCAAAATAAAAAAGCTCAAAGCAAGCAAGCAGATGGACCCTTGAGTCAGACTGTGCACGACTCCATCTTTATCCCTCTACTCCCGGGCTGTGTGAGCTTGTGAGTCACCTAACATCTCTAGAGCCCAGATTTATCCTGTCTATGGTAGATATAACAAAGCCTGAGCACTGTTGTTAGAATTAAGTCAGTTGACCTGGAGCTGGTAGCTCACGCCTGTAATGCCAGCTACTCACGAGGCTGAGACCTGAGGATTGACGTTTGAAGCCAGTCTGGCAAAGTCCATGAAACTCTTATGTCCAGTGAACTACAAAAAAGAAAAAAAAAGCTACAAATGGAGCTGTGGCTGAAATAGTAGAGTGCTAGCCTGGAGGAAAAAGAGCACAGAGACAGCACCCAGGCCCTGGGTTCAAGCCCCATAACAACCACCACCACCACCAGCAAATAGAGGAGAAAAAAATTTTGAATGAGGTTTTGCAGGTCCTCAAATGCAAAGTTAAAATTTTAGGATTAAAATTTATACAATAAAGAAGAATAGCATTTTTTGAGATGTTTAGTGATTAGAGGAAGAGAGCAAAATAGAGAGAGAGAGAGAGACAGAGAGAGAGAGTGGTGGAGACTGAGATAGATTTGGTTAAAAAAAAGGTTAATTTTTCCATGGGAATTTTGGTTCAGCTAATTTGAATTCCTTGGTATACAGAAAGACTAGCACATAAAAGCAATACAGGAGTGAGTGTGATTTGTTTTTATTCTTACAGACAAGTAGAATTAGAAGCATGCATAACAATATCCATCGAGGTTGGAATTATGTGGTTCATATATACACAATGCCTTTAGGAAGAATGATATTGTACAATTTTTAGAGAAGTGGAAAGAGTTGGAAAAAAATTGTGGGAAGTAAAGTAAGTCAGGCCTAGAGAAACAAAGGATGCCTGGTTTCCCTTCTACATGGAATCTAGATTTAGCTTACAAACTCCTAAGTAAATACGTGGGGTAGTGTGCAAGTGTGTACACATGTATTAGAAGAAATACGGTAGATTCTAGGGAAAACTCAATAGTGCCATTCCTTAGAAAGGCAAAGTCAAAGTTGAGCAAAATGAAACACCAGGAAGCAGGGACTCCAAAGGGCAGGGTCCGGTGGGGGTGGGGGTGGTAGACGGATGGAGAGGAGAAGAGGAAGGGGGAATGCAGTCAAGAATTCAGTGTGGATCCCACAGAATGAAGAAGATCAAGAGCAGGGGTGGGGAGGGGAGAGATGGAGAAGAATATGGAAGGGGTGACATGCACCACGATGCAATTGTTCATCAACTGCTTTGTTGCATGGCAGCTCCTTTGTACAACTACTTAAAGATAATAAGAAAAAATTTAAAAAGGAATGATGATAGGCAAATGTAAAAGAGGCACAAAGCTCACAGTATCTGGACAGTCTAATATTCTAATTCCAAGGGCATCTCTGGACCTACCCAGGCCTTACCCATCTGGGCCTCTCACAAGTAAAGTGTGATTTCATAAAAAGCAACAACAAACAAACATGCACAGAAGGCCTGGGCTGGATACCCTTCTTTCCAGTACTCTTCAGCTGGTAACTTATGTCCCAAGCTTCACTTTCTTTTTAGCACAAGTGGGAAAAAAAATGCTTCCCAACATTTTAGTGTTGGGAAAATTAATTGAAATGATATGTATAAAGCACTTTCAATTGAAAAACAACAACAATGCACACATTAAAAATATAAAGTACTTGCGTGCTTTATATTTCGACGTGATCTCAAATGGACAAGC
This sequence comes from Perognathus longimembris pacificus, assembly GCF_023159225.1. Lineage (NCBI taxonomy): Eukaryota > Metazoa > Chordata > Mammalia > Rodentia > Heteromyidae > Perognathus > Perognathus longimembris. The sequence goes on from NC_063187.1 coordinate 1,440,150, forward strand.
TTGGCTCCATGCAAAGATGTTTCAAGAATCTCCTTTTCACATGGTTGTCAGAAGTGTTTTAGCTAGCAGAAAGAAATATGTTCATTGGAAGTAGATAAATCATAATCATTGTCTGCTTTTTTTTTGAAGGGAGAGGCTAAGGGGTGACCTAAACTATGTGTATCTCAAAACGATATCTTGGGCTGTGCACTGGTGGCTTATGCCTATAACTCTAGCTATTGATGAGGCTGATGCAGGGGTCCCTGCACCCCGGGTGCTCTCCCAAGCAGCAGGAGAGGCGAGGAAGGGCACCCCGCCGAGGGTGAACCCAGAATAGGTAATGAGCCGCGAGTCGCTTGCAGGCAGCCCAACCTTTCTGCCGCGGTTAAACAGTAAGTCTACTCGGGAGAAGTTCAAGACTGCTCAGTTTAGTGGTGCGGACTGGATCTTAAGTATGGGCAATGGCAGGAAGAGGAGGGTGTAACATACCTAGCCAGGGGCTATGATTGGCGGTCCGAGCTGTCAGTCAAGGGCGGAAGGCCATGGGACCTCCCTAAGGGGCTGCCTAAGTACTAGCAGGACCGCCCCCAGGTTACTGCCGGCAGCCATCTTGCTGCACATGGTCTTAAGGCTGGGAGGCGTGGCCAGCTAGAGCTGTCTTCCCAGTTCCGGACCCGGAAGGCAGGTGGGGCTAACCGGGATCCCTCTTCCGGGAGGCGGTGCAAACAAGCGCATCCCCAGGGACTGAGGCAGGTGGGGCTCTTCAGGGCCTCACTCCAGTGGCACAACAGCCACACAACTCCACATACCTCCAGGGCACCGACGGGCGGGGCCAGTCAGTGCACCCCACAGGCTGAGATCTGGAGGATTATACATTGAGGTCAGCCTGAGTAGAAGATCCAAGCAAAAAGGCATGTTGTCAGCATGGCTCTGATGGTAGAGCACTCTGTGAACAAGCAATTTATACAAGAGCATGAGGTCCCAAGTTCAAATTCTGGTACTATCTGTCAATTCTTAGTTTCTGTTTGAACACCTGGACTCATACCAGATATTCAGTGGTCAATTCTAGATTCTATCTGCTTTTCCTTTTCAACTCATGTTTCTTTATGTTATTGACGTGGAGCCAATCTCTTTATTTTATGAAGGAATTATAATTATTTTCAGAAATGAAAAGAAAAGTAGAACTGCTGTATGTTTTGTTTTCATAACACATGAGTCTTGTCTACTTCTTGACTGCTGTTTGTAGAACAAGGTTGGGGAGAAAAACAAGACTAAGGAGACAGCTGAAAGATTGTCCAAGGATGGATGAGTATCTGTCTCAAAGGCTAGTGCTTCTTTCAGAATGGCCTTTGTTGTTGCTGTCATTGGTCATGGGGTTTGAACTCAGGGCCCCGGTGCTGGCCATGAGCTTTTTTTGCTCAAGGTTACTGCTCTACCACTTTGAGCCACAGCACCACTTCCAGTTTTCTGGTGCTTCATTGCTGATAAGAGTCACAGACTTTCCTGTTCCAGGCTGGCTTTGAACCATGCTCCTCAGATCTCAGACTCCTGAGTAGCTGAGATGACAGGTATGAGCCATTGGCACCTGGCTAGAATGGTCTTTTTCTACAAAACTCTATTTTTTCTGGTACTGCTCTCCTTGTGATATCCTTTTTGCCTTTTTAGGCTCCTCAGGGGAGACAATGGAGATCTAGTTTTAGAAGTCACAGACTTTTTGCTTCATTTTTACGGTGATTGGAGGGGAAGTGATTCCTGAAGAAAATCCAGGGTCCTTTTCTGCATCGGGGTAATTGGACACTGAGATTAAGAAACAAAACACAAACCATCATGTGCCTTTTGAATAGCTAGGATTATAGGCATGAATTACCAGTGCCTCCCCTCTTACAAAACTTGGTGATTGATAGTAGGAGAATTAAGCTTGTTAAGAGTCCAAATAATTCACATACTCTAGGCCTGGCAGTATGGCTCATACCTGTAATACCAGCTTCTTAGGAGGCAGTAGGAGAGGATCACTCTGCGAAGCTGGCCCAGAGAGAAAGCATCAGACCCTATTGAAAAACAGAAGGAAAGCCAAAAGGACTAGGTGAGAGACAGCCTACCCAGCAAGCATCAAGGCCCTGAATTCAGTGCTTCAGCATTATTAAGAAAATAAAATAATAATTCATATGTACTATTAATCATCCGGCTTTTTAGAAATAATGGCTCTGACATAGAAAAATACAGGATTCTTTTCTACTGAGTAAAGGGGGAAGCAATAGCTGTCATACCACAAGTTATTTTCATGTTCTTCCTTTGAATAGAAAGTTGACCATTGCTCTTTTTTTTTTTAAGTTTTCAAGAAGTCAGCAATGGTCTTCTAGGAGAAGAAATTGATGAAGACTTTTCCATCAATTCCCTAAATGGGATATCCCATGGAAATCATCAGGCTATTAGAAATAAGCTATTATTTTATTTTTGGCCTCCAGAGAACTCTGAATAGCAGTTTTACAAATGAAAATAAAAAGAAAAGAAAAGAAAGGAATTGGCAGAACAGATTGTAGACATAACGAAGCTAGAGGACATTTTCTATTTCTAGAACAAAATATGACTTGTATCCAAGGAGCAGTGTCGTTTCCTAGTTCAGGCTGTCTCTCCACAGAATCCTTGGAGGAGGGTATTTTTTGGTTATTGTTGTCATTGTTATTGTTTGATCTCATTCTATGGATGGAACAAAGAAGTTCTGGGACAAACTTAAAGTCTGACATGGATTGGCTCAAGCATAAAGGCGATGTGAGCCTTCTGGGATTCATTCTGGTCATGCTGACCTTAGTGATTCCCAGCTCCAGGTCAGCCATAAAAGCTGTTCATCTTTGACCCTCTAGAGATCCACTGTTAGAATATGGAAGGCCCTCAGAGCCCACAGCTAACCCCACCCCGCTTTTTATGACTGGGAAGCAGAGGATAAACAAAAAATAACCACAAGACGTTATTATTTCTTTGTGGACTCATTGTGCCCCTGTTCAGGTGGGTTCTGACTTCAGTAGCATTTTCCTTCCTATAGACAAAGAAACTTCCTGCCCATCTCTGCCCTCTTGCTATCCCAGGATGCAGGGTGAGCCTCTGGTTGAAGATCTATGGTCACCTGAGTATCAAGGAACATGGCTAGGGAAACAGACATCATTTAACTGTGATGTGTACGTCAGCTCTAGAGATGGAGTTTCAGTTCGGGACTGAGTCATCTTGAGAGTTCTTATCCTTGACAAAACAGAGATTTTAAAAATTATTTTGTTTGGTCACAGGGCTAGAACTCCAGGCCTGGGTGTGTTGTTCCTGAGTCTTTTCTTTGCTCAAAGCTAGCACTTGACTACGTGGAGCCACAGCTCCACTTTGGGTTTTTGAATAGTTAGGAGAGTCTCACAGGGACTTTTCTATCCAGATTGGCTTTGAACTGTGATCCTCAGATCTCAGCCTCCTGGGTAGCTGTGATTATGGGTAGGAGCCACTGACACTTGGCCCAGAGGTTTCTTTTAATCTTATTTTATTCATCTGTTTTATGTTGCTATGACAGATTATTCCATGCAGGGTACCTTGTGAAGAAAAGAGATGTATTTAGCTCATAATGTTAGAGATTAAAAGAGTGAAATATCTACTTAGCTCTCTGACAGCCTCTGATTCCACCACAACATGGCAGATAAGGCTGTGGTGAAATCACAGCATGGGAAAAGATCTGGTGATAGAACAAGAATGAAGAGACTGAGGCAAGGTGCCCAAGCTAATTTCATAGCAGCACATTTCCAAGAACTCATCCATCTTCTGAGCTTTATAGCCATCTTTTACTTAGGATGGGGCCTCATGATTGAATCATCTTCCACTAGGTCCTATTTCTTAACACTACTGCAGTGGGTGACCAGGCTTCCCTCATGGGGACTTTTAGACGAAACTCAAATACTATTGAGACTAGAGCAGTTAGGGGAAAAAAACAAACAAACAAACACTTCCCCTGAGGGTGTTATTCCAGATACCTTTAAATACAGTCTCTCTGTGTACTCATCCATTCACACATTCAGCTCTTAGTAATTTTCTTGATGCCAAATCCCAAGGATTGCCTTGAGAAAGTAAGACCCATAGTTCCTACCCTAATGATTCATGGAAAGTGGACATTGACTAACTCTAATTGCATTTAAATATTATTAACTTAGCTGGGCACTGGTGTCTCACACCTATAATTCTAGCTATTCAGGATGGTGAGCTCTGAGGAACAAGAAAAGTCTATGAAAGTCTTATCTCTAATTAACCAGCAAAAAAGCCAGAAGTGCAGCAGTGGTTCAAGTGGGAGAGCACTAGTCTTAAGTGAAAAACCTCAGGGACAGCACTGAGGCCCTGAGTTCAAGTCCCAGTATCTCTCTCTCTCTCTCTCTCTCTCTCACACAAACACACACAAAACAAGCAAAACAAAAAACCAAGACATAGATTATATTGCTCACACACAATGTAAAACTATACAAACACAAAAATTAATGAATAGAAACAATAAAGGTGAAACAATAGCTCTTACATAGAATGAAAAAAAATCAGAACATTGAATGGTATGTGAAATAATGCATATGTACATCTATATTTAGTATCTATAAATTCAAATGGGGATTAAACAAATTTAGGGTGCTAACATCAGAAGGGTAATGAGCATAACTAGGAAGAGGTCCATAGATGATATCAGAAGATTCCAAAAGTTTTCTAAATATTAATTCAGGTGGAAGATTCCTGGCTACAGACAGACGTAAAAGTTCATACAGTTTGTGGAAACTATATCTGAATTTGAGGAAACAAAATAGGAGCTCTTACAAGGGAAAGGAAATAAGCACATGAATGTGCGGTTGACCAAATTTGCTTCCTAGGGGATCGATTTCCCAAAATCACCCCTTAGCAGATTGTCAGTGTTCTCTCTTTCTGAAGCCATCACGGAATCTCTCCTTCTCTTCTATTAAGTTGCTTGTATTATATTTGCATATATTATATATTTGAAAAGGCCTTAGATTTGGTCACCGTTGGCTCATGACTATAATCTTAGCTACTTAGGAAGCTGAGATCTGAGGATCATGGATCAGAGCTAGCCTGGGAGGAAAAGTCCTTGAGATTCTTATCTCAAATAAACCACCAGAAAACTAGAAGTAGACCTGTGGCTCAAGTGGGAGAGCTCTAGCCTTGAGCACAAAGGCCCCCAGCCCCAGTTCAAGTCCTAAGTTCAAGCCTCAGGACTGGCACAACAAGCAAACAAATAAATGAATAAATGAATGTTAGATTCCTGAGGTTGAGATTTTCCAAGTGTACAATAAATAACTGCATGTAGATCTAAAATGCCCTGAGTCTTTATAAATGATACAAGACTCTAGGCATTCACAAAGGAGAATGGTCATGGGAGGGAACACAAAGGCACAAGGCCTCTATGCCTCTCGTGTAACATTATATTTATCCAAATGAACTCAAGGAAATGGAAACAAGAGGGTTTGCCTCCATTGTTATTTTTCTTTCCTTTCCTTTTTGTGTTATGTATTCATTTTTCTGTCTCTGGCAGAGTAAGGGGGACACAGAAATGGGGGGACAGAGGGTGAACAAAAGCAGCCATGGTCCTCACTGGGCAGATTGTGGAAAATGAACTTTACAACTTGTGGGTGGGAATGGGAGGGAAAAAGTATGAAAGAGAGAGAGAGAGAGAGAGAGAGAGATTGTTCACAAAGAAACATACTCATTACCTGACTTATGTCATTGTCACCTCTCTATATGTCACGTTTATTATAACATTAAAAAACAAAAAGCAACATAGAGGAAATGTATTCTCCAAAGATGTGTATATGGGGGGGGGGGAGGCTTAGTAGAATCCAGAAGGTTCTGTGGCACTAGCTTGGACAACAGCTGCAAAGGTGGGGGAGGGGCTGATGACCTGAACTTTTGTCCTGTCTACTACTAAGTTGAGATGAACAGGGGGTGCTAATAGTTTGTCAAAGGATTTGTAGGATATTATCATTATTGGAGCACATCAGAATTTGATTCACACGTGGTTCTTTCCTAATAAAAGGGCTGAATTACACTGAATCCATCAGTGTCTGGAGGATTCAGAGAGCATTTGCAATATCTTTTGGGAGAACAATCTCTCCTGGGAGAGGGGGCATAGAGATGTTGAGAAACAAGGCGGTTTAATCATTTGCAGCCTCTTCTCACCTTGAAATGTGCTACAGATTCAAAGTATAGATCTAGGACGAAAAGGGGGGGAAAACCCCTAGATTTTTGGCTCACAATCTAAAAAAAAAAAGAAGAAGAAGAAAATGTCCCATCTCTCCAACTGACAATGTTTCAAGCTATTAATGCCATATTCCTGCATACATGATTCTCCAGTATTTTTAGAGTCTGCATTAGAGTGTAGTAAATCGCTTTTTTCTCTTTGGATATATTTTTTAAGGTAATTATTGAGAACTTGACTCTGTCAAACACATCTGGCAAAATAAAAGAATAACTGGGGATTGTTTGGAATTACAATCATACTACTTTTGCATGGTTACCACGAGGAGTATTTTTCGGGGTTTGTTTCATGAAAACAGAGTTCGACACAGCCCACCATTCCATTAGTTTATGTTTACTGTGCTTTCCTTTAGCATTACCCCGATAGAGGATACACAGTACATAACTTCTTTCAACAAGAAACATAATTCAAGAAAGAGTCAAATCCAGAGAAAGCCGCTTTGAGAAATGATTACAGCCAAAGGTGTAGAATTGCATCTCCTTCACCAATGACTACTAATCTAAAACTTATTTATTTAGCCCATCCTGAGGCTTGAAATCAGCACCTGGAAACTCCTCCTGAACATTTCTGCTTAAGGCTGGTGCTCTACCACTCTGAGCCACAGCTCCACTTCTGGCTTTTTGGTGGTTTATTGGAGATGAGTCTCATGAACATTTTTATTTACCTAGGCTGGCTTTGAACTTCAGTCCTCAGATCTCAGCCTCCTGAATAGCTAAGATCACAAGTATGAGCCATCAGGGATTGGCCTAATTATATTTTTATCTTCAATACAACCCCCTAAAGCTACTCCATTTAGAGGACCTATATAAATCTATTTAACAATACATAAACAATAACCTTGCAACAATGTCAAATATAAGAAGAATCAACCTTTGGAGTCCAGCCTTTGATAAAATTCCCATTTCCGCCAGACACCAGTGGCTCACACCTACATCAGCAGGCTGAGATCTGAGGATCACAACTCGAAGCCAGCCATGGAAGAAAAGACCATGAGACTCATTTCCAATTAACTCCCAAAAAGCTGTGGCTCAAGTGGTAGAGTGTTAGTCTTGAACAAAAATGCTCAGGGCACAAGTTCAAGACCCAAGGCTGACATGCTCATGTGTGTGCACACATGCATGCACGCACACACACACACACACACACACACACACACACACTTAAAACACATCACTTAGGCTGAAGATATTACCAGAAAACCTCCAGTGAGGATGTGAGGAACAGATTGTCTAATATTTCAGTCTAGCTGACCAACCTTAGACAGTAGCTGGTTCCAGAACACTCTTCTGTCCTCCAAGCCAAGGAATTATACCTGACCTAGAAGATTACAGTTGAGCTACGGAAATGGATTCAGAATTATCTGCTTTGCATTTCTAAGACATGGCCTAAGATGCCTAGATCCTAAAAAAAAGCTTTTCATCCAGGAAAATAATTCTTAGGGTAATTGATGGTGAATTTTACCAGGTGAATTTCCCTAATTCTCTTTTCTTCTCGTTTTTTCTTCCAGTTGTAGGGCTTGAACTCAGGACCTGAGCACTGTCCCTGAGCCCTTTTGGGAGCAAGGCTAGCACTTTACCACTTGAGCCACGGCGCCACTTCTGGGTTGTTTATTTATTTATTTATTTGTGTGTGTGTGTGTGTGTGTGTGTGTGTGTGTGTTTTCTGAGTGGTTTATTGGAGTCTCATGAGGACTTTTCTGCCTGGGCTGGCTTCAAAACGTGATCCTCAGATCTCAACCTCCTGAGTAGCTAAGATTACAGGTGTGAGTCACTGTGCTCAGTGTTCTTTTCTTCTTTGGGTAGCCATTCTCTTAAAGTTGTATTGTCTACCTAATGTTTTATTTGTGTGTGTGTGTGTGTGTGTGTGTGTGTGTGTGTGTGTGTACGTGTGCCCGTGAGCACCAATTCTGGAACTTGAACTCAGGGTCTCCCACTGTAACTTAGGTTTTTCACTCCATCTCCAGATGGAACGTTTAAAACAAAAAAATATCGCTATTAAGTTAATTTGGTGGTGATAATCGCTAAATTAAGAAAAGAATTTGTGTTGGGTGCTAGTGGTTCACACCTGTTATGGCAGCCACTCAGGAGGCTGAGATCTGAGGATTGTGGTTCAAAGATAGCTCCGGCAGGAAAATCAGTGGGACTCTTATTTCCACTTGACCACCAAAAAGCCAGAATCGGCACTGTGGCTCAAGTGGTAAAGTGCTAGCCTTGAGCAAAATCAGAGTCAGCAGCATAAAGACCTTGAGTTCAAGCTCCAAAGACAAGTACAAAAACAAAAACAAAACAAAGCACAAGAGTTTTGTGTATGTTGATGGTGGGCTTGAACTCAGGGCAAGGGCACGATCCCTCACTGTCCCTTAGGGTTTTTGCTTCAGGCTGGTGTTCTCCCAGTTGGACCACAGCTCCTCTTCTGGCTTTCTAGTGATTCATTGGATATAAGAGTCTCACGGATTTTTCTGCTCTGACTAGTTAGGAACTTTGATCTTCAGATCTCAGCCTCCCGAGTATCTGGGATGACAGGTGTCAGCCACGGTCTCCCAGCAAAGAAGGAACTTTTTTCTTAATGTTTTCTATTCTTTCACTCCCCAACTGGGAATTTAAAAAATTATTATTATTTTCCTGCTTTCCTCCCCCAAAAGCTATGCTAGGCAAGCAAAGTCATCTAGAAGGTAACTCTGCCTCCTTCCAGGATGTGTGTGGTGGTAGGGGGGAAAGAGACAGACAGACAGAGAGACAGAGACATTGGGTGATACAGAGAGACAGCAAGAGACACACAGAGAGAGATACATGGGGAGAGAGTCAGAGAGAGAAAGAGAAAGAGACAGTAAGAGCCAGAGAGAGCCAGAGACATGAGGGGAGAGAGAGAGTCAGAGATATAGACACACAGATGGCACGAACCAGAGAGCCAGAGAGAGCCAAAGATGTGGAGAGAGACAGACAGACAAGCAGACAGATACACAGCAAGAGACGGACACATAAGTATGAGAGAGAGAGAGAGAGGAAAGAGAGAGAGGAGAGAGAGACAGAGAGAGAGAGCCCAATAATCCAGGCAAGAGAAGGAAATTTCACATCATTTTAGGCACGTGGCCCCTCCAAATTTTGTGTCCATGCAGATCTCAGCTGGATGGGAAGCAGCCATCAATGAAGACCTCCATGTTACCTTTAAGGAGGAAAGATGGCGTCACAAAGTTGACAGAGGGAGATGTATAATACACAGGAAGTGTCCATTTAACATCTGATTTTTTTTCTATCCTTTCTTCTTTTATTTGTCATTATCTATTTGTTTGCATAGTTCAAAGAACGTTATAAAACATACCAGAATGTGAGCTGTACAAAGGGTTTTATATGTTTGTTTGCTTGTTGTTTTTCCTCTGGCAGTACATGTTACATGGTCAACACACAATAAATATTTCCTGAATGAACACAACTTTGTGATCTGCTTTTATTATGTAACCCTAGCTTTCAAGGTCTCTTTTGTCCTCCCCCCTCCAAAAAAGAACCCCAAATTCTTCTTTTATCAGCATTAATTAATTGTACAAAGGGGTTTCGCTGTGACATTTCCATACCACTATATAATATATTTTGAGCAAACTCACCCATTACTCATTTCCCTTCCTTTTTTGTTCTCTTTTCTTTCCCCAATGTTTTTTTATTAGCACCAATTAATTGTACAAAGGAGATTTTATTTTGACATGCCCACATGTGCATACAATATGCCTTGATCAGACTCTCTCCCTCATCTCCTTTTCCTCCCTTCCCAAATTTCAACAAGCTTTATTGTTCCATTTTCCTAGATGTAGACAAAATATTTTGTTTATATTCACCTCCTCCCCTCCCACTCCTAACTTTATCCCAAAGAAGAGCTGTTTTATATTCATGTCTTCCATTTATACTTATATGTTAATTACTCAAAGGGTATTTCATAATGCAATAATAGAACTATAAGCTGTGAGCTTTCAATGTAAGATATATTTGGAACAAATGTAACTTGTGTCTTTTTTTTTGTCAGTTGTGGGGCTTGAACTCAGGGCCTGGGTGCTGTCCCTGAGCTCTTCTGCTCAGGGCTAATGCTCTACCACTTTAAGCCAGAGTGCCACTTCCAGTTTTCTGGTGGTTCATTGGAGATCAGAGTCTCACAGATTTTCCTACCTGGGCTGGTTTGGGACCGTGATCCTCAGATTTCAGCCTCCTGGGTAGTTAGAATGACAAGCAAGAGCCACTGGAGTCCAGCATAACTCTTGACCAGCTAATGTCAAGATCTATTGTTAGGTAATCCCTGAACTGACTAATGTTTGATTTCTCCCAATCCCGGTTTCCTCATCAACTTGTGTAGTGAGATTTTGTGGTTGTTTCCCTCGTCCCCTTCTGTGTGGGATTTTGATTTATTTACTTTCTTGGCTAGGGGAGTTGGCCTGCAGATACGAGGATGCAAGACCGTCTGTGATGAGCAGCAGACAGCTTTGCATAGTTGGAGACGTTGGGGTCTGATGGATGTCAAGGACCATTTCTGTCTTCCCTTCCAGGTCAGCATGACATTTCCGTTTAAAGGGAGTTATCCCAGCACTGATTGAAAAATACCACTGGGCTCCATTGGTTTCCACCCTCTCCCCATCTACTGGAATTCCAGAGTTGACCTATGTCTTTCCTCAAGTTCCGGCTCAGTACATCAGTTTGACAATACAGGCATATTTCTGTAAGTGGCACTTCCGATATTTAAAAAAAATCAGGAAGATTGTGCTAAAGAAAAAGAAAATAAAGCCCTAAATCTGTTTATTCTAAAAGTACTTTATCTTTTAGATGCAATGTAGATTTTTTTAGGTACCATTGGCTAAATTAGTGAAGCTAATTTAAATTATTATTATTTGTTTTACCCAGGTTTCTTATTCTTCAAGACTTCACCATCTTTATTTTGAAGTCTTAGAAAATAGAAATCGTCATATACTATGTATGTGTAGATATATTACACAGTATAGTATATGGTATGTAAATAGTATATATGTAATAGGTAGCATATATCATATTATATAATATATATTATACAGTAGTATCTATACTACAATATATTACATATACTATATATATACTACACATATAGTATACATATGTTATATATATATATTAAAGTATATATATTTAGTACTGTACTAAGGCTTGAACTCAGGTCCTGGCCACAGCCTTTGAGCTTTTTTCTTGAAGGCTAATGCTTTACCACTTGAACCACAGTTCCACTTCTGGCTTTTGGGTGATCAGTTGGATATAGGAATCTCATGAGCTAGGTGCCCGTGGCTCACATCTTACAATCCTAGCTACTCAGGAGGCTGAGATTTGAGGATTGAGGTTTGAAGCCATTCTGGGCAGGAAAGTCGGAGGCTCTTAATCTCCAATAAGTGATTAGACAAAGCCTGAAGTGGTGCTGTGACTCAAGTGGTAGAGGTCTAGCCTTGAGCAAAAGAAGTTCAAGCCCAAGGATTGACCAAAAAAAAAAAAAAAAGTAAAAGAAAGAAACAAAAAGGAAAAAAGAATCTCTTAGGCTGCAATTCTCAGCTCTCAGCTTCCTATGCAGGTAGGTTTATAGGCATAAGCCACAGGTGCTGATTCATAAACTATTTTTAATCACACATGAGAACACAGCATGTACTGTGTTTGGTATAGGAGTGTTTCCTTTGCAACAGAAGCAGATTCATTATAGCTATTTTTTTTTGTTTTAATTCAATTTAATTGTCTTGTGTGCCCATGCTGGGGTTTGAACTCAGCGTCTTGTGCTCTTGCTTGGCTAATTCACTCAAGGCTGGTGTTCTACCACTTGAGCCACACTCCTGACTTCCAGACTTTGCTGGTTAATTAAAGCTAGGAGTCTCACAGGCTTTCCTGCCGGGGCTAATTTCAAACTATGATCCTCAGATCTCAGCCTTCTGAGTAGCTAGGACTACAGGTATGAGCCACCAGCACCCGGCTTATAGCTGGTCTTTAACTATCATTAAAGAAACAGGATTCCTTTGTGAGATGAGGGCACAGTACATAGCTGATATTGTGCACTTTGCTGGCTTTTGTGCCTTTGGGCTCAGATCTGAGTCCATCCCTAGCTTTCTAAGGACTATGTTCCTATGTTTTTCTTTCAACTAGCCTAGGCAGGTTCCGTGGAGCTGAGGCTTGAATAAGCCCTCCGGTTGCTTTATGGTTACACTCTCTTTTCTTTGTGCAGGTTGTCCCCGATGTACTTGCTCTGCGCTTAAATAAACGACATCTTTGCTGGTGAGAAGTCATGTACAGTATATTGTGTTTCTCTAGGGTAATATTCATCCTTCTGGATACATTTCCCTCGATGAGAGAACTGTCAACATCTGTTTCTGGCAAGGAAAGAAAGAAAAGAGATAGCAGAGCCAGCAACTTGTTTCCTGTGGGTATAATTCGGAGTTTGTACACCTCCTTGACTGTTAATTTATAAACACACTCACCAAATTATTCTCTCCTATCCAAAAAAAATGCACATGACAGTTTTGAGCAGTCTGGGGGTGATGATAAAAAAAAAGAAACAAAACCAAACAACAATCACCCCCCCCAAAAAAAAACACCAAACTGCTCACATATAGTATAGGTCTAGGATGACATTTGCCATTGTGCATTCATTGTTATGAGGGACATGCATGGAGGATCTGTTATTATATATTTCGAATGGATGTAAGTATGAGAGTGGTATGGGGGGGTGCTTTCATTAGAAGAATAGATTAATTCAGCTTGCTCCGCACTCCTCCAGATGTGATCCGAAAACCCAACCAGATGTGAGTGGCAGCTTGGAAGAGTGGGTAGGCACCAGCCAGAAAGCTGAGTGTGCAAGATGAGATCTGAGTGTAGAGGGCCACACAACTGCGAAACCGTAAGAGGAGCCAGGATTTGAAATAGTCCCGGCACCCGGCCATCTGCACAGAGCTAGCAGGCCTCGGTCGCCAAGCGAAAAACCACAGGCAAGGCGTCTTCAGAGCCTGTCAGGGAAGTTTGGAGCAGAGACTGTTCCTAGACATGAGCACAGTGGAAAGAGTCCGAGGCCTTGTAGGTCTTGGAGGCCTTGTGGGTCTTGAAATTTGTGTGCATCCTGATTCATTTTGTTTTTCTCTTGCTATGCTGGTCCTGGGGCTGAAACTCAGAGGCTGGGTATTGTTTCTTAGCGTTTTTGTTCATTTGCTTGCTTTTGTTTTTCCCTCAAGGCTGGGGCTCTATCACGGCAACTACAACTTCTACTTTTGGCTTTCTTTTAGGTGGTTCATCGGAATTAAGGGTCTTATGGATTTTTCAGTCTAGGATGGCTTTGAGTTGCAATCCTCAGATCTCAGCCTTCTTAATAGCTAGGATTAACATAGCTAGCTAGCTATTTGTCATTCTTTCTATCTGTCTCGTTATCTGTGTGTCTGTCTGTTTATCATATCTGTTTGTCTATCTATCTATCATATAATAGCAGAATGCAGTCAATGCCACGTATATTTATAATTGAAACAGCAGTCAGACTTAGTGTTAGTCTTTTTTCTCCTTCCTTCCTTCCTTCCTTCCTTGCTTCCTTCCTTCCTTCCTTCTTTTCTCCCTTTTCCTCCTCTTTTCTTCCCTTTCTTTCTTTCCTTCCTTCCTTCCTTCTTTCCTCCCTTTTCCTCTTTTCTTCCCTTTCTTTCTCTCTTTCTCTCTCTTTCTTTTCTTCCTTCCTTCCTTCTTTCCTTCTTCCTTCCTTCCTTCTTTTCTTTCTTTCTTTCCTTTCTTTCTTTCTTTCTTTCTTTCTTTCTTTCTTTCTTTCTTTCTTTCTTTCTTTCTTTCTTTTTTCATCCTTTCTTTCCTATCCAATCCATGGGTCTTATACGAAATCCACAAAGAAGTAAAAAGGAAGTAGGAACAGCCAGAGGGAAATTCAGATGCTTTTGAGTCCACGTCAGAATGAAGAACTAGATACAGCAGGAAAGGACCTGGCCTGGAAAATCATCCCAGCAGATGAGAAAGTCCAAAAAGATGGCACAACCTTCTGGCCAAGAGCTCTGGCAGTGGTCAGAGCATCAGGTCTAGGCAGACATGTGGTTGGCATAGAAAAGGGCCAGAGGTGAGTTCTATGTGGCTGGCTGGCAAGGAGACAGAACAAAGGTCAAGGAGATGTTGGCAGCAGTCAGCCCATCCCCAGCCATTAAACAACAGACTAAGGAGGAGACTTTTGATCTGAAAACAATCAGGGCAGGAAAAAAAAACCAACAACAGGCAAAAAATGAGAGGAAAGGTAACGTCTTGACTCCTGTAGTCCAGGTATGTGGCTGAGAAACATAGGAAATGAATATATCTCGGGCAGAAGAAATAAACAAACAAACAAATAAACAAGAGACAGGCAAAGTGAATGTGAAGCATTAGCCTCAAGGAGGCTGAGCTTTCTGGCCTCTAAATGACAAAGATGAGATGGGATGTAATCACAGATAACTTTGGAGTGGGAAAATCCAATGGAAGTGAGGATGGAGGAAAAATAAAAGAATCAAGAGGCTCCCAACCTAGAGCTGGAAGTCGAGGAGGCAGGACACCAGGTGATAATTTCAGTGCTGATCTGGAGCTGGGTTAGCAATGAAGATCTTGGAGAATTTTTTTTTCAGCAAGCTCCTGTACAGGTATCTATGGATTTCAGGTTGGTTAGAAGGCACTGGGGCATGCCCAGGACTTGGCAGGACCAAATAATTACTGTGTAGCATCTGAGTTTGTTTTTTTCCAATTTGGCATCTTCCTAATGGATACAGGAGGGTGGTTATTTATAAAAGCATGACCCACAAACCTTTTAGAAATACTCCTTTTGAGCAGATCAAATCCAATTCTTCTCCCCTTGAATAGGGGAGACTTGCCTAGAGACTTGCTTCTAAAGAATAAGATGCAGGAAAACTGGTGAGAGAAAAAAATGGTTGGTTTAGAAGCATCTTCTATTTTTGATTCCAGGAATGAGATGACTTGGGTAATAAAGGAACATTATGTACTGAAGAACAAAAGAAAGAAAGAACGTTGAGAATCATGAAAAGCAGCAGCAGGATAGTTGAAAAGCAAAGGAAGAAAAGGAAGCCACCAGGAAAAAGCAGAAAATAGACTTGAAACTACTTTTCTGGGTCCCAGAAGGAGCTAGAGAGGAGAAGGAAGCAAAAGAGATACAAGGTAAATCAAGTGAGCCAGAGCTTGGTGTTTCACATCTGTAATCCTAGCTACTCAGGAGGCTGAGATCTGGGGATCATGGCTCAAAGCCAGCCTGGGCAGGAAAAGTTCATGAGCCTCTTATCTCTACGGGACCACCAAAAACCTGGAAGTGGAGCGGTGGCTCAAATAGTAGAGCGCTAGCCTTGGGCACAAAGCTCAGAGAGAGCATCCAGGCCCTGAGTTCAAGTCCTATGATCGACAAAAAAAAAAAGTTACTGGAGGAAAATCTCAAGTTGTGAGAAAGCCCATCCTTCTTAGTTCTTTCCCTTCTGGAGATCACTTGATCCTGTTCACCATGCCAGTTCTGGAAGCTTCTCTTGCACAGAACAGTTTCCAGCAGCCCCTTGGGTTCGGTCCCTGTGTTAGAGCTTCCTTCTCGCATCTATTCTGGCAGCACAATCTTGGACATCCCCCCCCATCCCCGTGGTTAGATTAGTAATTTGCTCCCCACTGATCCAACACCCATTTCCTGTAGGAAACCTCTACAGCTTAGTTACCACTCCCTGACTCTTTTTCTCTAGAATGTTCTGGGTCTTCCTGATTTGACGTTGACCACAACACCACACAGTTCCTGCCTTTGCTCAGAACATTTCCTGGGGTGGTGATCAGAGGACCGACCACTCAGGGCAATTGAGGCACAGGGAACCTTTTGGGTAGGGAGCCAGAAGCCCTGCTCTGCGAAAAGCAGGGCTGTTTCCTAATGCCCCGCATGCCAAGAGAAAGTGACCTGACCTTGAAAATAAGCAGAGGTCAGCCAGGGGGCTCAACCCAGATATTGGAGCTTAATTTCTGATTATGATATTCCAGGATCCCAGCATGAACCTTAGGAGAAATACAAAACGCTCAGTTTATTTAGTTATTTATTTATTTAGTACTAATGGTATTCTAGAAATTTCCATGTCAAGAGAGACCCAGTACAGTATCAGAGTTAAAATCTATCCATCCTCTCTCTCTGTATCTGTTCTATCTCTCCATCTCTCTCTCTCTATCTACCTGTCTGTCTATCTGCCCATCTGCCCGCCTGTCTGCCTGTCTATCTGTCGACCTGCCTATCTGTCTGTCTGTCGGACTGTCGGGCTACTGGGCTGGCTATCATATCTATTACATACCTACTACATATCTATCATCTAGTTGTCTTGTACCTGTCTGTCTGTCTATTAGACTGGTTGTTATCTCTATTACATACATATTACATATCTATCTACCTATCTGTCCATCTACCTATCTGTCTGTCTGTCATCTGCCTGTCTATTAGGCTGGCTGCCCTCTCTATTACATACATATTACATATCTATCTATTTATCTACCTACCTACCTTTATCTATCTACTACCTATTATATTCCAGTCTATCTACTATCCAGCCATCATCTATCTATTATCTATCTAAACACTACCTTTCTACAAACAGAGATTTTTTTTCACAATAGATATAACTATTTTCCTTTATAGATAACCATAAGATATTAAAGTTCAAAGGCAATCTGGAAGTCATAACTTTCAATCATTCTATTTTATAAGCGTGTAAGAATCCAAATATACAGCTTATAAGTAAAAGAGAACCTCAAAGGTCATCGTTTGAGAAGGTGCAAGGGCAACAGCATGTCCTGATAGCCTAGGTGTTCACACGCAGTGTGATCAATGCAACCTGTTTGTTGTCCTTTAAAAGTACAGAAAGATGAACCAGGTGTCGGTGGCTCACACCTGTTATTCTAGCTAATCAGGAGGCTGAGATCTGAGGATCATGGTTCAAAGCCAGCCAGGGCAGGAAAGTCCATGAGACTCTTATCTCAAATGAACCACCCAAACAACAGAAGTGGAGCTGTGGCTCAAGTGGTAGAGCACTAGTTTTAAGCAAAATGCTCAAGGGCAGCGCGTAGGCCCTGAGTTCAAGCCCCAGGACTGGCACACAACAACACAGCTACACAGCATGCTCTAAAACACTCAGGCATCACTACTCATGACCCCGAAGTATTACACAAACCCTCCTGGCCCACAAAGCCTAACGGGCTCTTAAATTAGCTGCAATCATCTTCCTGTGGTCATAGAATTACTTCGTTATGATTTTATAACCAAGATTCCATCATTTCTGACACGAAGTCAATTTTTCTTCTCCTACCACTAACGTATGACTGACCAACTTTTATAAGTATGCTAGAATTTTACTTTACTAAATGCTGTTCAAAAATTGGCGAACGGGGAATTATAAATCTATTCAACAGAGTGAGTTATTACTTTTAACAATGTCACTGCTGTTCCTGGAAACCCAAGCATGAATACACAGTCTTTTCTCCCCCTTAATTAAGACAAAAAGAATGTAAAATATTTTTAAAGTTTGAAAATGAGTCCTTCTTTATAAACTATCATAAAGTTGCATATACTCAATGGTTACTTGTAGAACTTACCTGAAATAAAATATGATTAAGTTTTAGAATAAACACTGATACTGGTTTCGATGTGTTCATACTCATGTGGTAGTTGACCTACCTTTCTTCTCTTCTCTTTCTTTCTTTCTTTCTTTCTTTCTTTCTTTCTTTCTTTCTTTCTTTCTTTCTTTCTTTCTTTCTTCTTTCTTTCTTTCCTTCCTTCCTCCCCCCCTCCTTCTTCTTCTTCTTTCTTTTCTTTCTTCCTTCCTTCCTTCCTTCTTCATTTTTTTTTTGTGCCAGGCTGGGTCTTGAACTCAGAGCCTGGGTACTACTCCTGAGCATTTTCTTAAAGCTAGTGTTCTACCACCTGAGCCACTGCTCCATTTCTAGCTTTTTCCTGCTAAACTGGAGAAAAGAATCTCACAGATTTTACTGCCCAGCTGGCTTCGAACTATGATCCTTAGATCTCAGACTCCTAAGTAGCTAGGATTGCAGGCATGAGCTACCAGCACCCGGCTTGTGGTGACTTTATTAATTCTACATTTCAACAAAATTCTAATCTATATAGGTAAAAATTCTCTAGTAGGCTTTCAGATAATTCTTCAGAATTTCCTACTTAGATAGTTTGCCAAGAATAAAGCTGAAGTTGATTTATTTTGTTGAATATAATCTGAAACTAGAGAACAATTCAGTACAAAATACTATTCTTATTATTTCATTCACAAATTCCTTCAAACACATTAACTGTATACATTGATAGTTTTCACAGAATGGCACAGTTTCCTTGTTTTAAAATAGCACTTTCACTTACAAATTAGTCTTTCAATTATAGTTGACAGCTGAATTTTAAATCATATAGTTTACCTGTTTTGTAAAAAGTAACACTCGTAACACGGAAGGTTCCTGGTTCTAATTAACACTTAATGGGACTTGGAAAACATTGCCAATGTGAAATTTTCAAAGAATGCCTGCTCGCCGGAAAAACTATAACTGAATTTCTGTTCATCTAGTTTTTAAAACCCCAAGTTATACCTAAATATTTTTTAATGAAAACACAATCACATCATTTGTGGTGGAATGCCTGTTTCTCAGTCCAAATCTAATAGTGTTTCTGTGAATAGTAAAACAATGACATCTTCATGTTGGACTATGGGTAGCTAGTCAACAAATTTATTCTATCCAGCATATCTAACAATAAACTAGTCAAGGAAATATTGCTTAATAGACACATTAAAACAAACAGGAAAGAGATGATTAACCTTAAGCAAAGGTCATGCTTAAGGTTTGCAAATTTCTACTTTTATTTGGTTAGCTTATTAAATGACTCAGTCTTACCCCTCCCTGCCCAGGAAAATATATGTAACCTGTACACACATGCTTTTTAAAAGTTTATTTACTTTTAATTTTTTATTTTTATGGTAAAGGTGATGGACAGAGGGGTGACAGTTCCATAAGTTAGGTCATGAGTCCATATGTTTTTGGACTGTGTCCTCCCTTCCCTCGCTCTCTCTCCATTTTCCCCTCCCATCTCTACCCACAAGTTTGAGAATTCATTTTCTACATTGTGTCCAGTGAGGACCAAGGCTGCCTTTGTTCACTTTCTGTTCATCCATTTCTATGAATTCTCTTACCATGATGAGACCTTTAAGAGTCAGAGGCAAGTGCTGTCCAAGTGAAAATTAATCAGTGAATGTTGGTCAAGAACCAGGTAGAACTGTGAACTCCTCCTCCTCCTCCTCCTCCTCCTCCTCCTCCTCCTCCTCCTCCTCCTCCCCCCTCCTCCTCCTCCCCCCTCCTCCTCCCCCCTCCTCCTCCCCCCTCCTCCTCCCCCCCCTCCTCCTCCTCTTCCTCCTCCTCCTCCTCCTCCTCCTCCTCCTCCTCCTCCTTCTCCTCCTCCTCCTCCTCCTCCTGTTCTGGGACTTGAACTCGGAGCCTGAGCTCTGTCTCTTAGCTCCTTTTGCTCAAAGCTAGTGCTCTACCACTTGAACCACAGCACCACTTCTGGCTTTTTCTGTGACTAATTGGAGATAAGAATCTCAGACTTTTCTGGCTGGGCTGGCTTTGAGCTGTGGTCCTCAGATCTCAGCCTTCTGAGTAGCTAGGATGACAGGTGAGAGCCACCAGCACCTGGCTTGTTCCATCTTTTCTTCCTCTCATTCTGTCCCAAGCACCTAGAAAGGAAATGAAAATTTTCAACTGAGAAAAGCTAAGTAAGATCTGTGTCACAGAATTTCCCCCCTGGGTAGATAATTATATCACCTGAAAATAATTAATTAATCAAAAATATATTAGTGAATATCAATATATAATTTCTTAATATAATAGTTTAATTATAACTAGTGTGACTGCTATTTTCTATTTCTTTCTTTTAGGTACCCTATCCTTGTCAAACTCCTTTTAGCTTGTTAGCAAATAGAACTGATTTGAACTATGTTGAAGTACTCAGTTTTTAATGATAATGAATGAGGATGGAATGAAGATCTGAATTAGATGGGGTTGTTTTTTTCCTTTCATTTCCGAGTCTTAGATTTTTACACCAAACAAGTTAACTAGTGCAGATATCTTTGTAAAGAACTTAGTAGTGATAAATTTTAAGTACATCCCAAATTCTTCATTATGACAAGAGAAAACCTATACATTTTCATGAACCATTTAATTTTTTTCATACTTACGTTGTGGATATGCATCCTTATGACGGTTGTTAGTACTTACAGAAAAGTTCAGATTTCAAAGTCAGAGCTGGAGCCGGGCCCTGGTGCCTCATAACTATAACCTAAGTACTCCCAAGGCTGAGATCTAAGGATCAAAGGTTGAAGCCAGCCAGGTCAGTAAAATCTGTGGGAGTCTTATCTCCAATGAACCATCCCCCAAATCTGAAGTGGAGCTGTGGCTCAAGTGGTAGAGCACCAGCCTTGAGCATAAAAGGTCAGAGCCAGGGCCCTGAGTTCAAGCCCCAGGACTGGCAAAAGAGAGAGAGAGACACAGAGAGAGACACACACACAGAGAGAGAGAGAGGCTTTCATCTGTAAAATTGAACTAATCTTTGACTCTTGCTAAGCGGTCATCCTAAGAATAATGAATTTACCTTTTAAAAACCCCTGTGAAATAGTCCTATGCACAGATCTCCTTCATATATTATTGTTATTTGTTTAATCTCTAAAGCCCCCGTGCCCCCTCATTGACATCATGGCCTCCACACCGCCCCTTTTTCTTGGCTGGGGTTCAACAATTCCTCCAGACATCTGATTTCTAAATTGTTGAACTAAATAACAAAGGCATAGGCGAGGGCCATGTTTCTCGGGGCACTTGTTTATCTTGGGTTGAGTCGGTGTGTTACAGAAATATATGAGGTCCTCCATCCCTAGAGAAAAGTGGAATTGTGAGAAAGACAGAATCTGGCCGGCCTTTTGTAGACACAGCCAAGTGAACCCTATCATGAGTCAGCTGTAGCAAAACCAGAAGGTATGTCTCTTGCCATTTGTGTTGTTGTTGTTGGTGGTGGTCTAGATGGATGAGAATGTATGAAATAAACCACTGGCTTCAATTCCAGAAGGAGTATCACAACCCCTTCCTATTTCATCCACATTAGGTGGGTAACAAATGGCGGGTTATAATTTAGCTGGGTGAGAGTGTCAATGAGAGATCGAGATTATACATGATTCTTGCTCAATTTGTTTTGCCTCATTAGTGGCCTGGGCTTATTACAGGGAGCTGCACGGATCCCAGGCGGTCCCTGGTGGGCCATCGTGATGGATAATCCACATAAAGACACAGCACACCTACGGCATCCATCAGGGGCCTAGTTACCTTCATTCCATGTGCAATGCATCTTCTATCTCTGTCACCTATGGATCCCAATGTAAAGTCACGCTCACTCAACTGCTGTATTTCTCACAATGGTATTCTGGCAAAAAATACCCATCACACCCAAGCCAACCCTTTCCTAAGGTTTCTCATGTTTTCAGTATTAATACAGCAGTGATTTCTTTTTAGGAGGGGGAGAGGAGAAGGTATTTTAGAAGAAAAACAGAATGAAGGGCATAGTTTGGAAGTCATTTCCTATGAGGATGCACAGAATGATAGGACATCATTGTCCAAATGCCACATCATGAGGGTCTTATGTCATTTGAATGCCATGGAGTTGCTCATCACATAGAGCAAGGGATCTGGGAAATGGTGGCTCACGCCTGCAATCCCAGATACTCAGGAGGCTGAGGTCTGAGGATTGTGGTTTGAAGCCAGCCTGGACAGGAAAGGCTGTAAGACTCTTATCTCCAATCAACTCCCCCGAAAAAGCCAGAAGTAGAGCTGTGGTTCAGGTGGTAGAGTGCTAGCCTTGAACAAAAAAGCTCAGGGATAGCACCCAAGTCCTGAGTTCAAGTCCCAGGTCCATCCCTAACTAAAACAACAAAACACAGAGCAGAGGATTTGGGAACTGATGTCTCAGGCCTGTAATCCTAGCTTCTCAGGAGGCTGAGATATGAGGATCAGGGTTAGAAGCCAATCAGAAAAATCCATGAGGCTCTTATGTCTTAACCTAGCAAAAAGCCAGAAGTGGAGGTGTGGCTTAAGTAGTAGAGTGCCAACCTTTTGTGAAATAGCTAAGTGTGAGTACCCAAGTCCTGACTTGGAGCCCCAGTAGCCTCGTGTACACACACACACATGCACATGCACACACATGCTTACACACATACACACACAAATAGAAGGGAGGAAGAGAATGCTGATACCACTCAAAGTAAGATCTTTCTGACCATTTGAAAGGTGAGCTACTAGAAAGAAGATAAGGTTCTGAAATAAATATTATCATCACCATCACCATCTTATTATTAATTTTTGTTGTCGGTCATGGGGCTTGAACTCTGGGCCTGGGTGCTGTCCCTGAGTTCTTTTGCTCAAGGCTACCATGCTCTACCACTTGAGCCACAACATCACTTCTGGTTTTCTTGTGGTTCAGTGGAGATAAGAGTCTCACAGACTTTCCTACCTAGGCTGACTTTCAACCACGATCCTCAAATCTCAGCCTCCTGAGTAGCTAGCATTGCAGGCGTGAGCCACTGGTGTCTGGCTTTGAAATAAATATTATCTTCAGAGACATGTTCAGCAACTTAGTTTTACCTTTGATTGGTTATGTTTCATCATTTACTCAGTACTGAGTCAACTTATATAATATATTCATCTCAGCAACATTTTTGATAGTCCTTTTCTCTGATATTTACATGTTCTGGGTACTTTTCCATAGGCATTGACTGGGCTGAATTAGATTTTTTAAAATTTAATTTTATTGTCAGGGTGACATACAGAGGGGTTACGGTTACATATATAAGGTAGTGAGTACATTTCTCATCAAACTTGTTACCTCCTCCCTCATTTTTCTTCCACCTTCCACCTCCGCAATTCTTCCCTAGATTATTTTTTAATCTATGGATTCCGTTCTATTCTTTCTGTCACAAGGTGTTAGTAAAATGATTGATTAGCGATCTTGCCTGTTTTCACAAGTTGTTAGTAAAATGATTGATTAGTGTTCTTGTCTGTTTTTAAAGAGACTGATTTATGTTAGTATAAAGGTTTCATCTTCAAACTAAACTTAGTACTGTCTACAGAGTGTAAACTAAACTCACACCCAGGTCTGATGTTTAATCTCAAATATTTTAGGTTTTAAATGAAACCTGGCCATCAGTATTTTATAAAATCCTCATCATTTTTTTTTTTTTTTGCCAGTCCTGGGGCTTGGACTCAGGGCCTGAGCACTGTCCCTGGCTTCTTCCCGCTCAAGGCTAGCACTCTGCCACTTGAGCCACAGCACCACTTCTGGCCATTTTCTGTATATGTGGTGCTGGGGAATCGAACCCAGGGCCTCATGTATATGAGGCAGGCACTCTTGCCACTAGGCCATATCCCCAGCCCCAATCATTTTTAAGGTATGAGAAAAATCAACAGGATGACTAGCCAAATGACTACTTCTAGAATCAATGTGAATGAAAAATTATATTTTAAGAAAAGATGGAAACGTCATCATGCAAAAAAACCCCACATTATTGTTTTTATGGTATTAATCAAAAGGAAACATATGAAGCTGTTCAGTGTTAGCATTTACTGAAATTTGTACATAGGCAGGAACAAGAAAATTTAGGAGCCAGGCACTGGTGACTCACTCCTATAATCCTGGCCACTTAGGAGGTTAAGATCTGGTGGATTAAAGTTAACCTAGGGAGCAAATTCCAAGAAACTCTGTTTCCAATTTACCAGCAAAAAGCTAGGCTGGAAGCCTGGCTCAATTGGTAGAGTATCTGCCATAAGCACAAAAACTGAGGGAGAGGTGAGAGGTCCTGAATTCAAGCCCAAGTGCTAGTCAGAAAGAGAGGAGAGAGAGAAAAAGAAGGGAGGGAGAGAGAGAGAGAAAAGAGGAGAATGTGGAGGAGAAGAAGGAAGAAGAAAGGGAGGAGGAAGAGAAGGTAGGGGAAGAGAAAGAAGAAAAAGAGGAGGAGGAAAAGAAAGAGAAGGAGGAGAAGGGAAGAAAGGAGGAAACTTAGGAAAGTGACTAAGTTTAAAAAAAAGTCATATCAGAAAATCTCCAGTAAGAGATATTTATTTATTTTGGCAGTACTGGGGCTTGAACACAGGGCCTCATTATTTTCTTTTTCTTTTTCTTTTTTTTTGCCAGTCCTGGGCCTTGGACTCAGGGCCTGAGCACTGTCCTTGGCTTCTTTTTTGCTCAAAGCTAGCACTCTGCCCCTTGAGCCACAGCACCACTTCTGGCCACTTTCTATATATGTGGTGCTGGGGAATTGAACCCAGGGCTTCATGTATATGAGGCAAGCACTCTACCACTAGGCCATATTCCCAGCCCAGGGCCTCATGATTTTCCTTAGCTTTTTACAATCAAGGCTGGTGCTCTCCCACTTTGCTATAGCCTTTTGCTAGTTGATTGGAGGTAAGTGTCATAGACCTACCTGTGCTGGCCTCCGATCTTAATCCTTGCCTCTCAGTCTCTTGAGTAGCTAGGATTACAGGTGTGCACCACCAAGTAGCCTGCCCAAAGAAAGATTTTTTTTTTTTTGCCAGTCCTGGGCCTTGAACTCAGGGCCTGAGCACTGTCCCTGGCTTCTTTTTGCTCAAGGCTAGCACTCTGCCACTTGAGCCACAGTGCCACTTCTGGCCATTTTCTATATATGTGGTGCTGGGGAATTGAACCCAGGGCTTCATATATACCAGGTGAGCACTCTTGCCACTAGGCCATATTCCCAGCCCCAGAAGATTTTTTTTTTAATGCTCAGTAGAAGCTACCTTAAAAGTCACTCTATTTGAGATCTTGAATTGTAACCCAGGAGAACTTTCAAATTGAAAGACACTGAGAGGTGGGAGATGAATCACATGCAATTAGGTCAATGACTAGCTAGAGAAGGAATTGCCTAAAAACCACGTCTTTCCAAGGTGTTGTGGGGCTTTTTCAGCGCCTTACCTGTTCCACCCACCTGGGAATCCGGATTCTCTATGTGACCCAGAAAGAATCCAGGATGAGCTTTTAAGTAAGTTGGAATTAACTTTCCACCTCAGCCTGGAACTAACTGGCATGATAATTAAGTTGACATAGTAATTAAATGTTAACAAGAACAGCTCAGAATTGTACTTTTGTAGGTGCACGGGGAGGAGAGGGACAAAACTATTAACACCAGAGTCAACTGTAAATAAAATACTTGGCTTCATTTGCAGGAAACACTCTTTGAATGGAGAAGTGTGGGGATCTTTTAGGTCTCTATTCCCGTGATGGCTGGCTGTGACTCAGACAATTAATGACCTACCTTCCTCTAGTGGCTCAGGCCTGTAATCCGAGCCATGAGAAAATCTGAGATCTGAGAATCCAGGTTCGAAGCCAGCCCAGGAAGGAAAGTCTGGCAAAAAAGCCAGAAGTGGAGCTGTGGCTCCAGTGGTAGAGTGCCAGCCTTGAGTAAGCTCCTGCCCTAGGCCTAGGCCCCAAGTTCAAGTCCCAGGAACCTCCCAAAACAACAACTAGAATAATCAGCAATCAAGTCTCTACTGTCCTAAAGAGATGTAGGAAAACAAAATCAGGAAGAGATGACCTTCTGAATATTTATGTTAAGCATGATTAAAAAGAACAACAAACAGTACACTGTAATTGATTATATCAATAACCGTGTGTGTGTGTGTGTGTGTGTGTGTGTGTGTGTGTACTTGCGTGTACGCATACATGCTAGTCCTGGGGCTTGAACTCAGTTCCAGAGCACTGTCCCTGAGCTTTGCCATTCAAGGCTGGTGCTCTATCATTTGAGGCATACATTCACTCCAGCCTTGTGGTGGTTAATTGGAGATAAGAGTCTCACAGACTTTCCTACCCAGCCTCCCAAACAGTTGGGATTACAGACAGAAGAAAATACTGGGATCAAAGGAATTTAAAGACCAAACAATATCACATGGAAGTGTAAGTGTTCATGATCCAGTTTCATAATACTCTTGAAGTGCTAAAACCTCAGGTTCTATCTGTTTGTCTATGGAGACAATCGAATCACCATAGTATAAATAGTGATTGGCAGTTTATAAAGGCACAAACAAATAAATCCCAAACCCAAAGAATTCTTCTATAAAACACTATTGGTCTAAAACAAACAAACAAACAAAGAAAACCCAAACCACAAGGGGCAGAAGTCACTGTTCTATACCATATTTCAAATCAAGATACAGTAAATCTACCAGCACAACTATGTTCATACCAGTACTGTTCAACACAGTCAAGGTATGGAATCTGCCCAGATGCCCCTTAATGGACAAGTGGATCAAGAAAATGTGGTAGGCATACACAGTGGAATTTCATGAATCCATTAGAAAGCATGTTATTCCAAAGAAATGGAAAGAACTGGAAAAAATGATGCCAGGAGATGGAAGTCAGCTCAGGAGAGACAAAGGATACATGTTTTTCCTTCTATGGGGAAGCTAGATTTAGCTTATAAAATTATAAGCGAATACACTGGGTGCAAGTGTATGCAAATATATTAACTGAAATATGGTTAAATTCAAGGGAGAACTAAAATAACACCATTCCTTAGAAAGGGAAAAATCAAAGTTCAGCAAAATAACACACCAGGAAGCAAGGACTCAGCAGGGGTGACTGGAGTCGGGGTCAAGGGTGAATGGATGAAGAAGAAAAGAGGGCCAAAATGCAGGCAAGAATCCAATGTAGATCCTAGAAAAGGGCGGGGGCGGGGCAGGGATCATGATAGATTGCATTCATGAGCTGCTTTGCTCAATGGCAACTCTTCTGTACAACTACTTAAAGATAATAGTTTAAAAAACTGCTTTGAGGGCTGGGGATATGGCCTAGTGGCAAGAGTGCCTGCCTCATATACATGAGGCCCTGGGTTCGATTCCCCAGCACCACATAGACAGAAAATGGCCAGAAGTGGCGCTGTGGCTCAAGTGGCAGAGTTCTAGCCTTGAGCAAAAAAGAAGCCAGGGACAGTGCTCAGGCCCTGAGTCCAAGCCCCAGGACTGGAAAAAAAAAAAAAAAAACTGCTTTGAAAGAAGAATGTGAGATAACTCAAAAACATCCTAGATAAATGTTAAGGCATTAAAGTCTGTATAGAAGTGTTTATTTAGGAGGCTGGGAATATGGCCTAGTGGCAAGAGTGCATGCCTCCCATACATGAAGCCCTGGGTTCAATTCCCCAGTACAACATATACAGAAAATGGCCAGAAGTAGCGCTGTGGCTCAAGTGGCAGAGCTTAAGGAAGCCAAGAACAGTGCTCAGACCCCAAGTCCAAGGCCCAAGACTGGCAATAAATAAATAAAATAGAAGTGTTTATTTAGGATTGAGGGTAGCTCTGAAGGCAATTGGTATGCTAAATTGATCCCATTTCTCAGCATATTCAGGAATTAGCTAATGGTATAGAAATCTAATCAGAGCAAATGAAGGTCCCAAAGTATTTTTTCTTCACTCTGACTTGACAAATGTGGGTGAATTTCTCAAATGAGAAGTCCTTTAGGAATAAGGACTATTTGAAAAGATGGTGATATAAAAGATGAATTCTTATCAGGCAACAGTGTCTCATATCTATAATGCTAGCGGCTCAGGAGGCTGAGATCTGAGGATCATGGTTTGAAGCCAACCCAAGCAAGAAAGTCCATGAGATTCTTAGCTCCCACTAACCACCAAAAAGCTGGAAGGGGAGCTGCAGCTCAGGTGAAAGAGCACCAGGTCTGAGTGCAAAAAAGCTCAGGGATAGGTTGGGAATATGGCCTAGTGGCAAGAGTGCTTGACTCGTATACATGAAGCCCTGGGTTCGATTCCTCAGCACCACATATATAGAAAACAGCCAGAAGTGGTGGTGTGGCTCAAGTGGCAGAGTGCTAGCCTTGAGCAAAAAGAAGCTCAGGGACAGTCCCCAGTCCCTGAGTCAAAGACCCAGGACTGGCAAACAAGAACAAAAAAACAAACCAAACCAAAAAAAGCTCAGGGATAGCACCCAGGCCTTGAGTTCAAGTCCTGGTAATCAGCATAAAATTAAAAAACAAAAAAATTTTGCATGAATTTCCATAAAATCCAGGATTCTATCAGTAGAACTAGAATGTATTATAGGAAAATTGGCCCTTTCAGATTTGTTTCCCTAATTTCAATTATTTTTTTTTTGTTGTTCCAGTAATGGGGCTTGAACTCAGACTCTCAAATTCTTCTTGGCTGGTGCTCTACCACTTGTACCCCAACTCTACTTTGTTTTTTTTTCCCCTGGTCTATTGGAGATAAGAATCTCTCTGATTTATCTGCCTGGGCTGAATTCATATTCAGATCTTCAAGTCTCAGACTCGTGAGGAGTTAGGATTCCAGGCGTGAACTATTAGCGCCTAGCTAAAATCTGTAATATTTTGGATTAATGTGGACATTCAAAAATGGGGTCTCTAAATCATATGATGACACAGGTAAAAGTTGGAGGGGGGTCATGGCATCATAAGATCTTTCTCTTGTGCAGTGGGCATATCCCACTTCTAAAGTATGAAAAATAGATTTTTTTCCATTTCCTGTTTCTTTCTTTTCTTTCTTTTTTTTTTAAATACAGCTACTGCCTGTTAAACAACCAGTTACTTCCCGACTTCCTTCACACCATGAAAGACCAAGCTTTTATTTTACTCAGCCCTCTGTGAAGTCTAGAGAAGTGTGGCGTTTCTTTTTGAAGTTATTTTTCAAGTGATTTCACTCAGATAATCTCCAAAGCTGAGAAGTAGAATAAATACAACACTAAAACATAGCCAACCATCTGAACTTGGTCAGCCTCTTAGCGTGATATTACCCTGAGGCAATCACCAGACTTAAAAAAATAACAGTACAAGTACTTTGTCCAAAAGTTTAACGGGCAAATTCAGCCTTCAATTCACTTAAGATGGAGGGCGCACGCGCACATGCGTGTGCACACACACAGAGTGTAGAATACTTTCTGTAGGTCATAGAATATGCTAGAACTGGAGAATTGAAAAGACAAAGAAACCATACCCTCTCATTTAAGTACTTTATAGTGTGGGGAGAGGATAATTTACTTAAATATTTAGAACATTTAAAATATTGTAAGTGCGTGAAGAATGCATGGTAAATAATGAGTAATTTGTCAAATAATTCTCTCTCTCTCTCTCTCTCTCTCTCTCTCTCTCTCTTTCTTTTTTGCAGTGATAAGTACTGAACTCAGGGCCTTAGGTTTTGTGGGTAGAGATTCTGTCGTGTGCTCCAATCGGGATTCTTCAGTCTCCGTGTGTGTGTGTGTGTGTGTGTGTGTGTGTGTGTGTGTGTGTGTGCGCGTCAGTCCTGGGGCTCAGAGCCAAGGCACTATCTCTGAGCTTCTTTTGCTCAAGGTTAGCACTCTGCCACTTGAGCTACAGTGCCATTTCTGTTTTGTTTTTTAAAGTTTATATTTATTTTAATGTATTGGTGATAAGGTTCTCATGGATTTTCCTGCCCAAATTGGCTTCAAAGCACAATCCTCAAATCTCAGCCCCCTGATTTACCTCCATGCTTTTTGTTTTTGTTTTTGCCAGTCCTGGGTCTTGAACTCAGAGCCTGGGCACTGCCCCTGAGCTTCTTTTCGCTCAAGGCTAGCACTCTACCACTTCAGCCACAGCACCACTTCTGGCTTTTTCTGTGTATGTGGTACTGAGAAATCGAACCCAGGGCTTCATGCATTTTAGGCAAGCACTCTACCACTAAGCCACCTTCCCAGCCCCTCCAATTCTTCTTTTGTGTGTGTATGTGAGCTGGTGCTGGGACTTGAACGCATAGGTTCAAGACATGTTTAGAAAGGTGTGCAAATTATTTGCACATTGCTTCCATCTCCCAGATCCCTTCCCCACCAATCATCCATGTCTATATGGAATCAGAGCTGGTCCGGCTTCCTCTCTTGGCTGCCCTAAGCAAGACTTCAATAAGTCACGAGTAGAGAGCTAAATCTGGAAGGAAGACGAAAGAGAAGACTCTCAGGAGGAGAAAGGGGTGCTGACGTTTGGAGGTGAGCCTGGGAATTCGAATGACCAGCTAGTAGTCTATCACATTTTATTTTGAGAAAGTCAGGTCAGGCGAACACATGCAACACACATATTTTCAGCGACTCTGAGCATATATAGGTCAAAAGAAGAGAAACTGGAAAACAGCTTGACTCGATTTTACAGCTTTTTCAAGGGTGAAGCCAAGAGTGTGTGTCTCGTTTCCTTCGGCAGCGAAGAGCCAGGAGCAGCTTCATCTCGTGAGAGGATATGTTTCTGATGACAATTTGGACAGTAACTGTAATGAAATTCTGGCCTAAAAGGAATGTAAAATTAGACGATCCGCTTAATAGCCAACACAAAGACAGCAAGGCTTCGGCTCCAGGCCTTAGGTAGGCTCAGCAGCCAATGCAGGAACCCAGAGCGCATGCCTAGGCAATGCCAAGAATGGAAGTCCTTTGCACAGCTAACTTAGAGTCTAACAAAATCAATACCAGGAAACTGGAAGGGGTGTAGTGGGGGGGGGGGGGGAGGAGGGAGGTCGAGGGGAAGGGGGTAGATGAATGAAGAGAGGAACGGTGGGTGAATACAATCATAATATTATGTAGAGAGAAAATATGTTACTCTATCCGATTGTATCTATTATACATGTATAATATACATAGTTATATTATTTTTTGTTATATATTTTCTAATATGCATAATCTATAATTCTAAATACAGAATAAATATATAATGAATCATATATTATGATATAATTCATGACATCACATATAACAATGTGTGATGATACATAATAAAATATAATTCATGACATCACATATAATAATATGTGATATATAGTGATATAATATATAATAATATACATATTATGTTGTATTATGTATTACTAACAGTTTAGTATATACAATATATTCTATATTATTGATATATGATCTATAATCTATTGGTATGTTACATATTATATTTATATATACATATATTAGACATGCATATTACATCTGTAATACATATTGCATATGTGATTACATCTGTAATACATATAATATATGCAGCATATAATTATATATGTAGTTATATATACATATATATGTTTCAGACAGGAAACTGTTACAAAGGTTTTTACCAGCCATTGCCACGTGACAAATGTGAGCCACAGCTCCATTTTTGGCTTTTTCTGTGATTCATTGAAGATCAGAGCCTCGAGGACTTGCCTGCCCCCAGGGCTGGTTTCGAACCATGAGCCTGAAGAAGTTGGAATTACAGGCGTGAGCTGCTGCACCCAGCCTTTGAGGATGCGTCCTCAAACGGCTGGTTAGCCACACTTGGGACGTTTGTTTTCAGAGACACCTTTCTACTTTCTCTAGAAAGTTCATGCCACAGAGGGAAACAAAGCAAAACAAAATGAGAAAGCACAGACTCTAGCTGGAGAAAAGCACACAACAGGACAACCAGATGCAGGTGTGATGAGTGCTATTCCCAGTGTAGCAGGTGCTGTGTACTCTGGACCTTGCAGACGGACAGCTGCCCATCCTGAGCCCCTTACACCAAGACAGAGATCAGAGGCCAGGGAAAATGTCTCCATCTTTCCCAGGCTGGTTGTCTTGCGAGGAACTCAGGGCTGCCTCAGCCCTGGGATTGACTTCACATGGCAAATAAGCTTTTGCTAAACGTTTCCAGAAGCCTCGGCTCTACCATCTGGTTGAAGCAGCTGTGTGGAAAAACCTTTGTTATGTTGTTTTACGATTCATTCCCGCGAGTGTCAGACACAACAACCTTCAGACAAGAGGACAGGGATATGACACAAACCAAACAAAAAATTATTTTTTTAAAAATCCATTATTGGAAAAGAAGGGCAATCGAAATGTCTAGAAAACACCTGCACGCTAGCCATTTCCACTGAGAGGCTTAAGAAGGTGATTTCTAGGAATAGTGGAAGGGGAAATGTGAATTACATAACCAGAAGGCAAAATAGGGCTTCTAATTTTCATGTTGAAATCATAGCTGGAAGATAGTTTCCCTGCGTTCAAAGAGACAACCTGTGTATCGGCATTAAAATCAGGTAGTGAAGAGTGCATTGGAATAAGAAATCTCAGTGAGAAGTTATGCTATTATTATTATTATTTTATTAATTTGTGTGTGTGTGTGTGTGTGTGTGTGTGTGTGTGTGTGTGTGTCAGTCCTGGCAATTGAACTCAAAGTCCTAGGCACTATCCCTGAGCGTTTGTGCTCAAAGCTGGTGCTCTACCACTTGAGCCACAGCTCCACTTTTAGGCTTTTGGTGGTTCATTGGAGATAAGAGTCTCATGGGCTTTCCTGCCCAGGCTGACTTTGAATTGTGATCCTCAGATCTCAGCCTCCTGAGTAGCTAGAATTATAAACCCAAGCCATCGGTGCCTGGCTGTAGTAAATTTTTTTTAATGGCTACATTAAAACCATCTTAACTTCATGAATTCACATTATCTCATACTCTATTCTTTTCTTATGGAAAGTTGCTAGAGAAAATTCTCATTGTTTCCTTAGGATTTAACCTCAGAAGTGGCATGTTCATTCTTGGGCTTGAATCTTTTCATATATAATATAAAACATATATTAATATACTTAATAAACCATTTCTATATACAAATACAAAAGTATGTTATATGAATATAATATGTATTATATTATGTAGAAGACAATATATATTTTGTAAATTCATATTTTGAAATAGCCTTACAAGTATTTACAGTGTTTTATATAAATACATAATATATATCATATAAAACATTTTTGTGATGTATATTTACTACATACCTTTTGTAAATATATAATTTGAAATAGCCTTACAAGTGTTGACATTGATTTATATCACTATTTATATCTATTCCTACTGATTCTTTACCTTCAGTCATAAAAATGTGATTGGGCAAAAGTAGTATGTCCTGATAGTTTAGAAATATTGATTCTACTTGTGAGTTTGACCATTTTATTATTTACATTTAATATTTTTGAATAATATTTTTAACATCTGTACCCATTTATGAAAGGTTGTTGTTTTTAATATAAATGTTTGAGTACATTTTCTGTGTTAATAATAAAAATCCATTGGTTTCCCTTATAAAATAGCATCACTTCCTTTTAGTTTGCCTATGTGTTGTTTATTATTTTAAAATAAATATGTTTTCCTGTTTGATATAACCACACGCAATGATCTTTTCATTCTCTAGCAACATTCCTTTCGTTTTGCTTGTTTCTTTGCTTTTATGCTTAGTAAATTCCTTCCCTTGCTATAATTAGATCCGTCTTCAACTAATGTGTTTTTATTTTATTATTGAACTATAATTAATCTGGGATTTATTTTGTGACAGGAGATGAGTCTAATATGCGTTTTATTTCAATACTTAATTAATTACCTTAGATTCGTTTGTCAAATCAATTCATTTATTATCTCCTGAGTAGAAAATGATACCTAATTTTTCCTACATTTTGCATATGAGGAATTTTGTTTTTGTTTTTTTAGTGCCAGTCCTGGGGTTTGAATTCAGGGCTTAGCACTTCGCTTGAGCTTTTATTGCCAAAGACTAGCAGTCTATAACTTGAGCCACAGCTGTACTTCTGACTTTTTGGTGTTTACTTGGAGATAAGAGTCTCACAGACTTTCCTGCCTGGCTGGCTTTGAACCATGAGCCTCAGGTCTCAGCCTCCTGAGTTGCTGGGATGACAACTTGCTGCTATTGTGCACTTTCAATGCATTTTTTTTTAATGAGGTTGTCATGAATTTCTGTAGATCTGTATATTCTATTTCATTCCTGTCCTATTTTCATTGTAACTATATCTGGTGTGTTTTAATAGGTGCTAGAGTCAATCTTGACTCATTAATCATAAAAGGAAATGTACTCAGAGTCCTGAAGGCTCAAACCTGAAATCCTTAGCAACATGGGACACGAGACTGGGCCAAACAATTTGAGGCAGCCCAGATCAAAAGTAGTTTGTGAGACCTCCCTCATCTTAATCCAGAGTCAGCCATTGGTGACATTTGTCTACCATCCGAACTATCCAAGAATCTGAGATCAGGGAGACCATGGTCACCGGCTAACCTGGACAAAAAGAAAAAACAACCCCAAATTGTTTCTAAGGTCATTCAGAGAAAGCTGGGTGCAGTGGCTTCCACTTGCAACTCCAGCTCTGAGCAACAGGGCTAAATAGCAAAATTATGACACAGGCCAGACTGAAAAAATTGAGAGATCCTAGCTCAGAACCAACAGAGCCAAAAAGACTAGAAGCACAAATATCACCACAAAAAGAGATTTTTTTTTGAGTACACACAGACGCACAGACACACATGTGTGCTATTAGGAGTATAATTTTTGTGTCAAATTATTGCTTGTCTTATATTTCTCAAAAACATGCTACCTATAGTTCTATGTGGCTGAACGCAAACTGAAATTATGTATTTTAATTTCTCTTTATTTGAGATGCATAAGTGAATGTAATCTACACTCATTGGGTTATGGGTTTCTCTTTTTGTAGTTCAATATTATAACAAGATTGTCATTTACTTTTTTATCTGTGTGTGTGTGTCCTGGGGCTTGAACTCAGGGCCTGGGTGCTGTCCCTGAGCCTCTCTGTGCTCAAGGCTTTGAGCCACAGCACCACTTCTGGGGCTTTCTGAGTAGTTCATTGGAGATAAGAGTCTCATGGGTTTTTCTGTCTGGGCTGGCTTTGAACCATAATCCTCAGATCTCAGCTTCCTGAGATGCTAGGATTACAAGTGTGAGCAGCCAGCACCTGGCTTAAAGTCATAATTGTTTTATAACAATGATTTCAAATGAATTTTATGTTTAACTTAATTGTTTCCTGAAGTCAAATTTCTCCCCTTCAACTCTGTTTTTTATTTAAAATGATGTCTTGTATTTTGATTATTATTGATGAACTGAGAACCATGCTTCCTCATGTATGAAAAAGAAAATTTCTATGTTTTCTATGGTAGATTGTTATTGGTTTGCACATGGATAACATATACAGCCATTGTGAATTAAACTCAGGTGACCAATGTGATAAAAAAAAAATTCCATGATACTTAAAGAGAACTTCATAAATTTTGTATTTCTAGTGTTTGTTCTGGGAATGTTAAAGAGAGCTATTCCCCCTGTAATTCTCGTAGAATGTGAGAAATTTAAAATTTTGCCAGTATGAATCACGTTTGGCACGGAGTGGTATCTCACCCCCCACCCCAAGTTGTGACCAAACGTCTTTCGGCTGTTCCTTGTTCTTTAGATGCAAAACTTAGATTTACATTTTAATTTCCAGTTGCCCAGTTCTTTTACTTTCTCAGTGTGTATTTAAAAAAATTACTATCTTTACTTTTCCATCATTAGCTGAAATCTGCTATTGGGTACAGGAAATGGCTCCAATTTCTGTTTACCGTTTGTGTATTTTACAACTTCGAATGGTTGCATATGTGTTTCATCTATTTTATGTATACACATATAGTCATTCTTGGAACTTATTTTTTTTAGTTTTTTGATTCTACAGTTTAACAATATCATAGGTTTCACTTCTTAAAACCATTGCCCAGACCTCGTAGCTGATGCCTGTAGTTCTCGCTACTTTAGGAAGCTGAACTATGAGGTCTGTGGTTCGAAGCTAGCCTGAGCAGGAAAGAGCATGAGACTCTTCCAACTAATCAGCAAAAAGTCAAGTGGAAGTGTGGTTCAAGTGGTAAGGCCCCAGCAATAAAAGCTGAGACACAGTACCTAGGCCCTAAACTCAAGCCCCAGTAATGGTATTAAAAATAATTACCTGTTGTACCAATTCACTTTCTGAAACTTGTTGATTTTCAAAGCAGATTTATTTTCAGCTATTTCTTTTTAGAGTTCTTACACTAATATTGGCAAACTGTACTTTCCAGAGCTAAATATATATTTACTTTGATTTCTTTTTTCTTTTTTTAACTGAGAACCAACAGGATATTTCCAGACTTAATATTTACTAATGAAAATGATCTTGCTTGCCTACAGAGACAGCTGATTCCTGGTCATTGTTCTTAGCTGAGGAATTAAAGCTGACTTGCAGAATATCTGGGTATTTTCAACTATTGCTGAATAATAGTATGTTGTCTGTGAACCAATGAAATATGTAAAGATGATACTACTATGCTGGTATGGTTACCACTTTTATTTTCTTAATCTCTATTTGATCTAAGAAACTTCAGTTTCTTCCATACCACTAAAGCTGAAATTTGCTCTTCTTCTTGACTTTTATAATGTCCTCATCTTGAATACTTTGGATTAAAAAAATAATAAAAAACAAATAAAAACCGTTTGTTCTTCTCCCCCAAATTAGCACTTTAAGAGCAGAGTTTAGTTGACAGCGAATCTCTGAATTAATGGAAAATACAAGGAGGATTCATTGAACAGCAAAGCCTGAGCCGTGTGTGTGTGTGTGTGTGTGTTGGTTCTGGGACTTGAACTCAGGGCCTGAGCATTTGTGCTGACAGTTCCACTTCTGGCTTTTTTTTTGTTGTTGTTAGTTACAGAAAAGAGGCTCCTACACTTTCTTGCTGGGGCAGGCTTCAAACTGACGTCCTCAGATCTCAGCCTCCCGAGTAGCTAGGATTACAGGTGTGAGCTATAAACTGAGTGGGATTTCTTTCCCCGCCCCCCCCTCCGCCATCCTCACCTCCTGAATCAAATTCCATTGGCCTCCCATTTCCAGAGGCCCCTTGAAGGCTAAGATCATTCTTAGGTCTCCATGTTTGTTAAGCTTTCAGTCTCCCCCTGCCTCTATCCATTTTCTTAAAGATGAAATTTGTGAGGATCTGAGTTGACATTTCAAGTTGAGGTCCTTATTTTGATGTTTTAAGGAGAAAAAAAACCCCACAGGATGTCTATCTACTTGAGCCACGCAGTTTTATGGATAACCAATTTTTTTTTTAATGGTATTGCTGTCAATTCTTAAATCAGTGAGCAAGGATCAATGGAGAGTTTATTCATAAACAATGACAAAAAAGTACCAGGGAAAATGCATCAAGGCATGCCTGATTTCATTTCCTTTTACTTATTATTTATTTGTTTTGTCCCCAGTGCCTTGTTATTTTTTTTTTTTTTTTGGCCAGTCCTGGGCCTTGGACTCAGGGCCTGAGCACTGTCCCTGGCTTCTTCCCGCTCAAGGCTAGCACTCTGCCACTTGAGCCACAGCGCCGCTTCTGGCCGTTTTCTGTATATGTGGTGCTGGGGAATCGAACCTAGGGCCTCGTGTATCCGAGGCAGGCACTCTTGCCACTAGGCTATATCCCCAGCCCCAGTGCCTTGTTCTTGCTAGGCAAACCCTCTACCACTTGAGTCAACCTTATTTGTGCTTGAGTTATTATTATTACTATTATTCTTTTATTGTTATTATTATTTTCAGATAGAGTCTCATGTTTTGAGGCCCCAACGACCTTTTCTATGCAGAGTTCACACCAGCAGTGCCAATTACAGAGCATTAATTTCAAATGATGACGGCTACCTCCCAACATAAGTTCAAGTCCTTTGTGCGTGAGTTGTCAGTTTCAAAATCACTTACTTTGTGGCTAGCTCAGACTAAGGAAAGAAGAAACAACTTCACTTCCAAACTCCAAACTAGAAACGCATTGTGTATTCTTACTTCCACTCACAAATTTATTGGGGGTATTTCAGTGAGCTGTCTGTAAAAATCTGTATCCCCAGCAGACAGCTCAGGCCTTGATTCATTTTTAATAATAATCATAATAATGCAGAACTGTTTTTCTTTTACTTTAGGGGGAGGAGTGAAAAAGTTACCCTGAATTTTCCATTGCATCTTCTCATAAGATGAATTATCTTGAGGATGTCTTTGACTATGAATATGAATGTATTAAGAAGTAAATCCAAGCAAGGTACTTGTGACTCACGTTTGTAATCCCAGAGACTCAGGAGGCTGCGCTCTGAGGATCATGGTTCAAAGCCAGCCCTGGCAGGAAAGTCCATGAGACTCTTATCTCCAATGAACCACCAGAAAACCAGAAGGGGAGCTGTGGCTCAAAGTGGTAGAGCACTAGCCTTGAGCAGAACTGCTCAGGGACAGTGCCCTAGGCCCTGAGTTCAAGCCCCACAACCAACAAAAAAAGTATTTGGACACTTGCATGCTGGGCTCTGTTTCTTGCACCCCCTTGAATCCCCAAAGTCTCAGGAAACTTGGACTCTCCTCACCTGTGAATCTTCCCACATCAGATTTCCAGTAGTTCTTCAAGTTAATGCAGCCCCCAAATGCCAATAGAACAGACTTTGCTATTTTACCGAACATCTGGTTCTGATCCTGGCAAGAGAAAATGAAAAGTAATGGAAACCAGTGCTTTGCCAGGATGTGTTTTCTTCAAGGTTCTTTTTTAGGAATGGGCAGACCGCCAGTGGGCATCTATTCCAGAAATCGCTCTTTCCCTCTGCATTCCCTGTTCTATAACTTTTTTCCATTATGCACACACACAGATTTATATGCAGCTATCTCTTTCTTTTATTTGTAGAGGGGGAAAAAAAAAAAGAAAAACCTCCCTAGAAATTTCTGATCTTATAAGGCAGAACACTTGCCAATGAGCCGTTCACGTAGCAGGATCAGAGCTATTAATTAGAATATGTTTGGCATTTAATATTTTTTAAAAAAAACAGAAGAAGTGGAGATCATGAGATGTCAGGGGCAGTGGTCTCTTATTATTACTTTCATATTTCTCAAAGCTTACAACTCTACACTCTTCTAAAGAGAAAATGGGCTATTCTATTTACTGTTGTTTTTTTTTAAAGGAATGTTTTAATCCAATATTTAAAAATAGGAAAATAATAAGTGTGCCTGTGTGAGTGTTTGTGTGAATGT
Source organism: Perognathus longimembris pacificus (assembly GCF_023159225.1). NCBI lineage: Eukaryota > Metazoa > Chordata > Mammalia > Rodentia > Heteromyidae > Perognathus > Perognathus longimembris. The sequence continues at coordinate 1,479,277 of NC_063187.1, forward strand.
GTGTGTGTGTATGTGTGTAGGATCGATATGTAATTGGGTGTTTATTTATCCACATGTAATATGGACATTTAATTTTATTTTTTTACGAAGTGGGAAGGGATTGCTTTATTTTAGGTACTTTAATAAAAAAAGAATGCATTTGTTTATGGATTTCATATCACACCAATTATTAACGCAAAGCCACATCCCTAGAAAATATGAAGAGACACAACGGCACGCAAGGTGCCTGTCTCAAGATTCGTACATTTCATTTTATTCAAAATTAAAGCCAAAGAATGGTCAGACGTGTGTGACTTTGCCAGCAGAATGAGAATATTTTCATCTTTCCATCTCTGAATGCCCTTTCTGTCTTGTAAGCATACATTTTTTGCAAAAAAAAAAAAACACAGAAAAAAAGGAATTTTAGCTACTTTGAACATAGAGAGGTAGCTCTGTGAAAACAAAGGACAGTGTTGAAGAAATCCTATAAAACCAAGACATGAAAAGCTAGGGATTCTGAGAATTAAGTATTAATTATTATTTTTACACAATCATACTTTATTGTTAAACCAATATCATATTCTTGTCACATTTATGTCATTTTTCATTGTTTCATGATTCAGGCTCCTGACAGAAATTCAGTTACAATAAACTTAAAAGGAATTTCTCTTCAACATATTTATTCAACTTATCATTTTAAAAGAACATATCTTAGTGGGCACAGGTGGCTCATGCCTGTCATCCTAGCTACTTGGGAGGCTGAGATCTGAGGATCATGGTTCAAAGCCAGCTTGGGCAGCAAGGTCTGTGAGACTCTGATCTCCAATGCACCACCAGAAAACCAGAAGAGGTGCTGTGGTTCAAGTGATAGAGCTCTAGTCTTTAGTAAAAGAGCTCAGGGACAGTGCCAGATCATGAGCTCCAGCCCCATGACAAACAGAAAACAAAAACAAACAAAAGAACACATCTACAAGTCAGGCTCTGGTGGCTCACACCTGTCATCCCAGTAATTCAGGTCAGGAGGCTGAGATATGAGGATCGAAGTTCAAAGACAGCTTGGGCAGAAAGTCTGTGAGACTCTTACCTCCAACTTACCAGCAAAATGCCAGTGGTGGAACTGTGGTTCAAGTGGTAGAGTGCCAGCCTTGAGCAAAAAAAGCTATGTTAGAATGTGAGGCCTTGAGTTCAAGTCCTAGTACTGGCACACACACACACACACACACACACACACACGAAAAATATTCTGTAAGTAGGACCAAGTGTTAGACCAATAAAACATTTGGGATCCTCTCAAGATTTCTTCAAGTTTGGTATAATTCTGTCAAATTCACTTCTGTCCTTTGCTTCCTATTAGTGAAATGTACCTCTGATCCATAATACTGCTTTTTCAAAAATATTGACGCAATTTGACTTTCCTCATCTAGGCAAAGTATTCAGGGATGAAGAAAAGTTGATACTAAATCCTCTAAGACATGAAGTCTTGGGGAACCAAAATTAATCCTACACAAAATATTTTTCAAAATGTTTAACATTCCCTTTACCCTCCCATATGTCTGATGTTGGTTTTGTGAACAGAACAAATAAAAGAGGGGAAACTTGAGGTAGGAGATATATATTAGACCTACATTAGTAAGCCACGAATATATTCAGTAAAGTCCTTCAGTTTTGGTACAAAACCAGATGTGAATGTTAATTAATTTGTATATTCAATAGCAGAATCTAGCAGTTTCTGCCTACCTCAAAGGCTTAGAGGCCATTATCTGTCAGGTAAATAGATATTTTGATATATGTCCAAACCCCAAATAAAAGTTTGAAACCATTTGGGAAGGTCTCGAGTAAACGCTCTTGGTATTTAAAATCTGCTCTGCTTTACCATATGCTTGAAGAATTATGAATATTGGCCAGTGTCTCTCTGCGAACAGTTGCAGTGTGAGGAGTGACTTTTAGAATTTCTTCACTCCAGGGCAGTGTCTCAAGGATCATTTGAATTCTGTGTGTCTGTACTGCGTGAATTTTTATTTTTATTTTTTTTAAGCTTTGGAGGATTTTAGTTAGCAGGGCAGGGGAGAGCTGTGTTTTATCCATGAAGAATTGGGGTAACATCCTGTGGCAAAGATCATATTCTCGGTCAGTGGCGGAATTCATGGATGTAGACCCACATACTACGCTGGTTCTTTGGGTGTGAATCTGAGTCACTTGGGCTGTGAGAAAAAGGGACCTACACCTCTGGGGTACCACAAGCTGACTGTTAGGGGGCTCAGGAGAGTGGAGAAAGAATAGAAGTAGGACTTTTAGAACCAAATGAGTTGATTTTACAACATGATCCTGTCTCTAGCATGCAGGCTCTGAGTTAAGCCTCTTCATCAACTTGAGCTCGTCACCTCTAACGGGGAGCTGATGACATCGACCCAGACACTCTTAAAGAGGGCAGAGCCAACAGGAAATGTTACCTGTAAAAATGGAACTAGGAAAAAACAAGGGAGGAGTGGGGTGGGGAGAGATAGGGGAAGAGAATGGAAGGGGTGACATCGTCCTCACTCAACAGACACGTTACACCGAAACCCCTTTGCATAATGCCTCAGTGATCATTTTTAAGGAGATAAAAAGAATTTTAACAGATTAGTAAAGAGAGTATTGATCTTGTCATACCTACTCTTCTACCCTAGCCAAACTTTCTTGCGTACTTGTAGCCACACTGAAATTTTAAACTGTGGTGTAGACAAATAACTCGCCTCTAAAATTCCAATCTAGACTTCTCTCCAGTGCATCAGAAATAGAAAATTTTTCATATCTGTGTGTGTGTGTGTGTGTGTGTGTGTGTGTGTGTGTGTGTGTCCTGGGGATTGAACTCAGAGCCTGGGTGCTGTCCTCAGGTCCTTGAGCTTCTTTTGTGCAAGGCTAGGGCTCTACCTATTGAACTCCAGTGCCACTTCTGGCTTTTTCTGAGTAGCTTGTTGGGGGTAAGGATCTCATGGACTTTCCTACCTGGGCTGGCTTTGAACTTCAATCCTCAGATCTCAGCCTCCTGAGTAGGTAGGATTATGCGTGTGAGTCACCAGTACCTGACTAGAATAGCATTCTTTAGGGTAGAAAAAAACTAGCCTCGTGGTATAGTAATGACAATAGATTGTCCCCCTATGAACCACCACATGCAGTTAAACATAGCTATTAAGCCAGAAAGTCATATTTGCCTTCATCTGGGTTTTTTTCTAAGTCTCACTGTTGTTCAAAGTCTGCTCTCAAAAGTTTGCACGGTGGTGTCTTTAAGACCCTGGCATTTTTAACTCCATACTTCTATTTTGTTTAATAATCACTTTCTATAAAACAGTATTTCAACTATTCGTTCAAGGAAAGTAAGTTCTCATATAACATTTCACCTAATTTTGGAATATATATATGTATATACACACATATATGTATATATTTAAAAAGCCATAATCTCCCACAGGCTAGGAAATTATCATCTTGCAACATTAACTAGAACGAAGTTAAAAATAGAAAAAAACTTATTTCATGCATTGACATTTTCTTTACAATTCTTCCCAATGTTTTTCTTTCACTAACAATTTATGTTACATATATATTTTTTAAAAGAAAACCTTCACCAAGCAATACGTGCTGTATAGCTAGGTTATAAGAGAGACACAGCAACAAGCTCCAAGGCTCTTGCCCATCGTTTAAGATCTCTCCTTGCTCTGAGAGAGAAGGTTACTGTACATAATTACGAATCTTGTTATACCTTATTGCATTCGTATTGTGCACTCTTCACTGTGGCTTATTAGCAAAGAGGAAAATACATGACCCCTGAAACAGCAGCAAGCGCCAACCAGAAGTACCAATTATGACTGATATAATTAGATTAATGAGAAAAATATAGGTAATAAGTCCAAGCCTCTGGAGACTTCTTCTTTTCCTATATATATGGATATATATATATATATACATACAACACATATGATGTATATATACATATATAATATATGATATATAATATAATAATATGCATACAATACATATCTATGTATGGTTGGTCATGAGGGCCTGGGCACTGTCTCTGTGCTCTTTTGTTCAGGGCTAGCATTCTACCACTCTAAGCCATAGCTCCACTTCTGGTTTTCTGGTGAGTCATTGGAGATAAGAGTCTCATTGACTTTCCTGCCTGCACTGGCCTTGAACTGTGATCCTCAGATCTCAGCCTCCTGAGTCGCTGGGATTATAGGCTTAAGACATCAGCTTCTGACCAGGACATCTTTTCAATAAGAAAGAGTTGAGAAGACAAATGTTGTGACTAATCAATAGGAAAGAATTGATGTTTTATTTCATATCGTGTATTCACAAGTCTCCAGATTCTGATCCTTATCCAAACAGGAAATCATAAAAATAGTATCTACCATCTATATTACATCTTCTAATTTTATTATTTTTCTTTTTAATTTCTTGCTTCAATGGGGTTAAAACCAACCCAGTATGTCCATGTTTGTTTTAGAAGAAGCCAGTATGCTACTCTAGGTAATCAGTTGTTGGGGGTTTTTAGCCTCCTGGGCTCTCCTGTCCTGCCCGAGAGATGGGAAAACTCGCCCCACCAGGGCAGGCCAGGAAGAGGAAAGGGCCCACGAACTGCCACCCCAGCCCCCCTTTTGTTGGAGGACCCACAGACAGTCTGGGAGCAAAGTCAGAGCTAAGACTCGTTTAATGGCAGCAATGAGCTGTTCTTTTACATGGGTGGGAGGGCAGTGGAAGGGGAGGGATACGTGCACCTACATAGGGGCTGTGAATGGACGCCTGACCTGCCCATCAGGGTGGAGCTCCAAGGGACCTCCCTAAGGGGCGGCCCAGATCTACATCACGGCCCTCAGGACCGCCTCTGGGTTCATCACCGGCAGCCATCTTGGCACACATGTGGTCTGAGGCAGGAGGTGGGGCTAGTTAGAGCTTCCTTTCCGGAGAGTAGGCGGGACTACCAGCCACATGGCCCCAGGGCTGGGAAAAGAGGCGGGGCCAGCTAGAACCACCTGGTAATGATGCAAGGCATCAGGGCAGGTGTACCCCACAATCAGTAAGTAGAAAAACCCCTGGGTGGATAGCCACTCACTTACTTGAATAAGAATTGAATATTTGTCAAGAGTCAGGCCTTGCTTGATGATTATAAATCTGAAAGGCAGATACAAGCCAAGCACCCAAGAAGCGAATGGTTCAGGAGGGACTAGAGACTGATCAAGACTTAAAGGAAATAGCTGAAGGCCCATGGCCCATGCCTGTCATCCCAGCTACTCAGGAGGCTGGGACCTGAGGATTGTATTTCAAAGTCAGCCCGGGCAGGAAAGTCCATGAGACTCTTATCTCACACAAACTACTCAGAAAAACCCAGAAGTGGTGCTGTGGCCCAAGTGGTTGAGTACTAGCCTTGAGAAAAAAGAAGCTCAGGGACAGGGCCCTGAGTTCAAGCCTAGGCCAGAACAACAACAACAACAACAAAATCAAAGGAATTAATATCATGAAGGTGAAATACATAAGAGCTTTATCTAAATTTCCCTAAAATGAGACAAATTGTGTTAGAGAAAGTGAGGAAAGACACCTCAATAAAAAACATAAGAAGCTACTTAGAAATAAGTTAGGGAAACTGTTAAAAGTAAGAACAAGGTGAATTCTCCAGGTAGCAAAACCATGCAAAGGAACTGGGCACCAACACCTCACAACTGTCATCCCAGCTTCCCAGAGGGCTGAGATCTGAGGACCATGGTTCCTAGCCAGCCCAGGCAGAAAAGTCTAAGAGAGTCTTATCACCAATGAACCAGAAAAAAGCCAGAGGTGGAGCTGTGAGCTCAAACAGTAGCCTTGAACCAAAACAGGCTAAAGAACAATAGCTAAGCCCTGAGTTCAAGCCCAGCCTCAACATCCAAAACCAAACCAACCAAACAAATGGAAACTGCAAAGGCTCAGTGAGCGTGGGGATGAGTTTGCTACAATTTGTGCCCTAAAGTTGTCATGGCAGAATGCCTGAGACTAGGTGATTTATAAAGAAAAGAAGTGTCTTTTGTGAGCTTACTGTCTCCAAGAGCTTAGAAATGGAAAGAGCAGGAATTCACAGCTGCTTAACATCTGTTTCGTCTTTCCACAGAGAAAGTCATTGCATAGCGAGATGGAGCTAAGGTAAGGGGCTCTAAGAAAAGATTCCCTCTGCAGGCAACCCGAAGACATCACAACAGGGGTTCAATGTTGACTCCTCTTTGAGTCACAGCAGATGCTTAGATGACTGAAGTTTTGAAAACAGCCGGGGCAGCTCCTAAAGGAGTCCCCAAAATGCCTAGTGCAACTAAGGACTTCTTCTTTCACTGTGACCTACAAGAAAATGCTTTACCTTTGTATTTCTATAGGTCAGATGTTTCCCCTAAACTCAATATCCTCATATCCTATCCACTTAAGATCGCTAACTGACCATCTCAAAGAGAAATCAGATTCGCCCTTTGCCCCTGAACACCAGTCCTTTTTCAGTAGTGTCTATTTTTCCATTTTCTACCTTTAGAGAGTAGACACTTAGCAGTAGTTTTTGGGTAATTTCCCCTATTTTCTCCCTCGTTAGGACTCCACACACACACACACACACACACACACACACAGACACAGACACTTCCATGCCTTTCCCCTAAATTTATGTGTTAATATCATAATGTCCAATGTGTCCGTATCTGGAATTGGGGTCTTGGGGAAGCAACTGGGGTTCTATTAGATCATGAGAATGAGCCTCCCTTGAGGAAATCATTGCCTATTTCTTTTCTTTTCTTTCTTTCTTTCTTTCTTTCTTTCTTTCTTTCTTTCTTTCTTTCTTTCTTTCTTTCTTTTTTTTTTTTTTTGCCAGTCCTGGGCCTTGGGACTCAGGGCCTGAGCACTGTCCCTGGCTTCTTTTTGCTCAAGGCTAGCACTCTACCACTTGAGCCACAGCGACACTTCTGGCCATTTTCTATATATGTGGTGCTGAGGAATCAAACCTGGGCTTCATGTATATGAGGCAAGCACTCTTGCCACTAGGCCATATTCCCAGCCCGCCTATTTATTTTCTGATTGGTTGATTTAATGTCAGTACTGCTGGGACTTGAACTCAGGGCTTCATGCTCTCATTTTTTATTTTTCCTCTCAGAACTGGTGTTCTACTACTGGAGTCACAGCTCCACTTGGTTTGTTTTCTTTTGTTTTGTTTTTGCTGGTTACGTAGAGGTAAAAATCTCATAGATTTTTCCTGCCCTGGCTGGCTTTGAACTGCGATCCTTAGCTCTCAGCCTCCTGTGGTAGCTAGCATTATGGGCATAAGCCACTGCTGCCTAGCTGTGTTTTACATTTTTAGTGGCTTATATGTGGCTCTCTCAACTTCTAGTTAAGATAGATCATTTCTGATTTGCAGAACTACACGCTGATTGCTACTCATAATCTAAGAACACAGAATGCAGCCCGGGATACGTAATGGAAAAGCACCCTCTTTTCCAGACAGGAGCAGCCAGCGCCGCTCTCTTGGCCGACTGGCATGCTGGGAAGTCTAAGAGAACAGGGCGAGCCCCAGCTCTGCCTCTGCTTCTTTGTCATGTGATGGAAATCGGGCACTGACTTTCCTAAAAGACCCTTGCTCTACACATGATCCATTCACTCATGCATTTTCCCATTCATGAGGGCAGGGCTTTGGTCTCCTTCTTAAAGTTCTCACCTGGCCCCAAGGCTTTCAGATTTCCTATTTGGGAAGCCAGGCCTAGGATTGTAGCTGCTCATTTGGCTGAGACCCGAGAATTGAGGTTCAAAGCCAGCCTGGGCAGAAATGTCCATTAGACTCTTATCTCTAATTAACTACCCCAAACCCAGAAGTGTAGCTATGGCTCAAGTGGAATAGCATCAGCCCTGAGCACAAAAGCTCAAGGATCGTGCCCAGGCCCTGAGTTCATGCTACACAATAAATAAATAAATAATAATAAAAGCAAACAAATTACTTGGTTAAAGAAATAAAGAAGACTTAACAGTGAGGCATAGCTTTCAACAGGCATTTTAGTGGAGGAATGTAAAGTATATCAAATGCTTATATGGCTGAGGTTTGAAAACACAACCAGGAAGGCTTAACAAAGGCTACAATCATTGAGAAGCCTACAAACCGTGCTTCCCAATAATCAGAAGCAGAGCAATGCTGTATTCTCCCCACTTCAGCTTAATATTGGAGGGTAACTAACAAGAACCAACAATATACTATTTTAAGAGGTCCAAGAGAATGAAGACAAAGTGTGTGTGTGTGTGTGTGTGTGTGTGTGTGCATGCAAATGTGTGCATATGCTGCTACTGGGCCTTGAACTCAGGTCTTAGGCTTTGGTCCCTTAGCATTTGCTCTCAAGGCTGGTGCTCTACCACTTAAGACACAGATTCACTTCTAGCTTTTTGGTGGTTAATTAGAGGTAAGAGTTCTACAGTCTTTCTCACTCTGGCTTTTAGCTCTGATGTGTGTGTGTGTACATACATAGTTTGTGTGTATATATGCATATATATGCATGTGTATATACATGCATATATATGCATATATACATAGGTATATGTGCATACATATTTACATATATGTACAAATATATATGTAAATGCATGCATGTATATCTATATATCCATATTATATATGCATGTATGTATAATACAAATATACAGAATACAATATATAAAATGCAAATATATATTACATGCATAATACAAATTAAACTGACAGTGAGATTCCATTTCTCAATCATCAGCACAGCCATGAAGAAAAATACATTCAATATAAAGTATTTGCAATGTAAATATAGATACAAACATATACATTTGTATATATGTTATATATGTATATGTACATAAAACACGTATCCAACACAAAAACTTGTACAGAAATGTTGACTGCCCCTTTCTTCCAGCCAAAAGATTAAAAATGAACAAACCAAATGAATTAGCCAAGTAATAAAAGGGTTGTGACCCTGGAACAGAACATTATTCAACCATCAATAAATGAAATGCTGACAAATGCTAATACACGACTAAGTCTTGAAAACAGAATCCTCAATGATCATATGATCATATGATCCATGATTTCACTAACCTGAGATAGACAGAAGAAGTTAATCTCTATGGAGACAGGAAGGAGTTTTGTGTTGTCTTATTTCTAAGCCAGAAGGGAGGTAGAAACTGTTAATGGATTTCTTTCTGGGGAGGAAGAAAAGATGGTGAAATTATTCTCTCATGATATATGTACAACCCACTAAAAACCAATGAGGCACACTCTTTAAGTGGAAGATTGATACAATCTATGAATTAGATCCCAGTAAAGTTGTTAAGAAAATATCGAAAGAGTAAGATTCCTTTGACAGACAAAGGAGCATGTAAAGTTTCTAGGCAGGGAGAATAATTTGATCATCATTTGCACATGAGAGAACAGCCATGAAGTAACAGAGTGGCTAAGAGGTTAAAATAAGGGCTCAATTGACTTCTTTCATTTTACTAAAGCATCAAAGTGAATTAGGAAAAAAAAAAAACCTTGCATGTCTTACCCAGGAGCTCCTAATGAGTAGACTCTCATTGTATTTATCATAATCAAGTTGCTATTACGAGTGCATTGTTAATAGCTCATTTTTCTCTGGGTTTTGCTATTTCTGTGAGCTCTGAAAGTGTCTTAATGGTCTTGGAAGGCTAGCTAGCATGATTAGGCCATTTGCACACAATGTGCTTGTTTGAAGGGTGGAGGGAAGAAAAGAAGAGAGAAGAGAGGGAGTAATGAGAATGATAATAACTTAATAAGTCCACTAACAGTCTTTGGTAGAAGTTTCTAGGCTTTTGCCAGGGGCCAGCGTGTGAGACCTGGAACTCATGATGTTGGCTTATGTTCTGATCAGACATGGTTATTCCTCTTTGTCACAGCCAAGTAACTGAATCTGCAAGATGGCTGATTAAACACGGATTTGATTTTCTAGCAATGGAGAAGCTGAGATTTCCCATTTGTTTATGGACTGCGGTTTTCTTGATCACTTGCCTCAGTACACAAAGACTATCTCTCAAAAACCCACTAAAGAACAGGGCAGAAGATTCTTATAGGCTGTTTTCCCTGGAGTTGCCAATGACTCTTTAAATAGGATTTCAACGTGTGTGTGTGTGTGTGTGTGTGTGTGTGTGTGTGTGTGTATCATGGGGCTTGAACTCAGGGACTGGGCATTTTCCCTTAGCTTTTCTGATTAAGACTGGTGCTCTAGCACTTGAGCCACCCTTCCATGTCAGGTTTTCTGGAGACTCACTGAAGATAAGAATCTCATGGACTTTCCTTCCCAGGCTGGTTTTGAACTCTGATCTTCAAATCTCTGCCTCCTGAGTAGCTAGGATTACAGGTGTGAGCCACTGGTGCCTGGCTTGGATTTCAGCTGTTTTTTTTTTAAACTTGGCTAAGTAGAAGTATGGTTCAAATGGAGACCAAGAGGGTTGTTTTGGTATAGGTTTGGAAAGAATAGCTAATAGTCAAAAAAGCAAGGCATGTAAAAAAGCAGCATCTAAAATGTTCATCACCTGCCAGTGTGTGAAATTCATCACTGCCTCAAAGAAATCTCCCAGAGGGATTACTTAGCTTCCATTCCAAACCATCCATTCCAGCATCTAGACATTTCTTCCCTTCTGTCCTTATCGAACATCTTTAAAATATGGACAGAGATTCAATGAACGTAAGTACAGACTTGAGTTTTAGATTTAGAAAGATGTCACAGTTAAAGAGTATATTGGAAAAGGAGGAGAGATGGTATTCCATTAAAAAAAACAACACCCTCTCCATTATCATTGTATATCAAAAGGGAAAAACAGTACTATTCTGGTAAGATAAACAATACTAAATAAATTATTGATACCTATAGTAAAGATTATTGATATCTTACAGCCAGGAAGTACACGTGGACTTTTATAGAGAACACTTTTATACCGCAACATAAGGAGGCGTTGTACCCAATGCTAAAAAGTTTCAAGCAAGGGATAAATGTCATTCAAAGTTTAGAAGCACAGGTTTAAATAAACTGCCTCTTTCTTTTTTTCAGTGCTGTAACTGAGGTTTTGGGCTGTCTTATTTTTCTCTCAAGGCTATATGTGTGAAGATACAGAGAGATATTTTCTGATCAGATAATAGTCTCTTTCTCTGTCTGTCTCCATTTCCTTCTCTCTTTCCTCCCCTCTCCTCCCTTTCTCTCTCTCCCCCTCCCTCAGTCTTGTTTTCTATCTTCTTCTCTCTGTTGTGAAGATTCTGAGCTGTCACAAAATGAATGACAGGAAAAAGAAAAAAACAACAACAAACTAACATAGACCAGAAAGTATGACAGGGAGATAGCAAAAAAAAAAAAAAATTTTTTTTTAAAAAAGAAGAAGAAAAGGAAAAACTTTAAGCAAAAAAAAAATAAAATATATGAGTGAGTGGCAGGTTTGAAGTATGAGATACTGTCCAAGATCCAAAAACAGTGTTCAAAAAACAAAGACCAAAATAATATAAATGTTTGGCTGTGAATTAAAGAAGGAAGAGAAATCAAAGACATGTCAAAATGTAGCCAGTTGCCTTCTCTTCGTGATAGGTGGAGGGACACAGTTCTGTAATCTCTGCTCTAAGTTTATAGAATGTTCTCGGTTTTGTCTCTGTGGAGGTATGGGTCTGTTAGAGCCCTGTCAAATTAGCTGACCATGTCTCTTCTTTGAAAAAAAAAAAAAAGAATTAGTGAATTTTCGTTTTAAAAAGATTTCCCCCCAGAAGTGTCAAGCTCAGAATCTTTGTTCACTGAGTTCACGAAAGACCAAAAGGAAATTAGCTCCATCATTCGCTTTCTGTTCAAAAGAAACATTTCACAGTGTTTGTTCAAGTAAACCCGATGAAGATGGAGAATTTTCATCTTTCATTTTATTTTACATTTTACTTTGTTTTTTTTTTTTTTTTTTGCCAGTCTTGGTGCTTGAACTAACTTTTTTTGCTCAAGGCTAGTGCTCTACCACTTGAGCCACAGCACCACTTCCGGCTTTTTCTATGTATGTAGTACTGTGGAATCGAACCCAGGGCTTCATGCATGCTAGGCACACACTCTACTACTAACACATTCCCAGCCCCACATTATACTGTTTTTAAAACGATTTTTGTGTGTGTGTGTGTGTGTGTGTGTGTGTGTGTGTGTGTGTGTGTGTGCCCTGGGACTGAGGTTTGAACTCAAGGCCTGGACGTTGTCCCTGAGCTTTCTTGCTCAAGGCTGGTGCTCTACTACATGAGCCACAGCTCCATTTCCAACATTTTGATGGTTAGTTGCAGGTAAGAATCTCACAGACTTTCCTGACCACGTTGGCTTCGAACTGTAATCCTCAGATCTCAGACTCCTGAGTAGCTAGGATTACAGGCGTGAACTACTGGTGCCTGGCTTTTTGCTTAAAAACATCATCATTAAGTAGTGGTACAAAGGGTTTCAACTCAACACATCTTGATCCTTGTCACCCCTTCCATTCTTTTCCCCCCTCTCTCCCCACTCCACCCCTCCTGTCAAGTTCCCTGGCTCTATTTTCACCTATGGACATTGAATATGATGACTGCATCCGCCCACCCTTCCTGAAGAATTTTCCATGAAGAAATGTCATCTTCACACATAGATTCACTTTCCGAATTTGCTTCTGACAGTAGAGTCCAAGAGGCAAAAATGTTTGCTAATTCTTGAGTATTACACCCCATCCATTTGCTTTCACAAAGCAAGCATAGCTTGGGAATTGGTAGGGTCAAGTTGTTAAAATCTGACAGCAAGGAGGAAAGAAAGGTCATTTGTGCTGAGGAGCGGGTACCTGGAGTCCGCCATTGAGCATTAAGACTCGAATGATTGTCAAGTTCAGGTGAACATCATCTTGTAGTTGGCTTTAGAGTTGGCTGGTAGAGAGTGGTTCTAATTTGACTGTTTTTAAAAATTTCCTCTCAGGGCATCGGCACTTTGGCAAAGCAGGGCTGATATTCATTTTGCAAATAACGTAAGGAACTGCTTGTAGAAAGCGGAGTCTTTTGGCACCATATATTTGATTTATTTGCCTGAAGTTTTAATGGCACTTACAGATTAGTACCCTGGGTGAGAACCAGTTTGCCCTACATCCTATGCGTGTTACTCACTCAAAAAGCATTTGTTGTGCAAGACAGTGCTGGATTTTTAAAATTTTTATTATTTATTTATTTTTTTAGCACAGTAAATAAGAAATAGGAGGTGTGAGGACTGGAAAAAGAAAACTTAAACTGCCAGTATTCTTGGATGCTATGATTAGCTAGAGGAAAAGGCAACACAGACACACACACAGACTAACAATCTATAAGAACAAATTCAAAGTTGTGGATTTACTAGTATTGCTATAAAATATCAACCACACACACACACAATGATAAAGGGTATATTCACTCAAAAGTACACAAAAGCTTTATTTATCGAATCTTGTGATGCATTTAACAATATAATCTTCATTGACAAATTTAGAAGATTGATTAAAAGACACTTCACAAAGGATTTATCTAAGTGAATTGGCTCACACAGAAGGATGGGAATAAGGAATGTTTTCATAGCATAAGTCATCAAGAAATTAATGTAATATAAAATCCATATTAAGTTTAAGACAGCTCTCAACAAACTTGACCATTTTATGTTCTGTGCTAGGGACAAATACTGAACAAATAATCTGCTACTAAGCCCCTAACCATCCACCTCACAAAATCCCAATTTCTTTAAATAAAAGCATAGTTTCTAAAACTCCTATGAGCTATTGAGAGTTCACACAAAGCTTGTGGTAACAAAGAAAAAAAGGAACATAAGAAATCTACACCAACTTTGTGTGTGTGTGTGTGTGTGTGTGTGTGTGTGTGTGTGTGTGTGTGTGTTTATCCTGGAGCTTGAACTCAGGGCCTGGGCGCTATCCCTGAGCTTCTTTGTGTTCAAGGCTAGCTCTCTACCACTTTGAGCCACAGTTGCACTTCTGGGTTTCTGGTGGTTATTGGAGATAAGAGTCTCACAGACTTTCTTTTCTGGGCTGGCTTTGAACTGTGATCCTCAGATCTCAGCCTCCTGAGTAGCGGGATGACAGGTGTGAGCCACCAGTGCCTGCTTGGCTTCATTGGTTATTTTTGTGATTATTTCTTGCTTCCTGCCTGGGTGTGCACATGAACTATGATCCAATCCACTTTCTGTCTGTCTGTGGGGATGAAGTCTCATAGTCTTTCTTGAGTGGGATGGCCTAGTACTGTGATCCTCTCACTCTCAGCCTCTTCTATGTAGCATATTTTGGCGGCCACACCATCCCACTCGGCTAGGAGGTTGAGACAGTGGACTTTCTCATAAAGTTTTCTGCCTGGGGTTGGTCTCAAACCACTCATTCCTCCCACAGCCAGCCTCCCAAGTTGGCAGGATCACAGGCATGAATCAACTGGCACCCCGAAATCTTTGTTTCTTGCCAGTCCTGGGGCTTGAACTCAGGGCCCGAGCACTGTCCCTGGCTTCCTTTGGCTCAAGCACTCTACCACTTGAGCCACAGCGCCACTTCCAGCTTTTTTTTTTTATGTGGTGCTGAGGAATCGAACCCAGGGCTTCATATATACGAGGTGAGCACTTTACCACTAGGCCATATTCCCAGCCTCCCAGAACTCTTTTAGAAGAAAACAAAACATAGTTATTAATTTTTCCATATAAACCTATTTATTTTAACATTTAGACATACACAAACATATTACTGAGGGCTTTTCTTTAGGAAAGAGCAATGCTTTTCTCTCTACTCCATAGTTGTTCAGTTTTCGAGCCACTGAAAGACAAATTCGGTTTTCTTCATGCTTGGTAATTTTTAGTGTCATCCTGCTTCAAACACCCCAACAATGTCACCTTTCCCAGAGTCTTAGCAAAAGTGTAAAGACAAAGTTTTTAAGTCCTTGGTAAAGTCAAGCTGGATGTAATTTGGCTTGTTCTTTGCTTGAAAGAAATCTCTTACTTACCGCCCTGTGTTTTCGTGTCACTTTGCCCAGTTCTGACCTGGAGATTTGCCCAATGTCTTCCATTGTGGATGGCACCGACTTGCAGATCTTAAATAATGTTTTCTCCTTCATAAGCAGACTGAAGGAAAAAAATATATATGTATACATATCCTGGCAGTTCAAATGTGCTGTGAGCACAATGTAATCTTAGCATTATCCTGGGAGGAACATTTGAAATGTCTCTTGAGTCTTTCAAGTTAAAGTTTTTGTGGTTTTAACATTCAAAAGGATTTGGAGGGGGCTATTAGGGGAGTATAACAGAGTTCATTTACTCTGAGTCCTCCCTGTTTGAGGGGGGACTTTTTCTTCTTACTTTTGTGTCTCCTTCCTGATTTCTATTAAGCATATGCAAGAATAAATTCTTCTTAAAATGTTTTTATTGTTATTACAATGGTGACATAAAGAGGGGTTACAGTTACATAAGTAAGCTAATGAGTGCATTTTCTTTTTGGATATTGTCACCCCATCCCTTGCTCTCTTTAAAAATAAATTTTCTTTAAAAATAAATAAGACAATTCTCTCTTAAAATAATGTTTTAAAGAGAAGGTAAGTATCAAAACACAAAGGAGAGAATCAACTTAGTAAAAATGATGGGGAAAAAAGCAAAGCTGATACCAGAAAATAAACATTAGGATGGTAAGGTAAAGGAATAAAATAGTATAAAAGTTGTGCACTTTAAAAAAGTTGAGCAATAAAAGAAACAAGAAGGAAAATAATAGGGATTAGAGTGTATGATGTTTCATTTTGGAGAAAGAATCAAAATTGGACTAGAAAATCTTGAAAAGCAAATTTAAGAGGATACCCTTGCACCATCATTTTGAAATGGATACAACTAGTAAAAAGAAAAGAAAAATGAAGCAATAAACTAAAAGTCCTAAAACAAAAAGCAAATTGGCCAGGCAAATATTCTGAAGAGAAGTTTGGTTTTCAGCCTAGGGTTCAGAGTCTCCTTTGGTAACAATTTCCTGTTCTGTCTTCTAAGTCATCTTTTCCTTGGTTGGCAATGCCTATGGAAAACTAACTAAACAACCCCCCCCCCCCGTTTCCTCAACTACTGACTACATGTGTAGAACCTTCTAGAATGTCATTAGGCTCAAATGAGACTCCTCTGAAGGAAGGATTTCCCCTTCCAGTTGAGATTTCCCTCTTGTGTCCTTCTTGTCCCCAGACCCCTCCAACATTCATAAACAAAGAACAGCAAAGACAAGACTTTTACTAAGATGTCACCAATTGTGTCTCCCTGAGAGGAGTTTGTCTGTGTCCCCATTCCCCCAACCACCCACATTCCACCCCACCTTTCCCTTCCTCAGAGTTCTAGAAAAGTAATACATTTCTAAGGACCATGCATTGGTCGTGGAGCCCTGACCAAAGGGTGTGTCTAGCTCCTCTCAGAATTTAAGAGTCCTGCAAGATGTTTGCACTCCTAAATGAGCCCTGCACCCCCCACTTTATCCCTGATCACACGCTGCAGCGTCCCCAGAACCCGTTCACCCATTCCTCTATGTGTACCCCACTCGCCTCCAGTGGAATGCAAAGAAACACGGAGGCTCAGCACATAACACCAGCAAAGGCTCAGAATAAATTTCTAAGCACCCTCTTTTCCCTGTGATTTTTAAGCCCAATTATCTTTCTGTATATTCAGAAATCTCCAGCTCCCCCGACACCGCAGGAGTCCCTCGGAAGACATCTGTCATCTTAGCAGCATTGTGACACAGTGGTCCCTCAACACGGTGGTGTCATCTCAAAGGCTAGAAGTGAGCTTGCTAGCAACAGTCTTGAGATTCTGCAATCACTTGTCTCTCTAAACAACAGGCACCAGCAACCGCAGAGAGACAATATGCATGTTTACTTCTCCGTACCTTGTGAAGGCAGTGATAAATAGTTGCATGGATGTGTTTCTCTGTGTATATATGAGACTTCTTTTCAAGACCCCCCAATAGAAAGTAGGGGAGGAGGGGCTACCATGCAGGGCTTTGAAAAGGTGCACTAGTTGGAGAGCAGTTTAAAGAAAAATAAAAAGGAGCCAGCAAAATATATTTAATCTGTCTCATTTTTATTGCAAGTTTTCTCTGGGGGAAGAAAAAATGACAAAAGGCATCAAGAAGTAACTTAAAGGGACACTAGCCTGAGGTCTACGATTGAGATGAAAGCTGATATAAATTGATCATCCCCTATTAATTCCTCAGCCTTCACTGTTCTTATTCTGCTTAAGATTTTTATTCCTTAAGGAATCATTCTGTGCCATGATATTATTTCATTACCACCCCCTGACCTGTTTGCAAAGAAAAAGATAACTTGGAGAAAGTCCAAAAGATCATAGCAAAAATGGCCACATTGTTAAAAAGACAATGGAAAACAGTAAAGAAGCTGGGTGCTGGTGGCTCACACCTGTAATCCTAGCTAACCCGGAGACTGAGATCTGAGGATCAAGGTTTGAAGCCAGCCTGAGCAGAAAGTCTTTGTGAGACTCTTATCTCCAGTTAATCATTCAAAAACCAGAAGTGGCATTGTGGCTCAAGTGGTAGAGAGCTAGCCTTGAGCAAAAGAGCTCAGGGACAGGGCCTAGGCCCTGAGTTCAAGCCCCATGAATGACAAAAAATAAAAATAAAACAAACATTAAAGAAATCAAAGTAATAAGTCTTTGGGCACAAAAATGTAAGTATGCCTTCTTGATATGTCCATGCAGCTTCTTTCTAGTCCCCAACAAGCTTGCAATCAGATACAGGAGTACCAGCAGAGCTCCAGTGGCCACATGTGCAATTTTAGCTTCTCAGGAGGCTGAGATCTGAGGATCAAGGTTCAAAGTCATCACAGGCAAGAAAGTCCATGAGAGTAAAAAAAAAAAAAATCTCCAATGAACCACCAAAAAGCCAGAAGCGGAACAGTGGCTCAAGTCATAGAGGTCTTGATCAGAAAAGCTCACAGAGAGTGCCTAGGCCCTGAGTTCAAGCCCTGGGACTGGCACAAAGGAGGAGGAGGAGGACAAAGAAGAAGAGGAAAAGGAGGAAGGAGAGGAGGTGGAGGAGGAGGAGGAAGAGGAGGAAGAGGAGGAAGAGGAGGAGGAGGAAGAGGAGGAAGAGAAGGAGAAGGAGAAAAGAAAAGGGGAGACGGAGGAGGAGAAGGATGAGGAGAAAGATGAGGAGGAAAAAGAAAAAGGAAAAGAAATACTATGTGGGTGGATGATAATAGGATTCAGAGGTTTGTTCTCTGAAAGGTAGCTCTTTCCAGCAGTGAAGAAAATAATCAACAACAAAAACAAGAAAAAATGTGATGAGGTATATTTCATCATTTTATTAAAAGAAAACACTAAAAGTGAACACTAAGTTCCTTTCATAACTTTAAAAGCAGAGTAGCTGCTATGCAAAACTTGAGAGCTGTATTATTACTAGGAACATTAAATAGTATAAATGATTATTCATTATTGGAACTGGAGGTGATGATATAGAGAAATATCTAGAATAACTACAAAAGGTAATCTGCAAGACAAAATAGGAAAAGAATTGTATTACTACACTTATCCTGGAGAAAAATCATTTGATATATGTAGAAAATATATGAATATAATATGTAGAAACTATATGAATATAATATCTAGAAAATAAAAGTGAATTCCTAAACTGACATATAGTTCAGATGCCTGAGGCATCACAAGCCTGTCTAACTTCTTTTAATATAAAAGAGAGAGAATTGGTGTTAGAATTCCCTTCCTTAGGCAATTATATATTTCACATGACTGTTAGGCAGCTGTCAATGTCAGTAATGACACTATGAAGATGGAAATCTTTTTTTTAAAGTCCTGTTGATATTGATAAAAAAATAAACTCTACTACACAAGTGAAAGGAACACAATAATGAGAAAATATATGAGTAGGGAACCAAATACATAGTTCTTTATTATCCTTGAATTTTCCCCCAGAAAAATTCTGACAGGAAAGCAATGAATCTGAATATGTGACAGAAGATAAGAGATAATATACTGAGTTTGAGTCAGAAAGGGACAACCTATTCATGCAATTCCTTCTTAATCACAATAAACGCAAAGTCGCTAATGAAGATTTATAGCAATACCGTATCTTATGTGGTATTACTCATACTATTATACAAAGGAAGGTGTCCAGCAGAAAGCCTTCATCAACCCCCAGACAGGTGTATTTCTTCACTGGCCAATGTTTCCTCATGGAGTTTCAGGCCCCAATGCCTGGGTTTCCTGGGTTGACCAGTTGCCCCAATGCACTGAACAACTATAGATGGTCAGAGGATGATTTATCTTGTGGAGAAAGGGCACATTTAGGGAAAGAGGCAAGGTAGCTAATAGTTTCCCACCGTTGTGAAATTGAGTGGTGTTGACATTGCTGGCCAAATGGAACGATGATAAAATTATGATGTAAAGCCAAGCACTGGTGGCTCATTCCTGTCATCCTAGCTACTCAGGAAGCTGAGATCTGGGAATCATTTCAAAGCCATCCCAGGCAGAAAAGTCTGTGGGACTCTTATCACCAATTAGCTATGCAAAAGCCAGAAGTGGGGATATAGAGCAAGTGATAGAGCCTTGAATGAAAAAGCCAAGTGAGAGTGGGAAGTTTTGAGTTCAAGTCCCACTATCAGCACCAAGAAATGAAAAATCATGCTGTAACCTTTCAATGGATCCAAGTGAGAAGAAGACACCTTAATCTCTAACTTCCCAACAAGAAACTTTGTTCTATTCTTTGTTTTAAATTTAATTTTCCTTTAATTGTTATTTTGACAATTTTAGTGTAAAAGAAATATACTCTTTTTTTACTTTGGACCATGTCCCTCCTTCCCCCGCTCTCTTCCAGTTTTCCCCTCCCATCCCCACTGACAAGTGGTAGAGTTCATTCTCCACATCGCATCCAGTGAGGACCATGACTGCATTTGTTTATCCCATGTCCCTCCATTTCTGTGCCTCCCCTTACCCTCCCAAAGTCAGATAAATGAATAGACAAGACAAAATGAAAACAAAGCAACAAAAGAAAAACACCTCCTGTTTCCATTTCCTGGAGTTCATTTTGATAAACATTATTTTATATGATGAGAGGCACAGAGACCTTACACCTTTGTGTTCCTCCCCTAAGAGCATCTTCCTTTGGCATCAGTGTGTGGGGACGCCTAGAATTCTGGATAATTTATCATGTCCTGGGTATTTTAGATCTAGCTTTGTCATATGAGAGAAAATATGTGCTGTTGTGTCTCTGAGTTTGGCTTCCCTCACTTAACATGATTTGTGCTAGGTCCATCCATTTCTCTGCAAATGACATAATGTTATATTTTCTAATGGCTGTGTAAAAATCCACTGTGTATAGGTACCTCATAGTTTTCCAACCAGAAAGTTCTTTAAAGACAGCTATGGGG
This sequence comes from Perognathus longimembris pacificus, assembly GCF_023159225.1. NCBI lineage: Eukaryota > Metazoa > Chordata > Mammalia > Rodentia > Heteromyidae > Perognathus > Perognathus longimembris. Next base: position 1,499,651 of record NC_063187.1, read on the forward strand.
GCTGGGGATATAGCCTAGTGGCAAGAGTGCCTGCCTCGGATACACGAGGCCCTAGGTTCGATTCCCCAGCACCACATATACAGAAAACGGCCAGAAGCGGCGCTGTGGCTCAAGTGGCAGAGTGCTAGCCTTGAGCGGGAAGAAGCCAGGGACAGTGCTCAGGCCCTGAGTCCAAGGCCCAGGACTGGCAAAAAAAAAAAAAAAAAAAAAAAAAAAAGACAGCTATGCTCTGTTCTTGCATCTGTCAAAAGAGAATTCAGTCAAGACAAGCATATAGGTAAAGATGATAACAAAAAAGCTTAATAGAAGAGAAATATGACAGAGGAAGACAGCATTTGACATAAACATGCCACAGAGAGGCACTGTAGACTATCTCCGCCATCTTGGCTATCTTCTCCTGGGCTCAAATAGGAAGAATTGGAGTCCTTGAAGATGAATTTCTAATTGGATCTTCTTTCTGTCTCCTCAAATTATTTGCACCTCAAATTATTTGCCTCATATTTTTGTCCTTCTTACTTCATTTTTTTTTGTAGCTCACTGCCCCCATTTCATTGTCAGGCAGGTTTTCATTTATCACACTAGGCTTCCATCTTTAAGTTCTATAGGCTGCAATTCTCAGATTGGCTGATTTTCTACTAACTGGTATCAATGATAGTTAATAAAATCAGATTACCCAAGGAAGAGGCCCTCTTTTTTCAAAACTAAAACCCTATATTAGTTCATCAAACACTGATGATAAAAGGATATGACTTCATGAGGCCTTTATTGACATTCAGAGAAAAGAAACACAGCATGAATTAAAGCCATAAATTGTTGCCTGGCACCAATGTCTTACGCCTGTCATCCCAGCCATTCAGGATGCTGAGATCTGAGGCTCACAGTTTGAAGACAGTCCTAGGCAACAAAGTCTGTGAGACTCTCATCTCCAATTAAACACCACAAAGAAGCTGAAAGTAGAGCTGTGGCTCAAGTGATAGATCACCAGGCTTGAGTGAAAAGCTAAAAACTGACGGAGAGCACCCAGGCTTTGAGTTCAAGCCTCAGGACTGGTAGATCAAAATAAACAAGTCAACTATCAAACCAACCAACAAAAAGCATAATTAACTCTAATAATTAAGATGACTCAATCAAAATGAATTAATAGTCTCTTTCTATCCTCCTGAAGATTTTAATTTTTTTCCCTTCACAGTCTACAGTTTTCTATCCTTTTATTCAATGAATACACTGTCAAAGAAAGTGATTGAATTCTTTGCAAAGTTCACCCCAATATTCAATGCCCAGTTTTCTTCTTTACCAAAGCTGAATGAATACTTAAACCACAATAGCAAGCCGGGTGCCAGTGTCTCACACCTGTAAACCCAGCTACTCAGGAGGCTGAGATCTGAGGATTGGGGTTCAAAGCTAGCTCAGGCAGGAAAGTCCATGAGACTCTTACTCATTGGAGAACAAACCTCCAGAAAACTGGAAGTGATGCTGTGGCTCAAGTGGTAGAGCACTAGTCTCAGGGACAGCACCGAGGCTCAGAGTTCAAACCCCAGAACTGACACAAAACAAAAACAAAAACACAGCAGCAGATCAGCCTCAGATAAGAACTTTGTTTTAACAGGTAGGAGACAAACATGAGCTATAGATTCAGTTCTTCAGGTTCCATTAAAATGGAATATTCCAGTAACTGCATAATGGTGTGTGTGTGTGTGTGTGTGTGTGTGTGTGTGTGTGTGTGTGTGTCAGTGCTAGAGTTAAACTCAGGGCCTAGCTGCTGTCCTGAGCTTTTTCACTCAAGGCGGGCACTCTACCACTTGAGCCACGGCTCCACTGCTCATTTTTGGTGGTTCATTGGAGCTAAGAGTCTCACACACTTTCCTGCCTGGGCTGGCTTGGAACCGTGCTCCTCAGATCTCAGCCTTGTGGGTGCCCAGCAAAGTTGCGCTTGAATTTCCTCTCTAGTGGCATTGAAACTAATGATCTCTGCTCCACCTCAACACCTGCTTGCACCTGTCCAATGTGAGCCGGTTCCTTGTCAATCAGTGAAGCCTACATCCGGTGTATTCCCCGCCCCCATTAGAGCCTTTGCATAAAGGCTTCTTCAAACTCTACCTCAAAGAAGACATTTGTCTCACGAAATAGAAAAGAAAGTCCAGCCCTGCTACTGGCAATTCTTTATATCCTGACCCATTTTACATGAGAACCCTTAATTTCTCCTCTCTTTGAGCTTTTATTTCTCCATATTGTCTCACAGTGGCCTGTCACCGGGCCTCCCAGCCTATTGTCCCGTGTCTTTCGATTGTAAACTTTAAAGAACTGCAGGGAACAAGTGTGTGAGCTATTCTGTAAGATAACCTTGCACAGAGTTCAACAGCAACTGGACATTCATTAGTGACCATGTCCAGAGGGTCTTTTTTTTTTTTTAACCTTCTTAGGTCTCTCTCTCTTATTGAACTATTTGTAGAGAAAGGACATTCAGGAAAAAGGGCTTTGTGAGAATCTAATCAGAATGCCACAGTGCTTTTTGACTGTCGGTGCCCTGTGGCATTTCAGTGTGAAGGCCAATGTTTGTGGAGCAAAGGCAGAGATGGAGGTGTTTTCCTGGTGTTGAATTTAAGATGGAATTATACCAAATGACCCTCTTATTAAAACAGCCTCTTCTACCTTTTTCCCTCCCTCTCTTCTTCCTTCCTACCTTCGTTCACTCCTTCCCTTCTACTTTCCCTCTTCCTCCTTTCTGCCTTTCTTCTCTACCCTTCTTCCCTTCCTCTCCTTTCATCTCCTCTCTTCTCTCCTCCTCCCCTCCTCTCCCATTCCCTTCTTCAGCTCTCTTTTTCTCTCTCCTTTCCTTCTTTCTTCTCTCCCTCCTTCCCGCCTTCCTTCCTTCCTTCCTTCCTTCCTTCCTTCCTTCCTTCCTTCCTTCCTTCCTTTAGATCAATTCAGTTTTGAATAATTACAATAGAGAAGTCAATGCATAGAAAATGGAAGGCATAACTGTTGGCTGCATATTTCTATTAAAAAAACTGTACTTTCCATTGTTATTTCTTTAACTTACCTTGAAAAGAAAAGTTCTTTCAAAGAAGCATTTGGCCTTTTTTAAAAAGAAATAAAAATCATCTATCTGTTTAGCCATCTCTCCTCAGTACAGGCATATGTTAAATTCCAAGAAACAACCTTTTTTTGTTTCCCCTTAAAGATATTGAAGTAAAGTTTCAAGTAGCCAATTAGCTTTTTGACCTAAGCTTTGTTGGCTGCAGAAAAAGCCTGAATCCCAGGAACATTTGGTTCTCAAGGCATTTGGATCTCAGAAGACGGAGTCGATGCCAGCACCAATCAGAATGGCTGCCAGTTGCTATTCTTCTTCTCAACTGGCGGCCAGTGCCCAGCATGGTTAGGAAGCCCGGATCCATCTTTGCACCTGTCTGTCAGAGGAAGTTCACAGGGAGATCAGGGGTGTGCTACATCTGCAAAGACCACCTCAGAAGAATGAGGAGAGGGGAGGATGGGGACCCCACAGCCCCCCCAAAGATGTAAAGTCACAACAGCTAATGCGAGAGAGAGAGAGAGAGGGGAGAAACATGGGCAGGAAAAATCGACCAATAGCTAGGTATATGTCCTGATAGGAAGTCAGCAGAAAAGAAGGAAGGAATGATTTATAATAGGATAGTTCTTACAGAAAGAATTTCCAACCCAGATAAGACTTTCATCCGTAATGTAATGCAAGCTCAGGTCATCTTCATGGGGCATGGATTTGTGTGGCCATTGACTCACTATTCCAAGCTTCTTTTTCAAGACAGAAAGTGGATTATATTTCTAGATCCTATATAATCCTGGGTGGTGGGATTCCCTGCGGCTATGGTTACATATTTGTGGGTGAGTATGAAAGAAGTTGGGGTCTAGATTGATGCCTATGGGTGTTTTTTTTTCTTCTCTCCCCACCCCGTAAATCTGTTCTTGACTTATCTCTGTAAGAACAAGCTAATTGAGCACTTTGTTCAATCATGAATGGAAGAGATTTCAATTACATTCTAAATGAGGACTCTGTAGAGTGTTGATTTACTTATGGTTTTATTCCATATTTGTGAACTGTTAAGTGGAGATTCGGGAGCCAGAATTTACTAAGGAATGTGTCAGATCAGTGAGAAAATACTGTGTTTTCTTATATTTGCAAGCGCATTTATGTCTTTTAACTTTTTGCGTGTCTGGATTGTGCTCTACCACTTGAGCCACACCTCTACCAATGGTTTTTGCTGATTGGTTGGAGATAAAAGTCTCAAGGACTTTCCTGCTTGGGCTGGTTTTGAACTATGACCCTCAGATCTCAGACTCCTGAGTAGCCACCAGCACTTGGTGATGTAAGTCTTCTATACATTTCATTCTGATTCCTGGAGCTCCTGAATTCTCCACTGAAAGCTGACTTCATATTTCATAATTGTCCTGTTATGACCCCAGGCCCTTTGTATTCTCTCTATCATGCTTAGCAAACTAACGACAGTGACAGTCAATCTATACAATAAGCAGTTTACTGCCTTCTTACTTCCTCATGTTGTTTTGTGAGTATTCTTTCAAACTTCAATGTTCAATGTAATTATCTTGAGTAAATGCATTCCAGTTTAAAATTGGAATGGGGAAAAAAAGTGTTTTCTAAAAATCTTAGCTCTAACAAGATGTCTGATAAGAGTTGTCAGATCAAACAGTCTGAAAGGGAGTTGAAACAAATATTTTGAATTTAACCAAGCATTAAAAAAAAATCACGCACTCTGCATTTCTTTAGGGAATATCAGCTCTCTTATAATATTAGTTAAGTCAGATTTGTGCCCTTACTAAGTGGTTTAGGGAAAGGGCATTACCCACAATCTCCCATGTGGGAAATTAGCATGTAGTACCATCCATCGGTAGGCATTTTTTAAAAAAAAATACACACACATATGTGTACACATATAGAGATATACACACATGTGCCTATAACACATATGTAAATGTAAATATAAACATATTTTACATATATGTAAACATATGGATAAAGGAAATAATATACTTATAGTTATGTATGTTTATCAAGATCATGATTAGAGGTTTCTTTTAAGTGTGTGTGTGTGTGTGTGTGTGTCTGAACTCAGGCTCTTTTGCATACACTTGGGTTTATCCACTCACAGATGACACTCTTATCACTTGACCCACACTCAAATTTCTGGCATTTTGCTGATTATTTAGGGAGCTGAGGATCTTGCGACTTCTCTGAACCACGATCCTCGTATCTCAGCCTCCTCGGTGGGGTAGGATTACAGGCATGAGCCAGAGGCCAGCCACACATTTCTTACACTAATCTGGGAAGGAAGATTCACACTTACCACTCTCTACTTGATCTGGCCTTCCTATTTCTTTTTTTCTTCTTCTTCTTTTAATTTCTTTTTTTTTTTTTTTTTTTTTGCCAGTTGTGGAGCTTGGACTCAGGGCCTGACCACTGTCCCTAGCTTCCTTTTTGCTCAAAGCTAGCACTGTACCACTTGAGCCACAGTGCCACTTCTGGCTTTTTCTGTTTATGTGGTGCTGAGGAATTGAACCCAGGGCTTCACGCATGCAAGGCAAGCACTCTACCACTAAGCCACATTCCCAGCCCTCTGGGGCTTCCTATTTCTTATGCTATGAATGAACACCCCCAGAGGCTGCCTCTAAGCTGTCTCTAAGCTACCTCACTGTTGCTCTTACAGGTTGGAGTGAGAGAATTTCTTCCAGGAACCAACCTACACTAGAAAACATTTTAGTTTTTTTTTTTAAATCTTACTGACAAGTTTTCTAAAACAAAATGTGTTTAAAATTTTATCTTGACATATAAAGGAGTTGCCACTGAGCAGTGTGTGAAGACAATGTCTTTTGGTTCATATCAACCCTTTCCCATATTCTCCCTCCCCCTCCCTCCCCACCCCGTCTCTCACTCTTCTTCATTTTGTACTTCATTCTTCTCTTTATTAGTCCACTCTTCTCTCCCTTTGACCCCTCCCTACCCCTTTCCATCCCCCAAACAAGTTCTTACTCCTCCCAGCTGTGATTCAAATCTCCCAAGCATCCACTTCGACTCCCCCTTTTCTGGCTTGTTCTTTGATCACTAACTTTCCTGTCCGCTCCTGACCAGATGAAACTGGCTGGCAGGTGACTCTCCCTAGAGGTTTGCTAACAAGTGAAGAAAGAAAGGGCAGAAGATTTATTTTGGGGAATGCGTATGCCTTTAACGAGGAAAAGGGAGTTTTGAACGACCCCACAGGTCTAGTTACAGACAGCAAAGCAACCTACCTCCATGTAGCACTGATTTCCTGCGGCCAGGCAGAATTCTAGCAAATAAGGAACAGAATGGACAGACACCTCTATGATAGGCTAGCTCGTCATTATTTTCTTGCTGGACTTTAGAAGGGGCATGCGGAGATGAAGGCAAAAAGTTCCATTTTTTCCAATGACTTTCAAGTGTTCTCAGCTTTTGCTGCAACTAAGACACGTCTGGTCCTCCTTATCCATAAAACGTGAGATTATCCATGTGCTTTTTGAAATAAAATTCAGTAGAGAAAAAACTAGAGAAAGAGTCAATTGCCAGGCACTGACGGGTAGCTCACACTTGCAACCTTACCTACTCAGAGAGGCTGAGACCTCTGAGGATCATGGTTCAAAGCCAGCCCAGGCAGAAAAGTCCCCTTGAGATTTTAATTTCCATTGAACCACCAGAAAACTAGAAGTGGATCTGTGGCTCAAGTGGTAGAGCACTAGCCTTGAACAAAAAAGCTCAGGGACAGTGCCCAGACCCGGAGTTCAAGTCCCATGACTGACAAAAACAAACAAAAAAGACAGGATCTAATGAAATCAATTATTCATTCTCTCTTCATGGGTCACTCTATGCATAAAAGCATAATATTTGAAATTTATGATGTGTTTTCAGCCTAGGGACACCTTTCACCCCTCCGAATAACCACTCAAACTCACCACGAGATCCAGAGAAGTTACGCTCCTTGTTAGTTCTCCTATTTGGGGATATTCAGATATGGAAAGTGATTTTCTTTCTTTCCTTCATGTATGTATATTTTGGTCCCAATTGCATTTGAAAATCGTGACCATCAAAGGCAGAACTTATGTGTGTTTCCTCTTCCAGAGCACTTGAGATCCTCCTATTTCAGCTTGCTGGAATTACAGATGTATGCTACCATACCCGTATGTTTTTCTTATTGTCTTTAGGACAATGTCTTGGTATGTAGACCAAACTAGTTTGGAACTCTTAATTCTCTATTCCCCCAAGTCTAATATACCACACTTGGCCACAGCTCTTTATTTTAACATACCTTTAAATGAATATTAAAGTTAGCATTTTTTTCAAAATTAAATGGCACTATTTTAAAATTCTTTCTCATATCTTGATGGTGTTGTTGTTTTTTTGTTTATTTTGTGTTCTCTGTGCAGGGTATGAACTTAAGAGCTAGTGCATGGTACGTTAAATGCTGAACAATAGAGCTATACTCCCTGCTGACTTAAGTTTATTTTTTTAATGCTTTCAGTGTGTGTGTGTGTGTGTGTGTGTGTGTGTGTGTGTGTGTGTGTGTGTGTGTGTGCTGGTCCTGGATTTTAAACTTCAAGCCTGGGCACTGTCGCTGAGATTTTGTGCTCAAAGCTGGAACTCTACCCTTTGAATTACAGCTCCATTTTTGGATTTTGGGGGTGGTTAATTGGGGATAAGAGTCTCACAGACTTTCCTACTTAGGCTGGCTTCTTACTGTGATCCTCAGATCTCAGCCTCCTGAGTAGCTAGGATGACAGATGTGAGCCATTGGTCTATGGCTCTTCTTTTATTTTTAAATGTTAGGCTTTACAGGAGCAATAGACCGAGGAATCTGAAAATTTTTGATATGGGATAATGAATTTTTGTCATTAGGGAATAATTACAATAGTTAGAAAATGTATCAATTAAATTTTGGATCCCATTATCTCCTATTCTACCAAATGTCTGGTGACTTTTATCCCATAAAGAATAAAACCGAGGTGTGAACTTAGTACTCTGGTCTTAGCATCTCTCCCATAAAGCCATCCTGCATTCCAACAGGAAACTAGTTGTCTCCACTCTCCCTAGCACAGATACTCTCATGGAAGTAATATATTTTTTACAATATAATATAATATCATATCATATAATACTCCACTTACCTTTAGAGCATTCTGTGTTGGCTCTATAATTTATTTCTATGGGTAGGAACTAACATACATTGCTCAATAACTTTGTTCCTATTTTTCTATCTCTCATATATCTATTTACTATCATCTATCTATCAATCAATCTATCTATCTATCTATCATCTATCTATATTTCTATCACCTACCATCTATCTATGTATATATCTATCTCTGTACCTATATATCTATCATCTCTCAATCTACCATCTATGTATGTATATATCTATTTACTTACCTATATGTTATCTTAATCATCTATTAGTCCATCTCTCATCTAACCTATTATTTATCTATGTATATTATCTACCCATTATCCATCTCTCTATCATATCATTTATTTATGTAACTATGTATCTATCTACCATCTATTTATCTAATCAATCATCTAGCATCTCTCTATCTCTTCATCATCTGTCATCCATTTATCCATCTACCTATCACCTATCTGTCTATAATCTATCTAACAGTGTACACCTACATTCCTGCCTGGCTATCTTCTATCATGTATCTTTCTGTCCATCTGTATATATCATTTATCATCTATCTATCATATATCATTAATCCATGTATATTATCTACCTACCAATCTATTAATTATCTATGTCTCTATCATTACCATCTCCTTATGTATCTGCCATCTCTCTGCCATCTATCATTCCTCTGTCCATCTCTCCATCATCTGTCATCCATTTATCATCTAACGTTTATTTATGTATATATCTACTTATCATCTGTTATCTATCTACCTATTCATATCTATCTATCTATCTATCTATCTCTTTCTCTATCCATCCATCAATCCATCTATCATCTATCCATTTATATCTGTCCTTACCTATCTATCTACGCATCTATCATCTATCTACCTGCAGTATTAATGACTAAGCTCAGCGCCTTGCTCAACAGAAGCCCGCAGGGACAAAAGCTGGAGTACCTAAAAATCTAACTGTCCATTGTCTGTGTTAACCACACACATGAAAAGCTGAGGTTATTCCTTCCATGAAAATACACATTCTCTATCTTGTATTTACTTTTCTTCTCCTTTGTTGTCTTGAGGAGGCCTCTGGAGAATAGCACCAATGAAGCGGATTTCAGTTCAGCAACTTGGTTCTTTTCAATCTATGGCAAAGAAAGGGACGGTGCTATGGTAGCTGAAAGCTTTAGCAGTGGAGATGCCAATGACAAAGTGTGGGGGCCACCAGCCTCCACCTCTGATGGCCTGAAACTGTGCAGAGACCAGAGAACAAAGAAGCCTATGAATGAGGTGAAAGGAGAAAATTGGAGGGAAACACACACTTGGATAAGATCACTGCAGGCCGGAAATGACAGGAAACAGCCCTGTTGGGTGATTTTCCCCTCTGATTCCTTGGGAGTTCCTGTTTCCAACAAGAAATGGCTTTCCTAATAATCAATGAAGCCTCATTTCTAACTGTTGACACCTGCTGTTAGGTATTTTCAGATCGCCGAAAGATTTGGCTGAAAGGAATGAGTTTTTTTTAACTTGGTCTCTATGAAGGATAACTTGGGAATTTAGAATTATCCATCCTTCCTTTGTGATCAGAATTAGTTCTCATATGCAGGCTATAAATCTAAACACAGCTAGCTGCCCGTGAGACAAGCACTGATGTGTAATAAAGTTTTATTGATAGCTCAGAGGACAAAAGGAAAAATGTGTGAGAAGGAACTTCTAGATAATCCATAAGGGATGCCAAAGTAACAGTCTCTTAAGTTTCAGTGTAAGACTCTTCTCCAACCCAAATACTACCAAAGTTATTAAAATATTTAAATTGCCTAATTTTGGCTCTCCCCAATTCTTTAGGATCCTTTCTTCTTTGTGGCTGTACACAGCCTTACCAAAAATAAGAATAATACCTATCTTGCCAAATACCCCAGAAGGGCAAAAGAGGAAAAAATATTTTTTCTCCCATTGTTAAATTTAGGATTGAAGACTCTATCAGAAAAAGACAGATCCACACCAGAGAAACATGCTAACTTATTTACTATAACTTTGATGTAGTATGAGAGCCATAAAAAATGAAGAAATTTACCCTCACCTCCAAAAAATAAACCAGAAGAACTAGTGTGTGTGTGTGTGTGTTTCAATTTAATTAAAATATATATATATATATATATATTATGTATATGTTTTTCAATTTCATTTAATTTGAGGGGAGGGTTAGTTATGGGCCTCAAACTCAGGGCCTGGGTGCTGTCCCTGAGCTCTTTTGCTCAAGGCTAGTGTTCTACCACTGGATTTCTGGTGGTTCATTGGAGATAAGAGTCTTACAGACTTTCCTGCCCAGGCTGGCTTCAATCTGCAATCCTCAGGTCTCAGCCTCTTGAGTAGCTGGGATTACATGAGTGAGCCACAGGTGCCCAGCTGAAATAATGTATTTTCATGTTGGGTTTGATTAAAAGCTGGGACAGAGAGTTTTAACTGATAGTATTGAAGTGGGGTCGGGGGGGAGAGAAGGAGTAATCCCTGTTGGTTGAGATTCTTCTCGATGTTCTGTGTTATTGATAAGACAATTGCCCACCTCTGCGTAAAAGAGACACCCCTTCAATCAGTGTCTCATCATATTCATTAGAGAGAAAAGGCTGAAAATGGATAGAGAGGGTTTCCTGGGTTGGATGGGCTGCTTCACTAGAGAAGAATAGGTACAGTAAGATTGGTCTTTTGTTTCTTGTTTTGCCAGTGCCAGGCCACTGTGTGTGTATGTGTGTGCGTGTGTGTGGGGGGGTGTTTATCATATCCTGGACCCCATCATTATCATTATAGGGAGGAACTATCAAATACACATGAGCGAGAAAAGCATTCTAGAAAGATTATACATAACTATTTTCAGTCACAGTGTAATTACTATCCCAAAGTAGAGATGGGATGAAGCATAAGGGGAGAGAAATTTAGAAGTTAGTTAATTGTGTCTCACTTTGTCTAGCCATGACATTAGAACAGGAGTGAAATGATCGCATTACAGGTGGCATTTGTGGGTTATAAAAAAAAAAGCTGGAACCTAGCGCTAAATTATGAATCAGACTATTTAAATACATATTCAATTCTTGCAGGCAGGGAAGGAAAAAAAAAGCAACTGTTCTTTGGTATCTTGTTACACATAAAAACTAGTATGGTAGAAAGTTGATTTCAAATATATTCTTCTAGACCTGTTTTCCCGAAAAATCATATACCATGCATCTTTGAAGGAAAGTATAGATATTAAAAAAATAGGACTTTCTGTTTTGTTTAGCCAGGGTAAGATAGCTTTCAGCTTTGTAAAATAGTGATTGTGTTTATCCAGAATGCTTACTGATATTTTTGTAAGCCAGGCTAATATATACATATATATATATATATGTATATATATATATATATATATGCATTATTTTAGGAGTAACAGTCTCCAAGTTGAATTGAGAAATGCTTTCTTTCAATTTGCTTCATCTCTTATTCCAATCTATTAGTGAGGTGAAAGCAATGGAGAGAACTTGGCCCAAAAGGAAAGAGGAAATGGGGTGAAGGAATCTGGCAGGAGGCCCCACCCCCACCCCACTTCTGTCTAATCTATCATTTACCCCTGCAGGCGACAGGAACCAGCTCGGTCTGGGAGATACTGAGCCAGCCAGAGATCATGGCACCAGATCAAAAGACACAAAGACAAGCAAAGATCTAAGGACTGTCGTTAAGGAGCTAATGAGAAAGAATAAGAGCAAAGGAGGAGATGCCACCAATTATGGGCGACATCTTGGTCCTCCTGGCACCACAGTTGCAATGTCAATCATTCCATTCCATTCTACGGGTTTAGAAAAGTGACTGAATTTCCCTGCCTTGATGGAAGACATTGTACGTGCTATGACTTTGTTTGTTTTTTTTCAAGTTTTTGTTTCTCTTTTACAACATGTAAAATCAGATAAAATCTCTAAGGGTTGTAAGTTCCTCTGCTTTGTGGTTATAACACACATCATATGCATATGTAAATGTATATGTGTCTATACATACCTGTATATATGCAGATATACACACATAAACATACCCACATACGTATATATGTATATATGTACACGTGTATATATACACATGTATATATGTACACGTGTATATACATGGGTTTGTGCACATGCATATGTCTATATATGCACCTACAGGTGTGTATATTTTATGTATGCACACATGTGAGTGTTCATACATATATCTACATGCACACAAAAATATTTACACACAAATACACATGTGTGTATACACATATATATGTACATGTATCTATTAACATCTGTCTGCCTGTCTATATGTATGTATATAAAATAAAGCAAAAATTGTCCTTGTCTCATACGTATTTGGATTTGGTACTTAATTTCATGATCTTAGTCAAAGAACAGTAAGTTACTATTTTTCTTGACCTACTCTTCTTGACTACAGAATGGATAATTCAGGAAAAATGGTGATGAATTTTGGAGACTCTGCATCAATCTTGATGATTTCAACAAGGGGCCAGAACTTTCCTTTCAGGCAAGATCATTGGGGATATTTTCCAGGGAATTTAAGCATATCTCTGCTGTAACTATCTGACTCTCTCTCTCTCTCTTTCTCTCTATCTCTCTCTCCCAAATAACCAGCCAGCATCCTTGGGCTGGGCTGAGAGTGAGGCTGAGGCAATATTTGGATTTTCAAATGCACTAATTGATTTAGCAGCAGTTTAGAACAATGTTGAGCATTGTCAGAAACAGTCCTTGGCGGCATTAAATCAAGTCTCCCCAGATATATCATTCGCTAACCACATACTAGGTTTGAAAAAAAAAAAAAAGAATCTCCAGGGTGGTTTATTGTTCTAAATTTATGATTGCTTTGTTAAAACACGGCACATCAGGTTCCCCTGAGCTCAGGAAGTAACGGAGACAAATATCATGCAAACTATATTGAACAATTCATTATACAACACTGTAGAAAGTCAAGCGCAGCACGGAGCTCAACCTTTCTTCACAGTGCCTTATTGAACAGTAATCACTCCGTAATGCTTTAGATATTTAAATCATATTTATAATAACACATATTAATGTAACATCCCTCGTAAAGTTCTCAAGGCATTTTATGGGGCCTATAAACCATGGAAAAATACAAAAAATTTTAAAGTGCTGATGTACCTACCCTAGAGTCTTCGAGGTAAGCTAATGAGGAATATATACAAAATCCCAGGCTGACAGTTTAACTAGTTAAACTGTGCGTAGAATAACTCAAACACGCTGAAGCTATTGCTGGATACAAACTCATTCTTTATCTAAATATTTGGCCAGGTTGTCTAAGTGCTTATTTTTCAATTTTTTATTATTTTATTTTTTTACTGTTATGAGGAAGAAGAAAGAGGAATTCAAATAGGTTGTGAACAGTTTCAATCAAAGCTTTCACATTCATATGCCTGCAAATCAATCACTTCTTTTAGTTCAAGAGTTCTGGAACATTCTACTGGGTGAGTAGCAAGGCTAATTTTAAGGCAAATGAAGGTATTTATCTTGGCCTGGCTTACCTAGATTTAGTAGATGATCATTAAAGAAAGTCGTGGTTCAATGATTAATTTATTCTTCCTCCAATCCCCTCCCACTCCTGTCTTCTTTTTTAAACTTATTTTGTGTCACACTGGGAGGTCTGAACTCAGAGGCGTGCTCTTGCTTGGCTGTATTCACTCAAGACTGATGCTCTATCGCTTGAGCCTTAGCTCCACTTCCAGATTTTTGCTGGTTCATGGGAGATAAGAGTCTCATGGCTTTCCTTTCCAGGCTGACTTCGAACCAGGATCCTCAGATCTTAGCCTTCTCAGTAGCCGGGCCTACAGGGGTGAGCCACCAGCGCTTGGTTCCTTTGCCATTTTCTCACTGATAGATTTCAAAGCAGAAAAAAGTTAATGAAAATGCCATAATGAGGCTCTTTATTTTGTGTAATTATTAGTGTGATAAACAGTGCTTATTTTGTTTTTCCTGGAACTTAACATGCTCAAAATTCACATGGAATGGTGGGAACCAGTGGCTCACATCTGTAATTCTCACTACTCCAGAGGCTGAGATCTGAAGATCAAAGTTCAAAGCCAGCCAGGATAGGAACATCTTGGAGATTCTGATCTCTAATTAATCAGCAAAAAGCCCAAAGTAGAGGTGTGGCTCAAGTGGTAGAGAAAAAGCTCAGGGACAGTGCCCAGGCGCTGAGCTCAAGTCCAGTACCTGCGTGCATGCGCACACACACACACACACACACACACACACACACACACACACACACATCATATGGTGTGGAGAAAGTAAGGGGGACAGAACTTTCAAACAACAGATCTGTTATTCCTTTTATAGTCAATGTAGCATTTCTTTCATTAAACATAGTTTGATTCTATTGTTTCAATCATCTTTATTCGCAGCTTGGGAATAAAATAAACGCGGGAGAACCAGCTCACAAGTTGTTCCATTGTTGTTCCAAGGTCAAATGCTTTTCCTGAAACTTTCACCTGCGTTTCATGAATACCACACCGAGGACACATTATAGTCAGAATGAATGGCTTCCTTCCTTTTGTGAAAGAACAGAACCCAGCAGGAGTCAGTTATTAACACTGACATTCTATTAACTAGATATAATTAATTTTTTTTTTCTCTGTGGTAATTCTGCAGGATCTTGGATGGTGGGGGCTTAGTTTTTAGAAAGGCTGTTAAATTCAGAAGTCTCCTCAGCAGATTGCCAGGTTCGGTGTGAGTTGCAAAGCACAACCCAGCATTCTAGCTGCTGGTGCTTCTTGCCTGTCATCCTAGTGATTCAGGAGGCTGAGATCTGAGGATCACAGTTTGAAGCCAGCTCAGGCAAGAAGTGAGACTCTTCTTCTCCAGGGAACCAGAAAGAAAAAAAACCTGAAAAAAGAGCTGTGGTTCAAATGATGGAACCCTAGCTTTGAGCAAAAAAGCTCAGGGACAGTGCCTAGGCCCTGGGTTCAAGCCCCAGGACTGGCAAAAGGAAAACAAAAAGTGAGACAGGCATTCATAACATCATCTGTACAGTTTTAACTGAATCAGTGTAGGCCATTAATGTCCAGTTTTCTTCACTCCTAGACACAAGTCATGGGACTCAGAATCTGTAATGACAGGAAACATGAAAAGCTATATCCATTAGTCCTGTAAATTTAATATTCTCAGCCCATTCCAAATGACTATTTTTGTACAATTCCTGGGAATTGTGACTTAATTTACTGTGTTTCCTGTGACATATTCACCAAGTATTTTTTTGATAGTTATCTTTAAGTAGTTGTACAAAGTAGTCACCATCTGACCAAGCAGTTTATGAATACAACCCATCTTGGTCTGTGTCTCCCCTTTCAACATTCTCATCCATCCCTTCCCTCTTCACCCTTTCTTTCACTCTTCCTAGTTTTGTAGGGTATACAATAAATTCTTGGACATATTTTCCTCATCGTCTCCTCTTCATTCTTTTGCCCTTAGGACCCATTTCCTGGTGTTTTATTCTGTTCAACTTTGATTTTGCATTTGTAAGGAATGACTTTATTTGAGTTTAGCCCTGAAGCTACCATTATTTCAGTTAATATATTTGTATACACTTTCATACCACCCAATGTATTTATTTATAATTTTATAAGCTAATTCTAACTACCACAAATTAGAGAAACCATGCAGCCCTTGTCTCTCTGGGCCAGACTTCATTGAATATAATTCCACACCCACAACGCCCACCCCCCCTCCCCCGCCGCCACGTCTTTCCATTTCTTTACAAGTGATACAACATCTTTCTAATGGATGAGTAAAATTCCATTGGGTATACATACTACATTTTCTGAATCCATTCTTCCATTGAGGGACAACTTGCTTTTCTTTTTTGTTGTGGTTTTCATTTTTTTAATAGTTACATATCTTTTCTCAGCCATTAGGTCTAAAAGGGTGTGAGTTTGATGAGTCCTTTATGAAATCAAATGGTGAGTTTCTTGAATAACTCCAGGTATATTCTGAACATGTGCAATGATTCTCCAGGTTGTGGCATAATTGCTTTCAACACCCTCATTCTAAATTAGTCAATCTTAGGGATGAGGAACATAGAGATTATCCCTACTTAGTTGGTGGGTAATCTAAGGAATTGAAGATTTCAGTGTGTTTTGAACACCTTCCTTACCAGGATAATGGATAACAGGAAGAATTCCTTGTTTCCTGTGAATTTTGAACACTATTGCTACTCAGATTATTTTGAATAAGAAATCTTCCCCTATTCCATAAATCCTGAAAGATTAGTTTTAGAGGAAATGAGCAAACGCATCAGGTAAGGAAATAAAGTAGTTGGCAATCGTTAAAACTTGAAAGAAAAAGGAGACAGGCTGCCAAGAAAACAAAGAGTAAATGACATGAAAAATTAGTTAAACAAGAGGTATTAAAATATCACCCGTAAGAGCAAACACAAAGTGAAAACTGTGTGTGAGATTTGTGTGATATGAAAGTGGCCAAGGTATTAAATTCATAAAAAAATAACATCTTTAGTAAGAAAGAAGAAATTCAGCTGCCAAGTTGTGAAATCTTGCACAAAATGTATTTAAGCTAAAATCCCATGTGCGGATAACATTGTCACTTGAACGCAAGTCAGTGGGTATTAATGTAAATGGCAAGTGAATTTTCTAAGCTCCTTACAATTTTGTCACGTGTCTCCACTAGTCACAGAATGTTCTAGCAACTGTTGTCTAGGCTCTTTCCCTTGGCCATCTCTCATAATAAGTATTTAGGAGGAGTACATATGCAAAAATCAACTACCTGCATTGTGGGAATGAAAAAACACCATCTCAGATATTAAAAAGTTGCAACATTGCCACTTTACCTCTCCTGTGCATTAGCAGACTGAATTTTGCTTGTTTTAACAACCAGCCCAACTATATAGACTTTAATTTTTCGAGTCCATTGGAAGGGCCAATCATTTGGTACATGGACATATATGATACTTACACACTAAGTCTGGTGTTTAATTTTGAGGTTCTGGGAGGCTATGCAACTCAAAATTACAGATTCCAGGACAGAAGAACC
This sequence comes from Perognathus longimembris pacificus, assembly GCF_023159225.1. Classification (NCBI taxonomy): domain Eukaryota; kingdom Metazoa; phylum Chordata; class Mammalia; order Rodentia; family Heteromyidae; genus Perognathus; species Perognathus longimembris. The sequence continues at coordinate 1,516,874 of NC_063187.1, forward strand.
AGAATGCTAACTTGGTTTGCAAGCGGTGGCCATTTGAAAGAATCACTGCATGTCTCTCAGTCTTTGCTTTCTCGTCATTAACATACTGCATTTGTTAACATGGGTTAGGTGATGTTGCACTAACAACCACAAAGCAACATGGTGGTTATTTATGATAGGTCCCAAGGACCCTGGCTTATGGAAACTCCAGTTCTGTGTTTTCATGCTTGCTGCAGAAGGAAAGTGGATTGGCTGATAATTCCACCTGATACCATAATGATAAATATTTGTAAAGTTTTTAGTTTCTGTTTGTGTTTTTTGTTTCTTAGGGTGTGTGTGTGTGTGTGTGTGTGTGTGTGTGTGTGTGTGTGCTTAGACTTCATTGGTTAAAGCACATCACATGCCGTTTCTAACTTCTAAGGAATAAATAAATTCAATCAGCACTGTGTCTGAGTGAAGAAAAGTTTGATTATTTATTCATAGTCTGTGGACTATCAATCAGTTCTCTGGAATAATGGACTTTCTACTTAAAAATATACTTGCAATATAACATGCTTAACCAATTCCTGTATTTTCTGTCCAGTAACCAATTATTATATTTTGTTTTAAGGACACTAGATATCAGAATATATATAATATAACATAAAACATATATTATATATAATATATATTATATGTAATATATATTATATATACATATGCATGTATAATATAAAATGCCTATACTGATTTGTTTTTTTTTTAATTTTTATTATCAAACTGATGTACAGAGAGGTTACAGTTTCATACGTTAGGCATTGGATACATTTCTTGTACTGTTTGTTACCTCATCCCTCATTCCCCCCTCCCTCCTCCCCCTTTCCCTTTCCCCCCATGAGGTGTTCAGTTCACTTACACCAAACAGTTTTGCAAGTGTTGCTTTTGTAGTTGTTTGTCTTTTTTTACCCTGTGTCTCTCGATTTTGGTATTCCCTTTCAATTTCCTAGTTCTAATACCAGGATACATGGTTTCTGATATACTCAGATAAGATTACAGAGATAGTGTAGGTACAACCACAGGAAGGTGATACACCTATACTGATTTAATAACCCTTCAGCTTTAAATTTTTATTATAAGTTCATGTCATTCTTAGACACAAAAACTAAGCCTTGTCTAAAAGCAGGAATCAGTTCCTTTAAAAAAAAGTTAATTTTTTTTAATTAAAAGGTTAGCAAATCTTAAGATTATCCATGTTAATATAAAATGAAGAAAAATGATGGAATATTGAAAGGCTTTTTTTTCTTTCTCTTCCTCCAATTTTCTTGTTTTTGTAGATCTACATTTTGACCCCTTCTTGATTTATGTTTGTTTGCATCCACGAAGTACAGAATGAGATGTTAATTCAAGCAAGAAGTTACTATTGCTTCCTTTTTTTCAGGCAAAATTACCAGGTTAAATTATTGCAAAAATTAGTCAGAGGTGCTATGTTAAAAACAGAAAATGATTTGTTTTGCTTAGTCTGAAACTCAGTAAATCTTTCCTATTTCTGTCCCTTCAATTTCCAGTGTAAAGAAAGCTACAAGCACGGAGAGAAATACAACAGGGCATCTTGCCCAAAGAGATTAACAACCCAGCAAGCAAATGTTGCCAAAATAGCCAATTCTGTACCCAGATCAACTTCCATAGTAGACAGGAGTGCCAAAGCCATGGAGTCTGTCACTAACCAACTGTCTCTCTCCTTCCTTCCTTCTTACCCTCTTTCTTTCCTTACTGTCTCTTTCTTTTTTCTTCCCTTTCCTCCTTCTCGTCCTTTTCTTCCTTGCATTAATTTCTGTGCCACTACTTGGCCCTGAACTTGCAACCTTGCATTCTTACTTAGCTTTTTTACTTAAAACTGGCACTCTCCCACTTAAGCCACCAACCACTCCGCTTCCAGATATTTTTGGCCAGTTAATTGGAGATAAGAGTTTCATGGTCTTTCCTACCTGGGCTCGCTTCAAACCACAATCCTCAAATCTCAGCCTTCTCAGTAGCCAGGATTACCTATATGAGCCACCAGCAGCCAACGTTGTAGAGTCTTGTAGTCATGAGGGAAGTACATCAAGACAATGATTGTGCATATTAAGTCCTGTAGAAGTTGATAGCAAGGTGGTAGCGTTTAGGAGTAAGCATCCTTTGATATGTAAATGAGGGATGATTGGAGCAGATTGCAACATCCTGTAGTTAGGATGGATGAACTATTACTATACATACCTGGTGGAGTTAGAATGAGAATCAAATTCTTCGAGAGCTTGCAGCATCAAATACAAAGGTCAGATATTCTCTATCCATTTTTTTTTCATTTTTATCTTCTATATCTATCATCCTTTCATTTGTCTTCTGCATGAAATGGTACTGTCCCAAGTCACATGAACTTCGCATGAAGTCAAATTCCCCCGGTGCTAGATAGCTGACCTCTGTTCTTTTCTTCCTATGAGAGAGAGATTATCAGCATAATGCGAGCAAATAGAAGGGATATTAACAATAAACTAGAAGTCATCCAGTTTCAAATGTATGAACTTTATCTATATGTGGAATTTTTTATGGCACTGAGTTTTGAACTCGGAGTCCTTCAGTTTGAGACTGGATCTTGTGGGCTGGTCTCGAATTGCAATCCTGCCGTCTCTACCTCTCAAGTATGAGATCATTGTTTTATAGAATTTTGTTCAGTAAAACATTGGCTTGTGTCATGACAAACAGGATCCTAGACTCTGTGAGAGGATTCCACCTTAGATTTCCTTGGGAGAAAGATGGCAGGGAAGCCAAGCAGTGCTAGGCACAGGGTTTTGGCAGAAGGAGATGATGGTATTTTTGTCACATCCAGTGATTGATTCACAAGGGGAGGCAGGAGAAGAGTTTACAGTAGTAATGGCTAAGACAACATCCTACAGTGATTTCTGTGCCCACGCACATACATCTGGCTGGTCTGAAGTTGAATAAACAATAGTGTGTTTGAGGAAGCTGGGAGAGAGAACTGGCTCTTGATACCAGGTTGTCAGTCCCATTGAAGTTTCATCAAAGGCAGCAGTCACAAGATGGGGACAAAAATATACAGTCAGTCACCCTTCATTTCCCACATTATTTCCCCAACACGTCTTCACCTCCCATCATGTCCAAAGAAAATGACTATTTTAGATTCTTAATTAAGTGTTCCCTCTTGTATCTTGTTATTGTATCTTTTTTTTCACTCTGTCTGTCCATGTACCAAAAACAACATGTAAGGAGAATTGCTCCTGAAGATATACCTTGTGGTTCACACATGGTGCATTATAGAGCTTCTAACAGCTAGAAGCTGGCCATCTTAATGGAATAACAGATAGAGTGCAAGAGTCATTGCTCCCTTGTCTCTCAGTCTACTAATAGAGAAACCATTAATATTGTAAAAATGAATGTTAATATGGATATTTAAGGGAGAAAAAGCTTTGGTCATAAATGAACTTTTTTAGTTCAAAGGCTTGTGACAATATTTATTCTATATTGTTAGTTCTTATTGGCTATTATTGCTTGTTGGTTGTTGTTCTTCTTTTCCAAAAACAAAGTTGTTTTAGTCATTTCTTTCTTAGCATCAATGTCCAAAAAATACATAGCAACTCATGACCAGAGACCATATTTATATAACATCACAAACATTTTCCATGGCCACAAGCCTTGTAGGCTGTCAGATTCTCCGAGACAGACTTCTGAGCAACAGCCAAACAAATATAATTCTAATAGAAGACTGAATAAGATCCCCTGCTGTTCTACATTGTGGTATCCATACAAGATTTCAAACCAAAAAGGGAAAAAGCAAAAAAAAAGATGCTCTACCTCAAAGATAAATGGCGCTTCTTTGAAAAATGAAAAGTTGTCATTGTCTAAACTCCACTTGCTTGAAGAGTGTTTATTTTGAGAAGATTGTGACTATTTTCTCCTAGGTTCTGATGATTGTTTTTCTTTTTTTTTTCTTCTTGAGCAATCATGTTTCTCAAATGGTTAAAACTCAATAAAAGTGGTAGACACCCTACAGTCAAATAACTACTTTATGAGAGTTATAGACTTGAAATGAAGATGATAAGAAATGAAGAACTTTGGCCTTTTCACTCCAACTGTCCTGTACTTTATGATACTCCAGGAAAACTAAAGTAAAACTGGCCTGTGATATAGAATTTCAAGCTAGTTCTTTGGTAGATGGATGGTTCTCTGGGTAAACAGCAGATGGATGGATGGATGGATGGATAGAGTGATAGAGGAATGGATGGATGGATGGATGGTCAAGTGGATAAATGCTCTGGAATTGAGAAGATCTGAATTCCACTCTTGGTTCTGCTCTTGTTTTGATTAGCTATTGCTGTGTAACAAATCACCACAGAATTTAACAGCTTAAAAAATTAGGGGGGGGGCGTGTCTCTGTCAAATCCACACCTGAGGACCAACATGCATATATTCCATGTTTTCAGGGATATGTTGTGAATTGAACATGATTCTGTTGCACTTCTTTTCGATGTCACAGGCTCTATTACTCTCCACATGGCCTCTCCTTAAGCAGAGCCAGCCTTCATAGTGATTCCTGGGGCACAAAGCGATTCTCAGTATATCTTAAGGCTTAAGCCTGCAACTAGGACTGTATCACTTCTGCTACATAATATTTATCATAATGAATCACAGATTCAAGAAGAAGGGACCACACAAATATATCTACCAGTAAGTTTCCTTTGGGGCCTCCTGTTCCACCTCCTCCTCTTTCCCTTCCTTCTCTTTTTCCTTCTCTTTTTTCCTTTTCTCCTCTTCTTTGTACTTTTCGTGCTAGTACCTGGGCTTGAAGTCAAGGCCTCACACTCTTGGTCGATTTTTACGCTCTCTACTACTTGAGCCACATACCCCTCACTTCTGGATTTTTGCTGGTTCACTGGGGAGAAGGGTCTCATAGACTTTTCTGCCCAGGTTGGCTTCAAACCCTGATCCTCAGATTTCAGCTCCCTGAGTACCTAGGAGTCAAGATATGAGTCAACAGTGGCCAGCAATAGCTTTGGGGAAACTGCAGCATCCACTTGAATAGTGTGTGTGACTGATGTATACATTGTCCATTTATACTGAAGCTCTGGAAGGAGGGTTGGGGGGAAAGTATAAAATAATCTGTAGCCTTCTGCTGTCACACACCTGCATACATCCATTTGTTTTTAGGTAACTTTCACACAATAGGTCCTGGAGAAGTAATCGAAAGTGTAAAGTTATATTATGCAAATAATTACTTAATATGAACTTCACTTTGTAGATAAGGAAGACTGGAATGTACATGCTAAATGACTCAGCACAGGAGATCTGGCATTAGAATCAAATTGTGGAAATTATCAGGGATGGGTGGCAAGTAATTAATTAGCCAGAGAAACTGGACATATGGCAGAGGTTAACATTATTCAGGAGGCCGTGAATTTGAGATCAGACACCCAGTAACACTGATGGACATGCTGTTTTGTGTCTGTTTTAGTTAAAAATCACAGCAGAGAAATGAGAGTTTTTTAGGGAGAATCTGATGCTTCAAACTTTAAGTAAATAGTTTGGAAACTATTTTTAGTGCAAGTTTGCATGGAGGGGTAGAGATAAGGTCTTGGGACACTTCAAGTGTATATAATGTCTTTCTTTCTGTGGAAATAGAGGAACTATTCTTGGAAATGTTATTTTTTTTCTCTTGAGAGTCAAATAAATCAACGAATGACTATTTAAAGCATGTGAGTAATCCCTTCCCCCTCCCCATAGCTTTTTCAAGTTACTTGTTATGACTTTGCAGATATTTTCTTTTCCATGAATTTTTGATGCAAAAAGAAAAATACCACATTGGCATGAACAAGGAAAAAAATTTCAGAAGCAGTTTAATAGTTAGAATTTGGCTCATTGCATTCCTGGCCTGTTTATTCTTGGGATGCTGAGTGAAAGAACTTAGCATCCTACAAGAGAAATAAGTAATGGCCGCCATCTTTGAAGTCTCCTAATGATACTCATTAAAGACAATTAAGAAAGGATTTCATGTTGATACATAAACACCTACTTACTTAAAGAATCTTCTTGAATATATGTGCATTTATTTCTTTTAAAAATTAGTTGCAATAGCCAGGCACTGGTGGCTCATGTCTGTAATCCTAGCTACTCAGGAGGCTGAGATCTGAGGATCACAGTTTGAAGCCAGTTTAGGCAGGAAAGTCCATGGGACTCTTATCTACAGTTAATCATCAAAATGCCAGAAGGGAAGCAGTGGTAAAGCACCAGCCTTTTAACTCAGAGCCCAAGCTTTGAATTAAAAAACAAACAAAACTCAACAAGTTGGTTAAGCTCATGTTCCTTGAACAAAAAAGTTTAAGAACAGCATCCAGGTCCTTAGTTCAAGCTTCAGGGCTAGCACAAAACAAACAACACACACACACACACACACACACACACACACACACACACACACACAAAACCGTTAACTCATTTTTAATGGCATAGTCAAGAATGAAAAAGGATGATTCAAATTCTGTAAACAATGAACAGTTTAATAAAAATGAATGTCAGGAAGCGCAAATATTTGAAAGATGGTAGCGGCACTAGTGGGAGGGGGGACAGATGAATGGAAAAGGGAAGAGTGGATGAAGCAAAGTTATATTCATGGTTGATGTGAAAAAGGAAGTGGGAGGTTTCATGTGATTGATTGGATGGGGAAGATAGAAATATGGAAGATGATAGGTATTGAACATTACTTGGATGGTATGTCACAGTTGTAACTGCTTTCAACGTGCCATGTGTAACTGTAGCTCCTATTACTGATGATTCTCTTGTATCCCCTTCCTGTGGTTGTACCTGTACTATCACTGTATCCTATCTGAGTATATTGGAAACCATGTATCCTGGTATTAGAACTAGGAAATTGAAAGGGAATACCAAAATCGAGAGACACAGGGTACAAAAAGACAAACAACTACAAAAGCAATACTTGCAAAACTGTTTGGTGTAAGTGAACTGAACAACTCATGGGGGGGAAAGGGAAAGGGGAAGAGGGGGAGGGGGGAAAGAGGGAGGAGGTAACAAACAGTACAAGAAATGTATCCAATGCCTGATGTATGAAACTGTAACCTCTCTGTAATTCAGTTTGATAATAAAAACTTTAAAAAAAAAGAAAATTACTTGGATTAAGCTATACTGGACACATAAATGGACACATTAAATTGTAACCCCCTCATACAACCATTTGAAGAGAAAATAAGTAAATATTATAAAGGAAAGAGAACAAGTAGAGGTGTGGTTTAAGCAGTAAAGCCACAGCCTTGAACAGCCAAAGTTAAGCAAGAATATTAGGCCCTCTGTTCAAATCATAGTACTAGTGCATGCATGCAACTGTGCGTGCGCGCGCACGCACACACACACACAAATAAAAAACCTAAAGCCAGCAGCTGGTGTCTCATGTCTGTAATCCTAGCTACTCAGGAGGCAGAGATCTGATGATCATGGTTCAAAGCCAGCTGGGACAAGAAAGTCCATGAGACTTATCTCCAACAAACCACCAGAAAACCAGAAGTGGAGCTGTGGCTCAAAGTGGTAGAGCACTAGCCTTGAGCAAAAGAGCTTAGAGATAGAACCCAGATCTTGAATTCAAACTCCACAGTCACAAAGAAAAAAGATTTAAAAACTAAAATTAAAAATATTAAAAAATTAAAAGGAAGAAACATTGGTTAATTTAAGCATTTCTCACAACTGCCCCTTCCATGATCCTTGATTTCATTTTAGCCTTCTGATAAGTTAGAAGTCTACTCCATCTAAACTTTGTCCACTGATGTCTCTTAAATTTCAGTGAATTTACACTGCAAAAACTAGGTGGTAATACCAATCAAAAGAGAGGGATAGCAAAAATATCTCATTCACTGCCCAATGTGATAATGGAACATTGTTGACTCAGGCCAAGTATTTAGTAGCTAGATCATTAGGATACTGTAACCGAACACCAATGTAATTCTTTTTCCTTTCAATTTTGTGCTGGTCCTGGGGCTTGAACTCAGGCTTTCTCTCTCGGCCGACACTCCACACTGAGTCATACCTTTCCTTTTGAGTACATCCGAATCTTAATCTAAGTTTATTTTCCCAATAACAGAGACATTTTAGGGGTAGATTCTCTTCTCAAGTCTGGGGCTCAGCTAAGACTGAATGTATGAGTCACAGAATCTTAGTCTAGAAATGATCACTGCAGAGAGTACACAGTCTAAGTCCTAATAATCTGGTGTTTTTTTAAAAAAAATATATGTAAGGTGGTGATTTCATTCCCTTTTGCTCCCCATGTTGTATCTGTATCATTTAGTTGTACATGGGTGTTTTATTTGGACAGGTCCAAATATGCAGAAAACACTGTTTAGTGAGACCCCTCCAATTCTTTCCATCATTCCCCCTTCCTAAACCAATCTCAACATGACTCATTGTATTTTCACAAATAACTATACCATGATTGTCCAACATCTGTGCTCTCTGGACCCAAAGAACTAAGCACAAGGCATAAGAGAGAGGAATATTTAGGAGAATGAACTTTGACGAGACAGGCATTTATGAGAAGGTAGGATTTGGGTTGGGATCAGAAGAATGGCCTGCTGGGAAAAGATCTGTGTGGAAAAACAATTCTCAAAGCAAGAAAGGCCTTGAGAGAACTTGAACAAAAGAGGGGTACTCAAAGGAAGTGGGTTTAGGGAGCCAATTCTGGGGAGAGCTGAGGGACAGCAACAATAGTTTCAGTTCATTCAGCAGCCATGGGTTGATACTGTTGAGGAAGTATGTTCTAGAAACAGAAGGCGCATTCTTTACAGTCACAAAAGGCATTGTTCCTCAGGGATTCCGGATGAGAGATGAACTGTGCTAATTCTAGCATGAAAGCCCCAGAGCAGGAAAGAGTTTGTTACTCTTCCTCAGAGAAAAGAATTATTGGCAAACCTCTTTGGCCAGCTGATTTCATTGATCAACAAGAATACTAAAGTTTCAAGTCTTTGAAAAGTTAGGAAAGATCACTTTCCAATAGCTGGAAACTGTGGAGTCAGATCTTCAGATCTCTGAGAAGTGTGTGTGTGTGTGTGTGTGTGTGTGTGTGTGTGTGTGTGTGTGAATTGTGAGACTTGAACTTAAGGCCAGAGTTCTGTCCCCGAGCTTTTTTGGTTCAAAGCTAGTGCTCTACCACTTTGAGTCACAGCTCCACTTCCGGCTTTCTGGAGGTTCATTGGAGACAAGATTCTCATGGACTTTCCTGCCCCAGTTGGCTTTGAACCACGATCCTCGGTTTTCAGCCTCCCAAGTCCCTAGGATTGCTGGTGGAAGCCACCAGCACCTGGCTGACAGATGCAATAAGGACCAGCTCACAAATGCAACAGAACAAGGATGTCATGAGTACTATACTCAACATTTCTCTTAGGGTTCAAGAAGTCACCCCAACCTTGACCTGCCAACAATTAAACTTCCTTCTCAGTTTCCTGGTCTCCTGCATCCATCCCCACCTGTCCCTCTTCTAATATTCCTTATCACAATGCACTTCATGCATTCCTCTAGCCCTAGCCATCAGCTCTAATGCTGTCTCTCTCCCCTCAGGTTGAAGACCAGTTCATCACGAATCTATTCCCAAGAGTCCTCAGATGACCCCACATCGCTTCCCCTGTGCCATTATCTCATGGTTGAAGTTGTTATTGTGTCTTGCTTCCTCCCTCCATTAGGTATTTTTCATCATTCTTTAACCAGTAGTAACTCTGGGAAGGACAAAAACTGCCCTTTCCCTAAATTGTCCTTCTAAACCATTAGCTATTATTCTCTGACATTCTCCTTTAATAATTACTAGTTATCTCTGTGTGTGTGTGTGTGTGTGTGTGTGTGTGTGTGTGTGTGTGTGTTCTGGGGCTTGAACTCAGGGCCTGGGTGCTATCCCTGAGCTCTTATACTCAAGGCTAACACTTTACCACTTGGAGCCACAGCCCCACTTCCAGTTGCCTGGTGGTTTGTTGGAGATAAGAGTCTCATGGACTTTCCTGCCCAGGCTGGCTTTGAACCTGGATCCTCAGATCGCAGCTTTCTGAATAGCTGGGCTTACAGGTGTGAGTCACTGGTACCCAGCAGGAGGTGGCTTTGAAATGGAGGCTTGTGACACTGATGGGGGGTGGGGGGGTGAGAGAAAGCAGCTGAATAGATGAGGCTCAGAGGAAGAGGCCTGAACATGAACTTGAACTTGAATTGGGGTGAAAATTTAAGGAGCCAAATCATTTTTTTTCCATCTTCTTTTTTTTTCTTATTTATTGTCAGAGTGATGTACAGAAAGGTTACAGTTTCATACGTTAGGCCTTGGGTATATTTCTTGTACTGTTTGTTACCTCCTCCCTCATTGCCCCCCCTCCCCCTTTCACTCTCCCCCCATGAGTTGTTCAGTTGGTTTACACCAAATGGTTTTGCAAGTATTGCTTTTGGAGTCATTTATCTTTTTATCTTTTGTCTCTTAACTTTGGTATTCCCTTTCACTTCCCTAGTTCTAATACCAGTATATACAGTATCCAGGGTACTCAGATGAGATACAGTGATAGTGCGGGTGCAACCACAGGAAGGGGATACAGAGGATCATCAACAATAGAAGCTACGGTTTCACATGGCATGTTGAAAGTAATTACAACAGGATATAACAGTCATTTCCATAACATGGAGTTCATTTCACTTAGCATCATCTTATGTGTTCATAAGGACATAGCTATTAGGCTTGTGATCCTCTGCTGCGACTAACCTAAACCTGTGCTAATTATTCCCTATGAGGGAAACCAAAGAGTCCATGTTTCTTTGGGTCTGGCTCATTTCACTTAGCATAATTTTTTCCAAGTTCTTCCATTTCCTTATGAATGGGGCAATGCCGTTCTTTTTGAGAGAGGCATAAAATTCCATTGTGTATATGTACCACATTTTCTTGATCCATTGTCTACTGAGGGGCATCTGGGTTGGTTCCAGGTTCAGCCACTCTGGAAAGCGGTATGGAGATTCCTCAGAAGGCTAAACATAGAGCTCCCCTATGACCCAGCAGCCCCACTTTTGGGCATCTACCCAAAAGACTACAAACAAGAACACACTAAAGCCACCAGCACAACAATGTTCATCGCAGCACAATTTGTCATAGCCAAATCATTTTGTGTCATAAGAAATCTAGCAGAGTAGCAGTGGCACATGCCACTTAGCAACTCAGGAATCTGAGAGCCTTGAGCAAAAATGCTTGGGAACAGCACCTGGGCCATGAGTTCAAGCCCCTGGACCAACCACAAACAAACAAGTAAGTAAATAAGTACATAAACTAAAAACATCTGATCTCTTCTGCTTCAGGTTCAACCATCTGCTTGCACAAAACCACAACATTCAGCTATCCTTTTGTTCCTTTTGGGTAACATTCCAGGTTCTATTTAGCAGAATAGGTCTCAGCAGGAGCCCAAAGTCATTCTGATGGTAGAAAGGCAATTGGGGTTCAGAAATAACCCTACTGGGCCTATAAGACTTCCTTATGGAGGAGAGCAGGAGGTATTTTTCTGATGATAGATTTAAAAATTTAAAAAAAATGAAAAGGATGCTGGGCTGTTAGAATACAAGGCATCCATTAGGAGATACCTAAATGAATGTGCTTCAGCTCTCTGCTGTCTTCACTCACTAAGTTTGAGAGACAGCAATGTCCCAAAATGACTATTAAAAATATAATATTTTAGTGATGGTTCAAGTGCTGTACAGACATTTTAGAAGTCAGGTAATGAGTAATTTCTTTTCTATTTTTTTCAGTTGAGGTCACCTCTTCTTTCAGTTACCCCCAGTTTGCCCCCTCCAGACCCTGCCCATAAGTTGCATAATTCATTTTCCCCATAACTCCTACTGATTATACCATGAGGGTATGTATTCTCCCTGTCTGTATATACCCCTTTTCCCTCCCTATAAAGATCAAGAAATAAAGAGCAAAAAAAAACCCAAAGCAGAAACAAACAATAACAACACCACATTATGACTCTTGTAGCTACTCGTAATTGTTTATGCATGCACAGAGAGAGAGACAGAGAGACAGAGACAGAGACTCAGATGGTTACACGGTGGTAAAGCAACATTTTCAATGTAAAAGCTTATTTATATTTTCTTCTGAATTTTAAAGGCAAACACAGGATTTTCATGAGGCCTGAGGGGCTGCACCCTGGAATGAGAGCCCTCCTATAGGCCATGAGATGGTGGTTCGGTACCCAGCATTTGCCTCAGTGGTTTCCTAGGGGGACCGGAGCCAGGGAGGCAGGAAGATGCTGGTGGAGAGGAACAGATGTTGCAAACACCCAGCAGACACCGGAGATGCCACAGGGAGCCTGCTGATGTCCTGGAAGGCAAGGGGAAAGGGTCCCTTCTGAACCCCAGAAATAGAAAACAGAGATAATGGGGCACAGTCACCCGGTGTCCCCAAAGGAAGGCAGCAAGCTTGGAGAGAGCATGGAGGGTTCCTGCAGCAAGGCAGGGTCTCACAAAGCATTGTGGCCAAGAGGTAGAGGGGCAGATGGGCCTAGAAATGCCTGCCATGGTGTCGGCCTCATGGGGGGAGAGAAGAGAAGGCAAAGGATGGAGAGGAGTCTGGCAGGGCAGAGGAAATCTGATGGCGAGAAGCCAAGATAATCACAAGCAGTTTAACCAGGATCGATCACATTCGTTGCAGACGTTATTCCCACCCATCACTGGACTGAATGTCCTCGGAGATGACGCAGATGATTGGACCCCGTCCATTGATCCTGCCATCTTGCACCAGACAGAAGGAATGAGGAAATGGAGGCAGGGAGAAAGAAAAAGAATGAAAACAAATATCTGAAGCTTAGTTTAGAGAAAGTTAAGAAGCCAGAGGGAGAAGAGCCAAGCTCAGGGGCTTTGCATTAACCCTAGGGGAAGCAAAATGCCTCCAGACAAAGCCATCACGGCAAAGATGACGGAAGTGATGGAAAGATGGAGCCACAACGTGGAGGAGAGGTGGGGGGAGGGGGAGGAGGAGGGGCTCCTAAAGCTGTGATGGAATCCTCAAACGATGGAAGAGGAGTAACACTGTTGGATAGATAGGTAGGTAGGTAGGTAGGTAGATAGATAGATAGATAGATAGATAGATAGATAGATAGATAGATAGATAGATAGATAGATAGATAGATACACACTATATATGTATATGTATATAGATAGATGTGTGTAGATAGATGCGTGTGTATATACATAAAAACCTATATATATGAGGGCTTTTTTCTTTCTTTTTTTGGTCCTAGGGTTTGAACTGTGGGCCTGGGCGCTGTCCCTTAACTTCTTCTGCTCAAGGCTAGAGCTCTACCCCTTTAACCACAGAGCCACTCTAAGCTTTGTTTTGTTTTGTTGAGTAATTTATTGGGGATAACAGTCTCATGGGCTTTGCTGCCCGGGCTGGCTTTGAACCAAGATCCTCAGATCTCAGCCTCCTGAGTAGCTGGGACGAGAGGTGTGAGCCACCAGCACCCAGCTGCTCATGCTTCTTAATGTGATTTTCTGCCTATTCATTCTGGCAATGAAATCTTTACACACACACACACACACACACACACACACACACACACACACACACACAAATCTCAGCCTCCTGAGTAGCTACGATTACAGGCTTGACTCACACAGAGGTGCTCAGCAAACTGGAAACATTTGAATGAGGTCTAAGGATAAAATGGCAGTACTATAATTCTTATTTGGGTGGTTGTGTCATGGTGTACCCTTATTCATAAGAAACACAACTTGAATATTTTAGGGCAACAGTTTATTCTCCAAATGAGAATGCTGATCAAGAGGCGCTGTATTCATCAACTGCTTTGTTGAATGGTAGCTCCTTTGTACAACTACTTAAAGATAAAAATATTCAATGTAAAACTTTTCAGAAATCTAGCTGAAACTATAGACATATTAAATCGCTGACATCATACTCATGTTTAAACTTTTGATATCAAAAGAAAAATAAAATAACAGTGGATTTGATCTGCAATGTGGTGCATCATGCAATAGTCATTGCATTCTTTCACTTTAATTACTGATTAATAAAAGAATAAGTGCACATTTCCCTTTAAAATTAATTACATGTTTTGAAGGAGAATAATGCTTTTCTTTCCCCCAAATGGGACTTCAAATGCAGAATACTAATTTCACTGAAGGTGCTAGCTAGTTGTAGTTTTTCCCCTCGTTTTTAACCTATAAGTGGCTTTCCCTGGCATTAATCATATAGCTCTGTGTATCTATATTTATAATTTTAACAGATACTTCATAAATATGGAATCAGGCTATTATCTTGATAATGTGCCACTTTTCTATAAATATAGGGATAGGGTAATTACCACTAGAACTATTTGATAAAATTCAGAAATAGATAAATAATGAATAAGTCTTCCATTCAGTCATTAACATTCAGAAAACAAAACAAAATATATTTAGCCATTATCCTTTTGATGAATTTGGCTTTCTGCCTTGAAATCACTACCAATTTCATCTGGCATTGAAGGAACGTTTTTGTAAATACTGCCCAGTGTATATGAACTGAACTGGAGACACTAGTCAATAATAGTCCATTAGCATTATCCAAAAGAAGAAGCAAATTAAGCATGAAAAATACTTTAAACCACATAAAAGTTGACATAGGATCTACAGAAAAAAAGCTAGGAAATTTAAAGTCAAATTCAACATGCTTTCTAATACCCCAACATGGGAGACAAGTTTCACAATCATACCACTTCTCAAGTAAATATTGCAGTATGTTAACCTAACTTTCTTTTTCAACCTATTTACAACTTTATCACTGTTATTGAACTTGTCTGGCAGAAAAAGCTGGTGGGTTTTTCAGATCACATGATTAGGAAAAGATCTAGTTCCTGAAACTTCTCTCACTTGGATCTTCTGGCTCATGGATGGAGAAATGTGTTCAATCATTCATTCTAGAAATACTGGCTTGAATCATGTTGAGCGATTGATTGCCTTTCATTTGTTCACTACATTTTTTCAACTAAAATATCAACTTAGTATTGAATAAGGATTTATGTTAATCACTGAAACCCAATATTGATTAAGATGCTATTTTTGCATGATTTTAAGATACCAAGTTTGTATGACTAGTTAAAACAATGTTAGGAAATATGAATACAGACATCAAACACCTATTACTGTTGGGGCTTGGTGGCTCACACTACAATCTTTGCTATTCAGGAGGTTGAGATCTGAGGATTGTGGTTCAAAGCCAACCGGGGCAGAAAAATCTGAGTTTCTTTTCTCTAATGAACCACTAAAAAGCTTTAAAGTGGACTTATGGTTCAAGTGGTAGAGCTCTAGTCTTGAGAAAAAGCTCAGAGACAGCACCCAGGCCCGGAGTTCAAGCTCCAAGACTGGCACAAGAAAACAACAGGGAAAAAAAATCCTATTATCTTGACCTTGCTTTGCCTTTATTCTATATCATTTATTATCTGCCTTAACCTACTATTCCTTGTTTGTGATTTTAATGTCAATTAAAATATTTTCTAAAAAAGAAACATTATGCCAGGCACCAGTATCTCACACTTGAAATCCTAGTGACTCAGAAGGGTTCAATGTAAGGTTTAGGGATCAAAGCCAACCTAAGCAAAAAAATAAAAATAAAAATCAGTATGACTCTTATCTCTAATTAACCACTAAGAAGCTGGAAGTGGAGCTGTGGCTCAAGTTGTAAAGTGCTAACCTTGAACAATAAGGGTCAGGGACAGTGCCTAGGCCCTGAGTTCAAGTCCCAGGACTGGCACACACACACAAAAAAATAAATATAAAAAAGAAAGGAAGAAATTTTCTAAAAGATATTCTAATCTACATCCAAACTGAGCATGCTGTAACATTTGCCATAACTAGAGATGAATGACAATCACATTTGGAAGGCGTCTAAGGATTCTCCCATTAAAATTGGAAGGAAATGAATGATTCAAATAACTCTCAGTGGTAAATTAGTGGTCTTTGTATTTGGAATGAGGGGAAGTTCAGCCTCTTAAAACATGGTTGTCTCACTTAGATCCAATTACAAATAAACTTCTAATGATAATAAATAGAAGGGCTTCCTTCAAATCACTTTTTTTTTGGTGGGGGAGGAGAGTAAAATATTGTTCAATAGAAAGCTTGATGTGTATACAAATATCTATTTTCTACCAGTCTTGGGGCTTGAACTCAGGTCCTGGGTGATGTTCCTGAGCTTTGTGCTCAGGGCTAGTGCTCTAGCATTTGTGCCACAGCTCCACTTCTGGCTTTTCCAGGGTGGCTTCAAACTGCAATCCTCAGATCTCAGCCTCCCGAGTAGCCAGTATTACAGGCATGAGCCACAGGTGCCGGGCCAGAGGTTGCTATTTTATTTTTATTTATTTATTTATTATTATTATTTTTTTTTTTTTTTTGGCCAGTCCGGGCCTTGGACTCAGGGCCTGAGCACTGTCCCTGGCTTCTTCCCGCTCAAGGCTAGCACTCTGCCACCTGAGCCACAGCGCCCCTTCTGGCCGTTTTCCATATATGTGGTGCTGGGGAATCAAACCGAGAGCTTCATGTGTAGGAGGCAAGCGCCCTTGCCACTAGGCCATATTCCCAGCCCCAGAGGTTGCTATTTTAATCTTAACAGATTAAGATTAGCTCGTTCCTTTTTCAAAAATTTCCTTTCCTAGTGACAGCAAGGCAAACAACCCAAATCTTGAAGCATAAATTAACTTTTCTTCATCTCTGATGAATGGAAAAGAAAACAAAACATTTTTAACATTGATTTTTCAACTTTGATTCCCAACGAGTATGGAAATCACTGGAGAATGTATGAAAACAACCATGGGGTCCAAATGATGCACTGCTTGTCTCTTGTTGTTTTGTTATATTTTTGTTCTGGTACTAAGGCTTGAACTCAGGGTCTGGGCACTATCTGTTAGCTTTCTGTTTAAGGCTGATACCCTAACACTTGAGCCACAGCTCCAATCCCAGGATTTTGGTGGCTAATTAGAGGTAAGAATCTCATGTACTTTCCTTCTTTGGGCTGGCTTTGAACCAGGATCCTCAAATGTCAGCCTCCTGATTAGCTGGGATTACACACGTGAGTCACTGGTGCCCTGAAAGGTTTTTGGGTTTTTTTTAATCTGAGACAAAACTTTAAAAATAGTTATGAGAGACACACATTTTTATTATTCCTGTGATTGAGTAGATGCTGAGCGAAATATGGGCCAGTCAAAGGCACAGAGTCACCAATAGGAAAGAAAATTTAATTTCAATTTGCTGATGATTTAGACACAGCAAGGAATTGGCGTTTGGGGTGTGATTGATATATTTTTAAGAACCATGAGGATGGAAGGGTTCATGTCAACTCTGTTGGCAGAGTTTCAGGTTGGAGAAAGAGACCAGTCAAATGTATTGGATTAAAGATTAACTTGAGGTCATTTAGGACATCTATTCTCTTATATTCCTGCATTGGCCATGTCTTTCCATGAACTATCTGCCTATAAAACATTACTAAGGATTGTATTTACAATATTGTTTCTCTTATACATTCTCACGGTAATGTTGTCTTTCTGTGTCTATACAGCATTTCCCTGATCTGGAATCATAACACCAGTGACAGAACTTCGTTAACACGTAGGCCTTTGTGTTGCTTGGTTTTTTTTTTATCATATTATCTCCATGTGACATTGTTTAGCATTGACTCATGTCATTGTTTTTCCATATAATTTTTAATTATTTTCACCCAGATCCCTTAAATGTTTTGACAAGCTAAGTTGCTCTGATTCATTTGCAGCAACCTTAGCTCTGAGAAAGAATGCCTTCTATGAAAAGACAAGTGAATAGTTCAAGAAAAATATTGCAGGAAAAAAAAAACCCACATCAGAAAAGAATGACTAATGCTCTTGCCTTTGTGTTTCCTCTGTTGTTAATTCCTGTTGATTTTCTCCAAAGAAGTATAGATTTTGGCATCTAATTTTGCTGTTCACGACAAAAACAGAAAGATAGAGAAGAGCAACAGAGAAAGAGATGAGGAGAGACAGAGAAACAGAGAGACAGAGACAGAGGGACCGGCAGTTGAGTTTTATCAATTACTAGGTTCTATCTGATTTAGGAAGAGATCCATTTATGAGAAAACTTCCTGTGACGAAACACAAGTTTGCCTTGTACATTAAGATCCTATAAATGTAAGAGTTCAGGACTAGGAATGACTATTTTAATAAACTGCATGGCTGCTTGTGAGTGGTCCTTTTCCACGGTCAGTAAAATCAAAAGTACTCCACTTCTGCTAGCATGTTTTCCTAAAATGAAACATAGCCTGAAGCAAAGCGATCAGCTGCAACAGAATAAAAACATGTCATTTATGCCCTCAGAAAGCACCCCCCCCGAAGCATTTATTCATCATCGAGTAGGGTTTTATAAGGGAGGCTTTATTGCTAAGCAAGAAGATAGTACTATTTCAATGGTGATTTTCTTTAAGATGATGTGAATTCTTAGATCAATTATTACGTACATCTCCTTTCTTAAGATTTCTTTCCTTCCTAACCAAACATAGACAAAATAAACATATTTTTTATCATTGCAAATAATGACAAACTAGGTAGGTAAATGAAAATGGTTATACAATCTAAAAAATTCTTCCCTTGATTTTTCCTGTACAAAAAGAACCTCTGGGAGAAAGAAGAGCAAATTACTTTGAGTGGGAAATTGAAGTCTGCAAAAAAAGAGAACCAAACAAACAATGGCATTATATAAAACACATACTTGGCCAAGCCAAGGATTAGATGGGCTTTCACATTCAAAATTACCTAATTACCAATCACACGAGTGCCGTCGTAATATTCAGTGTATATCCTTGGAACATTGAAGCATTGCACAAGATTGGGAGAGATGGAGGAGAATGATGAATAACATTCATATACTCACAAACTAACCTGTTGAATTGTAATCCCTTTGACAACCACTTAAAGATTATAAACAATTCAAAAATCAATCAATCAATCAGTATACTGTTTTTATATAGCAAAACAAATCATGTGGAGAGCAATGATCCGATAATCATTATTCAGCTCTTAATTGAGGGTGAGGCAAGTTTGAACTTATGCTGCTGGGGAATATTATTTAATTTTTTCTATTTGAATATAAGAAAACTAAAAGAATTCATAGAATGATTTGGTTAATAACCATATCCTCTCTCTCTTTCTCTCTCTCTCATTATATAGCTGAAAACAATGTGGATATGAAATATTAAAAGTAGAATGTGTTCTTATCCTAGTCAGAGAGAGAGTCATGTGATAGATTTCAATGAAGATTGGTTTTCATGTTTTACTCAGCTAAAAGGTATGCTTTTTCAGTAATTATATGTGTGTGTGTATATATATATATGCATATATATATAGACACACATGTACACACACATATATATGATCACTACCTGGTAGCTCATGCCTGTTAATCTCGGCTACACAGGAGGCTGACATCTGAGGAACATGGTTTGAAGCCTGCCTGGGTAGGTTAGTCTGTGGGACACTTACCTCCAATTAACCGCAAAAAGCCAGAAGTAGAGCTGTGGCTCAAGTGGTAGAGTGCCACCCTTGAGCATAAAATGCTCAGGGGACAGCACCCAGGCCATAACTTCAAGCCCCCAAACTGGCTCATACACACCACATACATGAAAAAAAACCAAAACAGGTTTTCTGGACTTAGTCACACCCCAGCAATACGGTAGTTTTTCTTCCTTTTGGAAACTGTGTGGTTACTGAAAGCCAGGTAGATTTTTTTCTTCTTACTTGAGAGACTTCCTATGACATCGCATCTTGGCTGTTTTTCCTTCTTTATCAGATCTCTCACCTGGTTGAAATGTCCCTGGATAGCCTTCGTTGTGTCTCCTTGGGAGGCCAGATGGGAAAGACCCCAGCTACAAAATCCAATAAGTCTAGCAAAGGCTGGAAAGCATTAATACTCTTTTCAATCAAAACCCTTTAGAATGGCAGCCCTGCAGACCTGCATTTGTGGTCCTAAGTAAGCTAGAGATGAGTCTTGGTAAGGCTACAAAAGAAATTTTGACTTTTAAGTAACCAGAAAGACACCGAATGAATAAACAGAAGCAATAAGAGTTTTAAAGAGACATTGATTTTTGAAGACAAGGAAAACAGGTCATCAGTGGCTCACGTCTATAATTCTAGCTATTCAGCAGGTTGAGATCTGAGGATCACTGTTGAAGCTAGACCAAGCAGGAAAGTTCTGTGAGCCTCTTCTCTCCAATTAACTACTAAAAGCCAGAAGTAGCAATGTGGCTCAAGTGGTAGATCACTACCCTTGAGCACAAAAGCTCAGGGACAGTGTCCAGGCCTCAAGTTCAAGCTCCAGTGCTGGAACAGCAACAGTTAGCACTAGGACATAGCACAAGAAAATGTCACTAGTCACATGGTTTAGTAGTAGATGGGTTTTCGTAATTAATTGATTAATTAATGCTTTTAGAACTCTAAATGTGTATCTTCAAAAGCAGCTGGCCATTATTTCAAAATGTTTTTTCTGTGATCTAAAGTCTGTGAGTGACATAAACATGTCACTTAGAGTATATTTCCTGTCATTTGAGCAAACAGACCTTTAAAACATTTCATTCTCTATTTAAAAGCCATTAAAAACCCATTATTCACAAAGCACAAGGTATAATCTTCCAGTTAGATTTACTAAAGTTCATTCTCTTGCAAACACACAATCCTTTCCCCTGCTTAGTAGAAGACAAACTTATTAATGCATAGATTTCACATCTGGTCAATTCATGTCACTCTATTCTAATCCTTACAATCATTAGCATAGGAAAACATAGATATAGGCATTATTATTTTGAGGTTGAGTAGGATTTTTCCCACCCTTAGTAGCCTTCACCTCCATGTGATAATGGCTTTGTTAAATGAAAGAAATGTCTTACTTGTAGGGGGTGGTAAAATTTCAAAAGAAAAACACTTAACATGGAGATATTAAATTCATCCTTTGATAGAGTTTCTTTTTTTTTTTCCTATAGCAAGAATGAGAGGGAGACTATAGGAGCCTCTTCAATAAGATTTCCAATGGTTGTGTTTTGTCTGTATTGAGCTAATTATCTGGCTATAAGCCAAAAAGCCCCTTTTACCTTCTAGGACGTGGAGTCTAATGTTAGAAAATATCTAATTTTTAATGCTAAGAAGTGGCATGCATTATTACTCCTAGGTGGTAGAAAGCAAGGGACACGAGGTCAGTACTAGTTTTCTAGGAAGTGTTCTTCAGCGCTTTCCTATGACAGCAGGGATGGTGAACAAAGCAAAACCCCCAGCTACCATTTCCTTACCTTTCTTAAGAAGAAAAAATAATAAAGGAAAGAAAGGAAGAAAAAAAAGATTTAACATACCTGCTCAGCAGGAAACTCAACTTTACTGTTTCAGTACCGCATAATTTGGGTATTCACTAGAAATCTATCAGATCCAAGCATTTCAAAAATAAAATAGGAACAGCTTTTGATGCAATCTGTGTTTACTAATAGGAGCTAATAAAAATCTCATAATATTATTTTGTATTCCACTAATGGGGATTGCATTATAGGATATTAGTTAAATCACCCATTATTTCCATATTTGAGTTGTTATTCATAGCCAATGCAGGCATAACGCAGTAGGAGAGATAAAGTGGAGGAAAACAGGGAGCCGAAGAAAGATGATATATTTAAAGTAGGCTGATATTTAGGAAGGGGAAAAGAAAAAAAGAATATCGCCAGCAGAAGAGAAGGCCTGTGAGGAGGAAAACGAGAGCTTCTTGTTTGAATAGAATTGGTCAAAGGTGGCTCCAGGTAGCACAAGGTAATAGTAGCTTGGTTGCTGAAAGTCTGACCTTTCTCAAGCTTCTTTCTCCTACCTTGCCTGTATCTTATATATAAACATGTCTACTTAGAGAGAAAGATGATGCCATCTTTATCCAAGAGAACACAAACCAGGGCACACTAAAGCCAGTAGCACATTCATGTTCACTGCAGCATTGTTTACCTTAGCCAAGATATGGTTTCAACCCAGATGCCTTTTGGTGGATGAATGGATCCAGAAAATGTGGTATAAATGCACAATGGAATTCTATGCTTCCATCATTCATAAGAAAATGGAAAGACTTGGAAGTGAAATAAGCCAGACCCAGAGAAACACAGGTTGTGTGCTTTTCGTCATTTGTGTAACTAGAATGTGCATGTAAATCTGCAAGTAAGCACACTGGATGGTAAAAGACAAAAATATATACTGGGGCATAATAAATTATACAAGACTCTAGACACTCGCAGAGTGAGGCCAAGAGAGGATATTCTTAGGAGAGGATCACAAAGGCTCAATAGCTATGTGGATCTGATCATATAAAATATTTTTCAAAATGAACTCCAGGAAATCGAAACAAAAAGGGTTTTATTTCTTTGTTGTGGTTTTTGTTTCCTTTTCTCTTTGTCTTGGGTGTTGGTTTCTCTGTCTTTGGGAGGATGGGGGCACAGAAATGGGGGTACAGAGGGTGAACAAAGGCAGCCGTGGTCCTCACTGGACACGATGTGGAAATTGAACTCCACAACTTGTGGGTGGGGATGGGAGGGGAAAACTGGGAGAGAGCGAGGGAACGGGGGACACGGTCCAAAAAGAAAGGTGTTCATGACCTGACTTATGGAACTGTCACCCCTCAGTATATCACCTTTCACATAACAATAAAAAAATAACAATTAAAAAGATGATGCCACTGAAAATATATTGCTGAGCTTTTAAAAGAAAGTCACCAGCCCACCGGGGCTCAAATGGAGAAAGAAATGGCCATAAATCTGGGAAGCAGAAATGGAGATGTTTACACATAACAGAAAGCCAAGTCGCAGAGGTCTTGGCTTATAACCAGCAAAAGAAGGTGACTTTGATTTCCAATAAACTGCCTCCCTCTTTCTATATGCCTTCAATAAAAAGGCAGACTATTTGAAAATCTTTGTGTAAAATTATATTCAAGTAGTTGTCCAAAAGAGCTGCCATTGAATCAAACAGTTTATAAATAAAGTATCTTGATGCATGTCCCCTCTTTCCACATTCTCATTCATCCCTCTCCTTCCCACCCCTGCCCTCCTTCTTCATCATTTTGTGGGGTCTACCTTGGATTCCTGACTGCGTTCTCCCCCTCTTTGCCTCTTTGTTTGGAAATGTTTATTGTGGCAAAATGAACCCACAGAATCTATCTAACTCTCTTGGGCAAGCCCCTTTTCCAGCCCTCATTTGAGAGAAATGCTTGAAATGGAGTATATATATTAGAACACACAGGCGCTGGAAAATCCCCTAAATGTCTAAGATGAAAATAATTTGAACTTTGTTCCATAGAAAGCTTCAGCACTCAGTAATGAATTTACTCAAGCACAAAAGTCAGTGTTGACAGACCTCTCGAAGATAATGTTGCATAAGAGGACAAACACAGACACATATTTTCCATTTAACTTGCACACAAACCTAAAGACTATAGAAGCAGTGAGCTTAATTTTAGTAAGATTTCATTTATTGTGATGTTGTTTATCAGCCTAATCTTCATCTATCTTCTATCTATAATCTATCTGGTTCTTATCTATATCTATCCTCTAGCGTGTTATAATCTATTATCTATCTATCTGTATGTTACCTATCTACAGATCATCTATTTCTCTATCTATCTAATCTCTCCATCCATCCATCCATCCATCCATGTATCTTTTTTTTTTTTTTTTTTTTGGCCAGTCCTGGGGCTTGTACTCAGGGCCTGAGCACTGTCCCTGGCTTCTTTTTGCTCAAGGCTAGCACTCGGCCACTTGAGCCACAGCGCCACTTCTGGCCATTTTCTGTATATGTGGTGCTGAGGAATTGAACCCAGGGCCTCATGTATACGAGGCAAGTGCTCTTGCCACTAGGCCATATCCCCAGCCCCCATCCATGTATCTTGAACATATACCTATGTATAGTCTATCTATCCATCTATCAACTGTTATAAATCAAGGCTGGCCTTCTGCCCCTTAAACCATACCTGTAGTCTAGCTTTTTTTGACACTAAGTTGAAGACCGAATCTTAAGGCTATTCCTTTCTACACTGACTTTGAACCCAGATCCTCTGCTCTCAGTCTTCTGAGTAGTTAAGATGATAGGCATGAGTCACAATTCTTGCTTTAATTCATTTCCTTTCTCTAGAAAGATATGCTGGCGGGGCTGGGGATATGGCCTAGTGGCAAGAGAGCTTGCCTCGTATACATGAGGCCCTGGGTTCAATTCCCCAGCACCACATATACAGAAAACGGCCAGAAGTGGCGCTGTGGCTCAAATGGCAGAGTGCTAGCCTTGAGCAAAAAGGAAGCCAGGGACAGTGCTCAGGCCCTGAGTCCAAGGCCCAGGACTGGCCAAAAAAAAACCCAAAAAACAAGATATGCTGGCCATCTTCTATCCAGAGTGGACGCCTTTCAAAGAAATTGCTACCCCAGTGAAGGAAATAGATGACCAACCAATGTTTCATGATGGAACTTTCTAGAGAAAAGATCCCAGAGATAAAATCAATGGTGCACTCAATAGGAATGTGTGTAGATCAGTGTATCCAAGTGACTGTGCGTGTGTGTGTGATCCAGTACAGGTACTTTTAGATAGAAAGTATCTCTGAGTGTGTGTGCATGTGTGTGTGTGTGTATGCACGCACATGCCAGTTCTAGGGCTTGAACTCGAAGTCTGGATGCTGTCTCTGAGCATTTTTGCTCAAGGTTAGCATGGAAAGAGTCCACTTCTATGGGCTACAAATCCACTTCAGGCTTTTTTTTTTCTTTTTGGTGCTTAACTGGAGATAAAGTGTCTAAAAGACTTTCCTTCCCAGGCTCACTTTGAACTGCAACCCTCAGATCTCAGCGTCCTGAGAAGCTAGGCTGACAAGCGTGAGCCACTGGTGCATGATAGAAAATGCATCTTTAGATAGAAAGTATTGTACACATGTATTTTCATTTACATTCTTTCATTTCACATGCTTCTGTATTCAATCCTTTAGTCTTAAGTCTGGATAAAACAGGGTCTTTCCTGCCCCAGCTGGCTTCAAACTGCGATCCTCACTCAGATCTCAGCCTCCTGAGTAGCTAGAATTAGAGGTGTGAGCCACCGGCACCTGGATCAAGTAATTCTTTTTTTGTTTTTTGTTTTCAAATTTTTATTATCCAATTTATGTACAGAGAGGTTACAGTTTCATACGTTAGGCATTGGATACATTTCTTGTACTGGTTGTTACCTTGTCCCTCATACCCCCCTCCCTCCTCCCCCTTTCCCTTTCCCCCCATGAGGTGTTCAGTTCACTTACACCAAACCGTTTTGCAAGTATTGCTTTTGTAGTTGTTTGTCTTTTTTTTTTTATCCTGTGTCTCTCGATTTTGGTATTCCTTTTCAATTTCCTAGTTCTAATACCAGTATACACGGTTTCCAATATACTCAGATAAGATTACAGAGATAGTGTAGATACAGCCACAGGAAGGTGATATAAAAACATCATCAATAATAGAAGCTACAGATACACATGGGACGTTGAAAGTAGTTACAACTGTGATATAACAATTGTTTCCATAACATGGAGTTCATTTCACTTAGCATCATCTTATGTGTTCATAAGGGTATAGCTATTGGGCTCTTGTGATCCTCTGCTATGACTTGCCTAAACCTGTACTAATTATTCCCAGTAAGGGAGACCATAGAGTCCATGTTTCTTTGGGTCTGGCTCACTTCACTTAGCAGAATTTTTTCCAAGTCCTTCCATTTCCTTACAAATGGGACAATGTCATTCTTTCTGATAGAGGCATAAAATTCCATTGTGTATATGTACCACATTTTCCTGATCCATTCGTCTACTGAGGGGCATCTGGGTTGGTTCCAGATTCTAGCTATGACAAATTACGCTGGGATGAACATTATTCTGCTGGTGGCTTTACTGTGATTTTGTTTGTGGTCTGTTGGATAGATACCCAAAAGTGGGGCTGCTGGGTCATAGGGGAGTTCTATGTTTAGCCTTCTGAGGAATCTCCATACTGCTTGCCAGAGTGGCTGAACCAGATTACATTCCCACCAAGAATGAAGTAGGGTTCCCTTTTGGCCACATCCCCTCCAACAATTCTTATTGTTAGTTTTCTTGATATATGACATTCTTACTGGGGTAAGATGGAATCTCAATGTTGTTTTGATTTGCATTTCTTTTATGGCCAGTGATGTAGAGCACTTTTTTATATGTCTCTTGGCCATTCTCATTTCCTCATCAGAGAAGTCTCTCTGTAAGTCTTTAGCCCACTTGTTAGGGGGCTATTGGTTCTTTTGTGGTTTTGTTTTGGAGGAAGGTAATTTTTTTAGTTTATTTTTTTAGTTTATTTTAGATATGAGGCCTTTGTCCGTTGAATGGCCGGTAAAGATCTTCTCCCAGTCTGTAGGCTTTCTGTTTATCTTGTGAGCTATATCCTTTGCCGTGCAGAAGCTCTGCAGTTTGATGCAGTCCCATTTGTCCAGCCTTTCTTTGATTTGTAGCCTTTCTGGGTCTTTGTTCAGGAAGTTCCGTCCTGTGCCAAGGAGCCCAAGTGTTTCTCCTACTCCTTCCTTTAGTGTTTTCAGGGTGTCTGTTTTGATTTCGAGGTCTTTAATCATTTGGAATTGATTTTGGTGCAGGGTGATATATAAGGATCTAGTTTTGGTTTGTTGCATGTATTGAGCCAGTTTTGCCAGCACCATTTGTTAAAGAGGCTATCTTTCTTCCAAACTATTGTTTTAGCTCCTTTATCAAAGATTAAGTAGGCGTAGTTCTGTGGGTTCATTTCTGGGTCTTCAATTCTGTTCCATTGGTCTTCAGGCCTGTTCCGGTGCCAATACCAAGCTGTTTTTATTACTATAGCTTTATAATACATCTTGAAGTTGGGTATTGTAATTCCTCCAGCACTGTTCTTTCTGCTTAGGATTGTTTTTGCTATTCCTAGGTCTTTTATTGTTCCATATGGATTTCTGGATTGCTTCCTCTATTTCATTAAAAAATGGTGTTGGGATATTAATGGGTATTGCATTGAATTTGTAGATAGCCTTTGGCAATATTGCCATTTTGATTATATTAATCCTCCCAATCCAAGAGCATGGGAGGTTTTTCCATTTCCTTAGTTCTGACTTAATTTCGTTTTGCAAGCTTTTAAAGTTCTCATCAAAGAGGTCTTTCACTTCTTTGGTTAAGGTTATTCCTAGGTATTTTATGTTTTGGGGGGCTATTGCAAAAGGAGTTGCTTTCCTGATTTCAGCCTCGGTCTTTGGGTCGTTAGCATAGAGAAAGGCCATTGATTTTTGAGGGTTTATTTTATATCCTGCAACTTTGCCAAAGTTTTGGATCAGCTCTAGTAGCTTGGGGGTAGAATCTATGGGGTTCTTTAGGTATAGGATCATGTCATCTGTGAAGAGAGAAAGTTTAACTTCATCTTTTCCTATTTGGATCCCCTTTATATTTTCTTATTGCCTAATTTCTCTGGCTAGGAATTCTAGTACTATGTTGAAGAACAGGGGAGAGAGTGGACATCCCTGCATTTTTCCTGATTTTAAAGGGAATGGCTTTAGTTTTTCACCATTTAGAGTTATGCTTGGTGTTGGTTTGTCATAAACTGCCTTGATTATATTCAGGAATGTTCCCTGAAATCCCAGTTTTTCCAGGGCTTTTAGCATAAATGGGTGCTGGATTTTATCGAAAGCTTTTTCTGCATCCAGAGATAAAACCATGTGGTTCTTTACCTTGCTCCGGTTGATGTGGTGGATTATATTAATTGACTTGCATATATTAAACCAACTTTGCATCCCTGGAATGAATCCAGTTTGATCATGGTGTATGATTTTTTTGGTGACCTGTTGAAGTCGATTGGCCAGAATTTTGTTGAGAATTTTTGCATCTATGTTCATCAGGGAAATCGGTCTATAGTCCTCTTTCCATGATGAGTCCCTGCCTGGTTTTGGGATGAGGGTTATACTGGCTTCATAGAATGTGTCTGGTAGTGAACGTTCTCTTTCAATTTCATTGAAGATTTTGAGAAATATTGGTGTGAGTTCTGTTTTGAAGGCCTTGTAGAATTCTGCAGTGAATCCGTCTGGACCTGGGCTTTTCTTGGATGGGAGATCATTTATTGCCATTTCTATTTCTATACTAGATATAGGTCTGTTTAGAAGGTTTAAATCTTCATGGTTAAGTTTGGGGATATGAATTATTTCTAGGAAATCATCCATTTCTTCCAAGTTCTCGAATTTGTTGGCATAAAGGTTTGCAAAATAGTACCTTATTATTTTCTGAATTTCGTTTATTTCTGTGGTGATGTTACCTATTTCATCTCTTATCTTGTTTATTTGAGTGTGCTGCCTTCTTTTTTTGGTCAGGTTTGCCAGGGGTCTGTCTATCTTGTTGACTTTGTCAAGAACCAACTCTGTTTTGTTGATTCTTTCGATGGTTTTTTTTCACCTCTAATTGATTTAATTCTGATTTGATTTTAATTATTTGCTTCTGTCTATTGACTTGGGGTTTGGCTTGTTGTTCTCTTTCAAGGAAATTAAGGTGCTTCCTTAAATTATTGAGTTGCTTTTTCTCCAGTTTGTTGGTGTATGCACTCAGAGATATTAATTTTCCTCTGACTACTGCCTTTGCTGTGTCCCAAAGCTGGTACTTTGTATCCTCATCTTGGTTGAATTCCATAAACATTTGAATATCCATTTTAATTTCTTCAATGACCCACTGATGGTTCAGCAGTGTGTTGTTTAGTCTCTATGAATTGTAGGATTTTCTGTGGTGGCTGTTTGAGTTGAGCTCTAATTTTATTCCATTGTGGTCTGAGAGAATGCAGGGAATGGTTTTGATACATCTGAACTTGTACAGATTTTCTTTGTGCCCTAAGATGTGATCCATTTTGGAGAATGTTCCATGTGCTGCAGAGAAGAATGTGTATTCCGTTGTTGCTGGGTGGAATATTCTGTAGATGTCGGTTAAGTCTAGTTGGTCTATGCAGTTATTTAGTTCTGTGGTTTCTTTGTTCAGTTTTTGCCATGTTGATCTGTCCAGAGGTGATAGTGGAGTGTTGAAGTCCCCAACTATCAATGTGTTTGGGTCTATGAGTGTTTTTAGAGCCAGTAGTGTTTGTTTGATGAAGTTGGGTGCTCCTGCATTTGGTGTGTAGATATTTAGAATGGTTATTTCTTCCTGTAGGAGAGATCCTTTTACTAGTATGTAGTAACCTTCTTTGTCTCTTCTTACCTTTTTTAATTTGAAGTCAATTTTGTCTGATACTAGGATTGCAACTCCAGCCTGCTTATGGGGGCCATTTGCTTGATAGATTTGTTTCCAGCCTTTCACTTTTAGAAGATGTTTACTTTTGCTGGATAGATGTGTCTCTTGGAGGCAGCAGAAAGATGGATCTTGATTTTTGATCCAACTTATGAGCCTATGTCGTTTGATTGGAGAATTAAGTCCATTAATGTTGTTAAAAGCTGTGTCTTCCCATTTCTTGATCTGATGTTAACTATTTAGGGTTCATTTCTCTGTCTGTATTGGGATCTTGATTATTTTCCCTGTATAATACATCTTTGAGGATTTTCTGCAAAGCTGGTTTGGTGGAGATATATTGTTTCAGTTTTTCCTTACTGTGGAAGACTTTTATTTGACCTTCGGCTATAAATCAGAGTTTGGCTGGGTACAGAATTCTTGGTTGGTAGTTATTTTTATTTAGTGTTTGGTATACTTCATTCCAGGCTCTGCTTGCTTTCATGGTCTCTGCTGAGAAGTCTGGGGGTAATTCTGATTGCTTTTCCTTTATATGTGATTGTTTTCTTCTCCCTAACAGCTTTAAGGATTCTTTCCTTGTACTCTACTGATCCTGTTTTGATCACAATGTGTTGGTGGGAGTCTTATTCTGGTCTGGTCGATTTGGGGTTCTAAATGCTTCTTGTATCTGTATAGGCCTTTCCTTCTGGATATTTGGGAAGTTCTCAGCTAATATTCTGTTAAATAGGTGGCCTATCCCATTAACTTCTTTCTCCAAGTTTTCCTCAATACCTATTATCCTTAAATTGGGCTTCCTAATCGTGTCTTGAATCTCCTGTAGTGACCTGTTTTGTTGATTAGACTGGATTTGTATTGATTTTTTATCTTTCTCCATAGAATCTAGGGAATCTTCAGCTCCTGAGATTCGATCCTCTGCTTCAGTTAGTCGGGACTGTAGGCTAGCTACTTAATTTCGAATCTCTTTTCCTTCTGACTGTTCTTTCCTGATGATTTCCATGTCATCTCTTAGGTCTTGCATGGACTTCTTTACTTCATTAATTTGGCTTTGAGTGCTGTCTCTCAAATCTTTTACCTGGGTAGCTATCTTTTCATTTGACTCTTGAAGTTCATTTATCTTTCTATTTGTTGAGGCCATGAAATTCTCCATTAATTTTTGCTCTGCCTCCTCATGCTCTAGAATAATTGACTGAAGAGATTCAAACTTTTCATTTATCATGTTTATCAGTAGAGCATTTTGGGGGTTCTCTTCTATATCTTTGATTGACTGCTCTGTTTCCTACTTGTTTTGAGTGGGAGAAAAGACTCCATTGTTTGCCATCTTTCTTGTGTTTCTTCTGCCCATTTGGATTGGGAATGCCAATCTACAAGCACCTGTGAGCACCATTTAAGACCCAAAGCAGCCCTTACCAAGCACTGTTGTGTAAATCTTACAAGTTCACAATTATATACAGATACCTTGTATACCTGTCTATAAAATTAGATTTGGTGTTCCTAAAGAACAAAATTTCAATATAACAACTGATCCTGGGCTCTGTATTCAGTAGTTACTTATTAACTGTTACAACCCTATAAGCAATTCTTGTTCTTATATTAAGTTCTTTTAGGACTGGCTTTCTCTATGAACCCCTTTGATTCACTCGGATTAAGCAGGAATATTCTCTATCCAATAACCAGGAGTCAATGGAACCTGGAGGTCCAGGCAATAAATCAGGAGGGTAAGTTAGAGGTTGTAAAGAGAATAGAGTAAAATGTATTGAGGGTGGTGGTGGTGATTTTGGTTTAGTTTCAGTGATGTGGAAATGTGGAGAAGAGTAGAATCAGTAGAGAGAACAAGGTTAAAATGATAGACAATGGAGGGTTGCAGAAAAGAGTGGAGGTGTTATTCATAGGAAAGTAATTTTTAAAGAAAGAGAATGCAAAGAGAGAAATAAAGTAAAAATACTGGAAGACAGATGCACAAAACAGAAAAATTATTTTAAAAAGAAAAAAATATGAAGAAAAAACCAGAAAAACAAACAAACAAAACAAACAAACAAACAAAAAGACTTGATAAAACAAACAGGTAAAAATCTAAAACAAAAAAAACCAATGACATTTCAGAAGTGAAAAAATTAAAAAAAATATTTTTTAAGTTTAAAAAATGTTTTGGGGCTGGGGATATGGCCTAGTGGCAAGAGAGCTTGCCTCGTCTGCATGAGGCCCTGGGTTCGATTCCCCAGCACCACATATACAGAAAACGGCCAGAAGTGGTGCTGTGGCTCAAGTGGCAGAGTGCTAGCCTTGAGCAAAAGGAAGCCAGGGACAGTGCTCAGGCCCTGAGTCCAAGGCCCAGGACTGGCCAAAAAAAAAAAAATGTTTGAAAAGAAAAAAAAAAGTGGAGTCCTTCTTGTTTGGGTGGTCTTTCCCCAGTCTCTGGTTTCCTTGCGATGGTCTGTGTTGGGGATTATTAGGGCCTGGGAAAGACTGCCCTTCCACCAGCCTTGGGACAATAGAAGCCCCTCCCACCTTTTGACCTCCACCCCTTGGGAGGTGAACACGTGCGTGCCACCATGATGGGGTTGTCCCGCCCACAAAGGGAAGTTTCGTGATGTCACTTGATGAACGTGACCCCTAGCCTATGACTGACCCTTTGGCCAGCCCCCTTTCTTTCCCGCCATTACTTCTATATAAGTGCCCTTCCATATTAAAGTCTTTGAGACGCATTCCACCACCGCAGCGTGTCCCTGATGCCTTCCTTTTCGCCTCCGCCCTCGGTAACATGTGGGGGGGACTGGGGGGAGGGGAAGCTTCAGCAACCCGTCCTCAACTTAGCGTTTGCCCATGTGAGCACGCCTTTGGCCTTCTGCTGGCGGAGGGCCAGGCTGGGTGCTCTTTCATAGAGTTTGTGGTTACCATTCTCCCCGTGGGGGGAGAAAGGGGGTGTCCAGAACCCCAACATAAATGGCGCCCGAACGGGGACCGAATTGTACGGCCGAGAAGTTCGGGGTACAGTATCCCCACAGATTGCTAAGTAGGGTTTTAGAGGAGGGTCCTGCCCATCCAGATGGGGCAGAAGCATGGAGACATGGGCTCGCGGGACGCGGCCAGAGAGTTGCCCCGCCGTGGCGATTTGGCGCCAGGCTGGGGAGGGAGCGGGGCGCGCTTCCCGCGGAAACATGTCAGTGGAGCAGTGGGGCCGGAGCAAGAGGAATGCGACCCCGGGCTGGGGTCGGTTAGTTCTGCTCTGTGCGCCCCGGGCCAGACGGCAGGCACCCGCAGTGGCGCTTGAGAAGCAGTGGGTGGCCGAGCGCCGGAGCGGTTTGGCTTGCGCGGGCTGAGCTGAGTACACTGGGCTCTGCGCGGCCCGGGTTCGCGAGCTGCGTGTGCTGGGGCCCGCGTGGCACCAGGCGTCTTTTGCGGTAACATTTCGGCGGCCGAGCACGGCGTGGCGGAAGCGCGGTTCCGCCATGTGGGAAGCTGTGGCATGGCGGCGGCAGAGCGTTGGGGATGGCTGCTGCTTTGGCCAGACTTGTATTTACAATGGCTGGGCTGGAGCCAGTGCGGCCCCAGCCCGCGGATGGATTAAAAAAAAAAAAAAAAAAAAAAAAAGCGTGGCGTGCAGTTTAGACCATGGGATGGTGTCCCAGTTGGGGTGCGTGGGCTGCTGCAGCCCGGCAAACTGCTTTATGCCCGCCGATGGTCGTTAAGCTCAGAAATTCGGGTGAGTTGGTTGAATCCTGATTTCTCTGACTTAACACACACGTGGAGCACAATGGGGCGCGCCATATTGGAGGCGGGGCCCCACCCATTCCCCCCAGGTGAGGGGCGTGCCCAGGCTCGCCTGGGCTGGCCGATTGCGCTGCAGCTGAGAGAGGCAAGCACCCCGCTGTGCTTGCCTGCACTTTTCTCTCTGTGTCAGCTGCAGACGGGGTTGGAGACAGGAAAGCCTCAAATTATAAACTAAAATGGAATATTGAAAGGAAAACAAAGAGTTTTGATACAGCAATAGGTAATTTGATTGAACTTCCATGTTTACCAGTTCAAAGAGATAAAATCAACTGGAGTTTTCTAGATGGATAAAAGGGTTTGCTTGTCTACTGTGATTTAAAAATTGTCATGTTGGGAGTGTGTAATTAACAGGTTTCCCTTTTGTTTTTTATTCAACCACGTGGTTCTATTATGGACAAATTAATATCATTTGCCGCTGGAATTCCAGAAAATTTAAATGGCCAATCAAAGCAATTTTAAAGAGCGCTCAGGTATTTTTGTGTGTGTGTGTGTGTGTGTGCGCGCGCGCACGCGTGTGGTTGTTGGTAAGATTTAAAAGCATAACAATAGGTTTCCATCCCGGTGTTCGATGGAGATAAAGGTGCCTATAAAAATTTCCATAAGGTTCAAATATGCAACATGTGGTAAAAGCTCACCAGTATGTTATTTTATATTCAGTGTGTTTCCATAAGGTTCAAATATGCAACATGTAGTAAAAGCACAATGGTATAAAATCAGCATGTTATTTTATACTCAGTGTGTTAAAAGTTAAGTGTGCATGTAGCCTTAACAACTCTTTGGCATAAATTAAGATTTTACCTTCCCATTTTCTCTCCTGTGTTCTCATAAACTCTCAAGATCAAGAAATTGAGATTGCTTCATACAAATGTGACTATTAACCTCAGCTTTCCTGACCCAGGATTAATATACTGCTTTATAGGATACAGGTGGACAGATGCTAGCCGCATGGACGGTGGCAGCTCCTGGATATAGGAAGATGCCACCACAGTCTGTTCCCGAACTGCCTTGTTTCACTACTAATGATTCTTTGCTCTCTCTCCCATTGGAAGCTGCTCGAATGATTTATGAGCCTTGAGTAGGATGTGAATAGTTCCATCTTAACAGTTACTCCAGGTTAAATCACCATAGTTATGTTAGTGGTCACAGCTAGCCAGGTAAAATTTTGGGATTAAGAAAGTCTTTGAATTTTGTGATTAAGAAAGTCTTTTCACCCTGCTTAAACCAGAAGGGCATCGATATACCAGAGCCAGAAGTGCTGAAAAAATTTTGAACACCCTAACCAATCTATATAGAAATTTTACAGGCAACCCAGAGCAAGATGTGAGCAAGAGATACCACTACAGCTTTGCCTCGAGTTCCCCATCGCATGGCATGGAACTTGCCAAATGGGGATGAGGGACGCAGCCACTTCCGAGACTGAGGATTCCACAATGCTTTAACCCTTTGCCCTTGGTTGTCATTTATCTGTGTTCTCTTTCACTTGCCAGTGGGATTCAATGGCGTGATTCAAGTTGATGGCATGTAAATCTCATGTTTTCTAAGTGTTATAGCCAAACCTTCACAAGCAGTTTTTGGTCAGTTCTCAACGGGTTACAAATGGATTATCTCTGTGTTTTTTCCTTGTTGCTCAATTGGGAATAAAAAGGGCTTGTAGGACTATGACTCCCTGGATAGTTCAAAGCCAGCCCGGGCAAAAGGAAAAATTTCTCCAAAATCCCACCTCCCAGTTAAACAGCAAAGAGCCAGATTGAGAGCTCAACCACAGAGAGCGAGCAAAAGGCTGAAGCAGCACCGTGACTCAAGTGGTAGAGCACTAGCCTTGAGCGAAAGTGCTCATGGACAGTGCTCAGGCCCCGAGTTCAAACGCGGATGGGAAAATGCAATTCCAGCCACAAACGTTAAAATTCCTGGGACTTAGCCAGTCCAGGAGACGGAAAGGTGGAGTGGAGTGAGAGGAGAATGGTGCCATATTATCCTAAAGGGAGCTGCCTTGTTTCACCCTTTCAAAATGGATCAGAGCCGGGAAATCGAGAGAGATAATTCCTGTCCATTTTCTTCTTTTTTGCCAGTTGTATATAGGTGTATATATATATTTATTTATTTTGCCTCTGACTGGCTATGCCAAACCAGTTTTCTATCATTAACCACTTCTTTCAGTCGTCTCTCCTTACTCGTTCACTTTACAATTGGGTTTATGCTCCAAAAGGGAATTATTCCTGGCTTATGCCCAGGGTGTATTCTATGCCATTCATGCCAACCAGCTCTGAGAACTTGTCGATACTTTGCCTGACCTTTTCAAAAGTGTCTTTTGACAGAATAACATCTCTTGCTGAGATCACCAATGGGGAATTTGCCGTTCACAGTCGTCACCCTAACACAGGCCTGAACCCTGGAGGCACCAACCTTGGAAACTTCTGGGTATGCCCAAAGACTCAGGGGGGGCTAGAGAAAACCATAGCGCTCTCTGGCCCTAGTGACCATACTCATGGTAATGATGGGGACTTTTTGCCAGCTACACCGGACTGCCAGGCTGACCAGGGTCCCTTGATTTACGTCGCCCCCTTGACAGCAGGAAGTAGCTACAGAAGACGAGACCTCCATCCATACTCCCTGCCTGGTGGCCGCCGGTGTCATAATTTTAAAAAAACAAAAGGGGGAGGTATTCCCCAGGATTAATTAAGGATTCCCTAGGATTAATTAAGGATTAGTTATGCTTATGTTAATTATCCAGAAATTTTAAATCATCCCGAATCAGTGTGGGATGGAGTACAGTATATGTGTTTTTCCAGATTGGAAAATTAAACCCAGAGCACCCACTCTGGAGAAATGTTTTCTTGTTTTCTCCAGGAAAAGGAGGACCATGTTAGACTTCTGCTCTCCCATGAAAATATGGAAAGTAGGACTGCCTACGGTAGGAGGCAACCAAGCTTCCTTTCCTTGTCTGCTTTCTAGATTCCTTCTTGAGCATCTCATGGCTCATGGAAAGTAGGACTGCCTACGGTAGGAAGCAACCAAGCTTCCTTTCCTTGTCTGCTTTCTAGATTCCTTCTTGAGCATCTCATGGCTCATGGAAAGTAGGACTGCCTACGGTAGGAAGCAACCAAGCTTCCTTTCCTTGTTTGCTTTCTAGATTCCTTCTTGAGCATCTCATGGCTCAATGTTTTGCTGTGGCAATACTGCCTACAGCGTCACACAAAGAAACCAAAGGAATTTTGCACCGTGCTTCTTCCTTTCCTCTCCCCCTGCTGCTAGACTTGGGGAGTCCCGTTGGAAAGAAAATAGGAGCTGAGGGTATTGACACTCAACCCCAATGTTTTATGATAGAAATGTTTAAAAAGGTAAATGCAAAGGTTTAACACCTTGGCTTCAATGTTTATATAAAAGAATGTTTTACTAATCACTTATGTTTGAGTTATCAGCTACTGTGAACTGCCGGGAATGCCAGAGTTTCAGCTTCTACCTCACCAACAAAAGAGGGCGGCTGTCTGCACCTTCCTGCACTTGGCAGAAACCAGCTGAGGATTCTGACTTCTGGACATAGCCAGATGGATGGACCCTTACCTACCCCTCACCCCAGTTTTGTGGAAGGGGCCCCACAGATCTTATGTCAGCATTTGCCTTATGCCCACACATGCCATGTGTTTACAGCATCCCCTGCTTATTGAAAAAAACAAAAAGGGGGAGATGTTGGGGATTA
The DNA here is from genome assembly GCF_023159225.1 of Perognathus longimembris pacificus. Lineage (NCBI taxonomy): Eukaryota > Metazoa > Chordata > Mammalia > Rodentia > Heteromyidae > Perognathus > Perognathus longimembris. The sequence goes on from NC_063187.1 coordinate 1,553,604, forward strand.
TTAGGGCCTGGGAAAGACTGCCCTTCCACCAGCCTTGGGACAATAGAAGCCCCTCCCACCTTTTGACCTCCACCCCTTGGGAGGTGAACACGTGCGTGCCACCATGATGGGGTTGTCCCGCCCACAAAGGGAAGTTTCGTGATGTCACTTGATGAACGTGACCCCTAGCCTATGACTGACCCTTTGGCCAGCCCCCTTTCTTTCCCGCCATTACTTCTATATAAGTGCCCTTCCATATTAAAGTCTTTGAGACGCATTCCACCACCGCAGCGTGTCCCTGATGCCTTCCTTTTCGCCTCCGCCCTCGGTAACATGTGGGGGGGACTGGGGGGAGGGGAAGCTTCAGCAACCCGTCCTCAACTTAGCGTTTGCCCATGTGAGCACGCCTTTGGCCTTCCGCTGGCGGAGGGCCAGGCTGGGTGCTCTTTCATAGAGTTTGTGGTTACCATTCTCCCCGTGGGGGGAGAAAGGGGGTGTCCAGAACCCCAACATAGAGTTTGTGGTTACCATTCTCCCCGTGGGGGGAGAAAGGGGGTGTCCAGAACCCCAACAGTCTGCAGTCTATTTTCCTGATTGGCTGGTTTGACTTGATTTCAGTTTGCAGGGCGTGGATCTGTTCTGACCTTTCTCCCCTGTTGGTGCAATCCTGGGTCTCTGTGGTTCGCACAGCTTGCAGGTAGACCTTGGGCGTCCTCTGTAGATGGGGACGTGAGCAGTCTCGGGAACTGTGGCTCCTCTGTCTGCTGTGGGACCGCGGCCTTTAAAGCCTGGCTTTGAATAGGCTGTGGACTCAGCAGGGTGGGGTGCCTCTGGACTGTTTTACCCGGCTGAGATTTGCTTGCCTGGGGGAGGCTCCTCCCTCCTGGGTGGGGCGGCCTCCTTGACGGAGGTGGCTATGGAATTCAGCTCTGTTTTGGGCTGGGAATTGGGCTTCCTCTGTGACGGGATCGTTTAACTGTCTCAGGAACTGTTTGTTCCCCCTCTGGTGTTTCCGTGCCGCTGGTAGCTGCTCGCTGCTGTCCCTTTAAATTTAGAAATTCCAGCGGGCAGGGTGGCGCACCTCTGGCTAAGCCGAGGCCCAGGACGTGCTTCCCGACTGGGCAGGGGGCGTTCTCCTGGGCGGAGCTGGCTCTCACTGGTCGGGCCCTCTTGCCCTTTTCAAAGATGGCTCCTTTGTCCTCACTTTCCCCGGGCCCGCTTTAGTTCCAATCTGGTCTGACCCTATGCCAGTGGCAAAGATGGCACTTTCCTCTGGCGTTGGGGGAAGGGCTGCCTTCCAGAAGTTGCTCTGTGGGCGCGAGTGAGAATATCTTTTGTGGGGTACTCACGCTTTCTCTGCGATTTCAGGTCGTCCGTGCTCAGCCACCATCTGGAGGATTACTCCCTGGTCTACACTGTGTGCTTTAGCCGCGTGGAGTGCAGGTTGCTGTGCCGGGTGCTGTGCCGGCACCACCCGGAGCTCAAATCTGTGTTTTCAGACGAGCAAAGTTGATTTTTACTTCCTGGCCAGAATCCCTGTACTGTTAGAACTTACTCTGGCTGTCTTTCTAGGAGTAAAAGTTTCTATGGGGTGAGAAAACTGCAATGTTGGAGGGAGCTCAGCTAGGGCTCTGCTGCTCCTCCGCCATCTTCCCAGAAGTCCTGGATCAAGTAATTCTTTAAACTCTACATTCAAAGTATTTTCTGAAGCAAGCAGATCCCTTCCTACTCTTACACTATTACCTCTGCTAGTCTACTTCAAGCCACCTCAGTTCTCACTTTGTTGAATGAACATATATGGTCCTTTATTCCTAGATAGATAGATAGATATAGATAATATGCATATATATATACATGCACACTCACATGTATATGTGTATAAAATGCATATATACATATATATCCCCAGGAATATATATAAAATATGTAATATCTATTTAGATATATAGATAACATATATCATATATAAGTCACATATACATATGTACTATAAATATATATTTGTAAATGTATATATTACACATAAATATATGCGTATTTTTTATAATTACATATTATATGTATATTTACCCCATATTATATTTACATAATATTATATATATATATATATTTCCCATTCATAATTACACTATTTACTCTACTTGAAATTCTCCATCCACTGAAGTTCATGCATACCCCTCTACTATGCAAGAATTTGGGGTCCCTTTAACCTGAAGTGGTTTTACCTCCATTAAGATCTCCTTAGATCTTGCATATAAATGTTTTCACATCTCCTTGGCTCAGAATTATTGAAGGGTGTTTCTCAGATGACAGTTCTATTAAGAGTTGTTTCATTAAATATGGTTTCATTTGAGTAATTTGTTTTTCTCAATAAATGCATGCTGACGTAAATTATTACACATTTGTCTATTTTTTAATATTTAGGTGAGAATATTTGACTGGGGGAAATATTAAAAATAAACTGCAGCTGAGCACCAGTGGCTTATGCCTGCAATCCTAGCTACTCAGGAGGCTGAGACCTGAGAATTGTGGTTCAAAGCCACCCCAAGCAAGAAAGTCCATGAGACTCTTATCTCCAGTTTACCATAAAAAATTCAGAAGTAGGGCTGGGAATATGGCCTAGTGGCAAGAGAGCTTGCCTTATATACATGAAGCTCAGGGTTCAATTCCCCAGTACCAAATATATGGAAAATGGCCAGAAGTGGCACTGTGGCTCAAGTGGTAGAGTGCTAGCCTTGAGCAAAAGGAAGCCAGGGACAGTGCTCAGGCCCTGAGTCCAAGGCCCAGGACTGGCAAAAAAAAAAAAAAAAAAAAAAAAAGAAAAGAAAAAATTCAGAAGTAGAGCTCTGGCTTTAGCCTTGAGCACAATAAATAGTTCAAACACAGCACCCAAGCCCTGAGTTCAAGTCCAGGACCAACATACACACAAAGAATGAACTATAAATGTAGCTTATAAATCTGTAAGTAAACTCTTTAGGTGGTATGCAGGTGGACACAAATGTATTAACTGAACTATGGTAGACTGTAGAGAGATTTCAAATAGTGCAACTGTTTAGAAAGGCAAAGTCAGAAAGAATATAAACTTGGATTGTTTTTATTTTTAATTCTTCTATGGATACATACTGTGCCCCTCCGTTCAAGACAGCCCTAGTGAGCAAACACATCAGTTGCTATATCTCCATCAAATTGTTGACCCAGCAATTGCTATTCTTGCTACATAAATATTGTCTTGCTTTTGAAACGTATTTGCTTAAATAAAAGCTGCTGTTGTGAAGTTGATAGGTTAATTAGGCCTATTCACATACCAAAAAATGTTTGTTTTAAATTTGTTGCTAAAAATTTCTGGGTTTAATAGACCAAAAAAAAAAAAAAAAAGATTTTTCACATGAAAATGCTATTTACTATTTGTAGCTGAGGGGGTGGTTGAGATCGTTATGGATAATTCTTTAATCCTCTACCCCTTTGAACATCTCTATTCTTTCAGGCTAGGTAGCTTCTGCTATATCAACACGAGCCAATAGAAATGGAAACATCTTGGATTAACAGAGTAAACCATCCTTTTCATTATTGAAGTTTACTGTGAAAAATGAAAAGCTTTTTTTTTTTTTTAAGCAGAAAAGAACTCTTCTTGCCCACAGTCAATTGATCATTCATTCAGAAAAGATTTAGTTTCACAAATGGTGAACCTAACTAATAAAATGTATTGATATTGTCTCAGTTGGACAATCGTGGCTCAAACCTATCATCCCAGCTACTCAGGAGGCTGAGATCTGAGGATTGAGATTCAAAGCCAGCCTGGGGGAATCGAGGGGGGGGCGGGTAAATCCATAAGACTCTTATCTCCAACTAACCAGCAAAAAGCTGGGAGTGGCACTGTAGCTAAAAGTGGTAGAGTACTAGCCTTGAGCAAAATTGCTCATGGACAGCACCCAGGTCCTGAGTTCAAGCCTCAGCACTGGCAAAGAATAAATAAAAATTTAAAAAATATGTATAACATATATACAGCATATAATGTATGTATGTATACGTATATTGTATATATGTATAATATATATACATATATATATATTCCTATCAGTCTGGATTAAGGAAGCTCCAATAGCACAATGATTTGAATAAGTTCCCTAATAACTAATAATCCATCATATACATGGAAATACCAAATGATGCATTTTTAAATAGAAAAAAACGTGTAAGGGGGATATAAATCCATAGGCATGGAATATTCTATGTCTTTTGGATTATATGTTCTTCGGATTATCTTTGTGAGAGCAGGGGTGGTTTTCTTTCTTTTTTTTCAATCTTGAGATAATAAAATCTTCACATGGGTCACTAGAGTAGATGATGCTCTTTTGAAACAAACTTTTTCTTACTGCCAAATTAATATCTTGTGAAATATATCCTCTGGGAGGCAAGCATGACACCCATTGGCCCACTGGATGTGGGTTTGGGCCTGGCTGCCTTCCATCTTGCCCGTGCTTGTCAATTTGAATTGTGTATCAGCTACCCATCATATTTGGCACATCGGTACTTAACATTGGCATTAATTTTACCCCATTGTTCTAATTGCAGTACTTCCATGTAATGACACCATTGAATTCACAGATGGTACTGGTGGGGGTTTTTCCCAAAAAATAATAATAATGTAATTTTAATTTGGAATGTGAGATTGCCAAAAATAAGTGCTCCACGGATTAAGTTATCTGAGCTCGCTAAACAGTTGAACTAAACGGGGGATGGGGGGAGGTGGGGAATACTGAGAAAGAGAAATACCAGGTTTCAATACTAACCTACTGCAAGTGATTAATGTGTGTGTTTTGTTAAATTATTATCCTCTGTGAGCCTCTTAAGACTTATCTGTTCCTAAGTAAAACTGATGAAGCTTTAGATATAAGAGATTAAAAGAAAACCTCTCATTTCAACCAAAGTCATGGTATTCTATCTTTGTTGGTTTTGAAGGGACCTTCAATTTGAAATATCATTGTTTAGTTTAAATTATTGAAAACATACCAAATATATCCTGTGCTACCCACTTATATCAATAGTTAGCTAGATTCTTTTCCATTTTTATTGTTATTATAAAGGTGATGTACAGAGGGGTTACAGTTACATAAGTCAGGTAAATAGTACATTTATTTGTTGTTGTTGTTGTTGTTGTTTTGGGTTTTTCTGCCAGTCATGGAGCTTGAACTCGGGGCCTGAGCACTGTCTCCTACCACTTGAGCCACAGTGCAACTTTTGGCTTTTTCTATGTATGTGGTGCTAAGGAATCGAAGCCAGGGCTTCATGTATACAAGGCAAGCACTATACCACTAAGCCATATTCCCAGCCCCAAGAGTACATTTCTTTTTGGAAAATATTATACTTTCCCCCAGTAGCTATATAGCTTAAAAGATTTTTTTTTTTCCAAAACTGTCTTGGAACTTTCTTCTAGCTCATTCCACAAGCAAAATGGGTTTAATCAAAGGTCATTGTCAGCTTTCTATGGTCTACATTACAGTAATCTCTATGATTTTTAACTGCTTCTTCTTTTCATCTGTTTAGCAAACATATTATCAGAATTCCTCCCCCCCACCCCGCCCCTCCATAAGTCACTGATAGTTTCTGCTACCTAACTGAATTGACCTTTTTAAAAAAGTTTGATCCCTGGACATCTTCAATTAAATTGTTGGATACTTCAATCAGGAGTGGAGTCACTTTGCAAACAAAAGCAAACATTTTGTCAACAGGATGAAACTCATGCTAAAGGAAAGAAATCGATGTTCTGAGAGGAATTAGAGAAAGTATAGTGAATTGCTATGTGTATCCTTGGGATGTTTGTCCTGTTAACCAAGTGATATGCTTGCCTTCCTGAGGCTACTGATTTATTTTCCAGGTTAGCAATAAAGCAAAAGAGCTGTTAGCACATTTTATAACTTGGACTGCATTACAGTATCTAAGCGTATCCTTCTTGTTCATTTCCACAGACATGTTTCTATACTTTTTGCTTCCTTATACATTATTAACACATATTTTTGATTTCAAAAGAATAACAACTTTAGACCATTTCAGAGCCAATGATGATAGTTCCTTTAGGTAATTATATTATTCTAAATATAACCCACCTTATTTTGAATTCAAATAAATTTCTATGCTGACAATTAAAAAAATATTTTTTTCTTGAGACATCACTGTCTTCATTTTCTATGATATCACTGAAGAATGCCTATAATAATTTGCATTCTAAAAAATAAGGCCAGGTAACAACTGAGTAATTTTTCAAAGGTTGCCAAACCCATCCTTCATCAACAAAGTTCATGACTAGAATGACGACTAGAATACAAATCCTTACTTAGATATACATACACATTGCTTCCAGTCCCATTTGAACTCAAGGCCTTGTATTCTTGCTAGTCTTTTTTACTCAAGGCTGGTGCTTTACTACTTGAACCACACTTGCAATGTCTGTTCTTTGCTGATTAATTGGAGATTAGAGAGTCTCAGGGATTTTTCTTCCCAGGCTGGCTTTAAACCAGAATCCTCAGATCTCAGCCTCTTGAGTAGTTGGGATGACAGATGTAAGCAACTGGCAGTTAGCCAGTCTTCATTCTCAAGCAATCTCCTCAACAGAAATTATCAAGAGCGAGCCCAGAGTCAGTGTACATTTTAGGATCATTCCTGCATATACTTAAGGGTTAAATTGAAATTCTGTGAGATATAACTGAATGAAATTTTTAATAGTGAACATAGAGCTTGTTTGGGGTCTTTTACTAAACAAGAAAGTAAGAGTTTGATTTCACTATGAAACTCATAGGTTGGGACTTTTAGAAAACTTCTTTTTAAAGATACAACATATTTTTAGAGTATTCTACCATGGGATACAGGCAGTCCAGTTAATTAAAAAATGTAAACTTTTGTGGGTTTTTTGTTTTGACCTGCATATGCTGGTACTGAGGCTTGAACTGAAGGCCAGGGCACTGTCTCTTAGCATTTTTACCCAAGGCTAGTGCTCTGTCATTGAATTAAAGCTTCACTTCTGGCTTGTTGGTGATTAATTGGAGATAAGATTCTCGTGGACTTCTCTCCCCAGGCTGGCTTTGAACCACAATCCTCAGATCTCAACCTTCTAAGTAGCTGAAATTACAGTGTGAGCCACCAGCACCCGGGACTAGGGCATCCTTTCTAAATAAATAAACAAAGTTATGAGTTCATTTTACATTTCTCTTTTTCATCACTATTTTAAAAAATTACTGATATCTAGAATTTATTTCTTTTCAACTATACTCTTTCACTTCTCTATTTCATTCAAGTGTAGTGATTAACATTATTTTTTAAAACAACATTTTTTTTCTCTTCAGGTATATATATATGTGTGTGTGTGTGTATATATTGCTCTTTTACATATATGTGTGCATATGTGTGTGTATATACAAACTTCCTCATTGACTGCCAAAAGTTATTGCGTTTTAGTCAATTCTTGGGAGCTTGTGCAGCTGTTAATTGAAGTGGCTATTCCAAAATGATTTAGCATATATAATTTTTAGAACAGTGTACTGCAAATTTGAAAAAGACCTACACCTGTGTTTACCTGTGTGTTATAACTGATTCTAAGGAAATGCAGATGAAACCCAGGTGCCCAGCCCACTTTGTTGCAATATTTACATTTTTCACTAAATATGTTTATGCTTCACATTTTGGCTACACAGTCTTTTAATTATGATGAACAGCATTTCTATACTTCTCTCTGGAATGAAAAATTCCTTTTCTTTCATGAAGTAGACCTACAAAACTCAATTCCATTATCAAGGTCAAGTTTTCAAGCTGGATGGGTGAAAATTCCAAAATGTTTCCTCTTCAACTTTCTCTCTGTAAGGAGGGTTTGGAGAAAAATCAAAAGTAGTAAAATATTTTTCCCCCCTCCTATGGAATTTTCCTGTAAGGAAAAAGTAAAATATAAGACATTAGAGTACAGAAGTTCACTCAGAAGAACTTGGAACATTTATTAGAAAAGAGCAGTCACAGCTTTTAAGTTGATAGTAGTAATATTATTAAATAGTATTGGCATGTAGAAATAGACAATGCTTGATCTATTTAACTGAGGAGCATCTTGATTGGTTCTATATCTTGACTATGGTATAAAAAAATGCTGCAATGAACATGGTTGTGCTGGTAGCTTTGTGTGGCCTGCTTTGTGGTCATTTGAGTAAATACCCAGGAGTGTGATTGCTGGGTCGTGGAGAAGTTCTATAGTTAGTCTTTTGAGGCACCTCTATACTGCTTTACAGAGTGGTTGAGCAAATTTACACTCCCACCAACAGTTTAATGACATTCCCTTTTGGCCACATCTCCACCAGCATCTGTCATTATTAATTTTCTTTATAATGGCCATTCTGACTTGGGTGAAGAAAATGTAGTATAGATACACAATGGAATTCTATGCTTCCATCAGAAAGAATGATGTTGTCCCATTTGTAAGGAAATGGGAAGACTAGGAAAAAATTATATTAAACGATGTAAACCAGACCCAAAGAAACATAGGATTCATAGTTTCCCTCATTTGTAAATGAGAATTTGTCTAGGATATTCTTTGCAAAGGATCACTATAGCTCAATAGCTATGTGCATATATACATATACAATGATGCTTTATCAAAATGAACTCCAAGAAATGGAAACAAGAGGGTTTTATTTTAGTGTACTGTTTACAGTTATTTCTTTTTCCTTCTTTTTGTCTCCTTTGGTTTATTCCTTGTTGTCACTATTTTTGATTTATATACTCTTTGCCTTGTATCTAAGTTTATCTGATTGGGGAAAGGAAGGGAAATCACAGAAACGGTGGGACAAAGGGTGAACCAATGCATCTCACTGTGTTGGAAATGAACGTTACAACTTGGGGGAGGGTGATGGGGGAAAGTGGGAGACAATGAGGGAGGAGGTAACACTGTTCAAAAAGAAATGTACTCATTACCTGACTTATGTGACTGTAACCCCTCTGAACATCACCTTTACAATAATTTTTTTTAAGGGGAAATAGATGATGCTTGATATTTCAGTTTGCAAAACTGGGGTTTCTGATTTACTTGTTGCCTTTTTCTCCATTTCCTTCCTCTTATAATCAGAACTGACAAATTCCAGAATGCAATCTTAGTTGTTTCTTAGATGAGCAAGTTCTCCAAATACAGGCCAGTTATAATTACTTCCTGAACTCAATTTGAGATTCCCACTGCTCAGAGCCATATAGAAGCTTTCGGAAAGCCTAAAATATGATTTTCAACTAGTGCAAGTTTGATCTTCCTTTGTTTTTGTGCAGGCCCTTCGGCTGCCTCAACCAGAAATATCACTCAGCTGTGCTTCAACTTGTCAGTTACATTTTGACCTAACAAGCAGATCGTGTCACCCAAATTCATTGTGAGTGCAAGATACGGATGGATTTTATTTTAAATAGGACTGTGAGTGAGATTTTTGATCAGCCTACAACATTTTCCAGGAAAGCTGAGTTAAAATTCTTTCATGCATATAGCATCAGAAGTTCATAATATCAATCTGTCTCTATGGCTGGGATCTCTTCAGATTTGGGAGAACCTTGAAAAATCATTTGATTCCATAGGTAATAGATGAGCAGATATGAAATTATGCCCTGCATTGATAAGCAGGCTATACTTCTCCATCGCTGGTTTTCACTGATATTCTAATCTTGAGACTTGAGAAATCATATAATTTCAACTATTTTATATAATATATATGACATATATTATACTCCCATTTTGGGTTATGTGTGTATGATAATAATTTTGAGCCTTACCACAGCCACTGTTTCCTTACAGGAAAAAGTTGGGTACTAGTGATTCATGCTTGTAATCCTAGCTAATCAGGAGGCTGAGATCTGAGAATCAAGTCAGGGCAAGAATGTCCAGTAGACTCTTATCTCCAATTAACCACCAAAAAGCCAGAATGGGGCTGTAGCTCAAGTGGTAGAGCATCAACCTTGAGTGAAAGAGTGAAGGGACAGTGCCCAGGCCTTGAGTTCAAGCCCCAGTACCAGGACACACACACACACACACACACACACACACACACACACACTTAACTACATAATTACAATAATTACAAGTGAATGAAAGCTACTTTAATAACTTTCTCATAGGTTTATTTGTCTATTAGAACTTGATCATCTTTCTCTAATAAGACAACACAACATAAAGCTAAAATATTCACTCTATTTTACTCTATTATTATTATTTGTGTTAGTACTAGGGCTTGAACTCAGGGCCTCCTTGCTGTCCATTATCTTTTTTCACTCAAAGCTGGTGTTGAACCATAGCTCGGCTTCTGGGATTTTTGCTGATTAATTTTCTGCCCAGACTGGCTTCAAATTGCAATCCTAAAATCTCATCCTCTTGAGTAGCTTGGATTACAGGTGTGAGTTACTGGTATCAGGCTTATTTTACTACCTGCAATAATGAAACAAGACTTACAAGTAAAAATGGTTCACTGATTTTATACCTCTTACAATGTCACAATTCATTCAAATGTGGAAAAAAATCATAATCAAATTGTTTCCTTGTTATAAGTCCAACCTACCATTCTTGGATCCATTTGAATTTCCACCAATGAATAATCCTGAGAAATATCAGTGATTTCCTTCATATTTGGAACATAATATAAATCAGTTCCAATATGGCAAATATGGTTAAATGAGTGTCTATGAGCTTGAATTTGTATCCTGAAAAACTGAAAGGGAATCTACAATTTTTTGAGCTGCTAATACATTCTAGGTACTAAATTAATAATCTTACATCATTTTGCTACTTCACTCTTAATAAAAGCAATATAAAATCATGTAGCTCTCATTTTATAATTGGAAAAAGTAATCTTTAGAAAGTTGGAACAAACTTTTTCAAGTATACCCTTATGAAGTTGTTTGACATGGACTTAATGCCTTTGTCTTCGATGATGAGAGATCACATTCAACTTTTGGTCAAAAGTCACTACAAGGAGCAGGACAAGTTTTGCACATACATGATTAAAATATTTTCACTCAAACATTATGTCTACACACCAAGTAACATCAAGTTAAGTTTAACATAAGCCAATGCTCTTAACATAATCTCTAATGAGTTTCTAACCTAAAAAAATTTGTCTCAGATATAGAAGGGTAAACTAAGCACTTCTGCTTTCACTCCTTTCTTCTTTCCCTCCTTCCTTCCTGCCTGCCTTCCTTCCTATTGGGGTATGTGTGTGTGTGTGTGTGTGTGTGTGTGTTTGTGTGTGTGCGCGTGTGCCAGTCCTAGGGCTTGAATTCAGAGCCTTGCAGCTGTCACTGAGCTTTTTTCCCCCCTCTAGGCTTTACCACTCGAACCATCGCTCTACTTCTAGATTTTTTGGTGGGCAGTTGGAGATAAGAGTCTTATGGACTTTCCTCCCCAAGCTGGCTTTGAACCATGATCCTCACACCTAGCCTCTTGTGTAGTTAGAATTATAGGCACGAGCCACCTGTACATGGCTAATTTTCTTTTTTGTTTTTAATTCACTCTGCAAGTTTTATAATGGTCTGAGTTGTGAATCACACATATGAGCCAAAGCATGGGAAACATTTAAAAATAATTTTATCATTATTATTAAGGAACACCTTGTACAGAGGGGCTATCATTTCCTAAGTCAGGTAATGAGTGCCTTACTTTTTCTTTTTTTGGAACAATGTCACCCTTTCCTTTGCATTCCCCTCTTCTCCCCCTTCCATCCCTGTCCACAAGTTACCTGGGTCGTTTGCTACATAGTGTAAACTGAATAGTGCTTGCATGCACATTCTTCTTCCCTCCCTTCCTGCGCGTCCTCTCTTTCCCCAAGATGCAAAACCAAATATCATCACCACCCCCACCCACAACCAATGACAGCTAACCCTGTAATGTCCATCTGCAGTTGCCCAGTTTACTTGGATAGGGTAAGCCTTCTTTAGCTAATACACAAACTACTCATTGCTATGGTTTGGGTCTTAATGTGTTAGAGACTTGATCTGTAGAGGTGGGACCTACTGGGAAGTCTGAGTAATTTGATTTCTGCTTTTATTTTCTAGCTCTAAGATGAACTCTTTCTCTCCCCCAACACTTTCCCATCACAATGGGTTACTTTGTTATAGGGCATAAATATGATGATCATAGATGGAGTTCTCTGAAACTGTGAGCCACTGGTGACCCTTTCTTTGACAAGTTGATGATCTCCACCAGTTGTTTTTAGTAATAAAATGCTAACCTCAACACCCCCAACCTTAAAGCTATTCTTCTGTTTACAGAATTCCATCTATTATCAAAAACTCTTGAAGGAAGAAATGGATCACAGGAAATAGCTTTGTTTCTTTGTGTAAAGGATCATTTTATTAATCGTTTATCTTAGGTTTGGACTAGTAAAAACAGTGAAGATAGGATTAGAGAAACAGAGGAAAGAAGCAGCAGGAGGTACGGTATGGAGAAAGGGAGGGAAAGACAGAGAAGAGAGAGACAAAGATTTCCAGATAAACCATTGTTGAAAAGAAACTGATAAATAAGCAGTCAGGTGAAATCTCTCAGGAGAGACAACAAATGAGGGCAACTTGACTTCCATGGCTCTTTTAATCTATTTACAGAATGGAGAATCAGGAAATGAAGTCCTGCTCAGCAGTAGTTTAAGTCAAGAACTGAAATTAATTTACTTGACTTGCAAGCTCTGTGCCTTGTTTATCCTCTGTAGAAGCTGCAATTTCACACTCTGAGATTCGAGTATGCTGTTGACAAAACAAGTTCCCCGGTCATATCAGGTACAGCATTCAACAACAACAGCATTGTAAGTGGTTGGGTAATCGTCCTTCTACCCATTGAAAAACATCACATTTCCTTAGAACCAAGCAAAGGAATTTTGAGAGACAAGGGCACAGTGATCTATGGGCCCCAAAATAAAAAGATGTCAGTAATTCATGTTAATTTAAATGATAAACTACACCAAATCTATCAAATTAGCCCAATGATTATACAGATGAAACATGTCAAACCATGTCAACAGCTTACACTTTATTTTTTGCTCAATAAATTTAATAAATGTGATATTCAAGAGCCAGGGATTAGGTGCCAGCCACTGACGGTGTACACCTGTAATCTTAGCTACACTAGGGCTGAAATCTGAGGATTGTGGCTCAATGCCTGCCCAGGCAGAAAAGTCTGGGGCTCTTACCTCCATTCTAGGGGTGGTCAGAGTTAAGCATTCCCAGCGGTTAGAGTTCTAGACCGACTGGGCCCTAATGGGCTTGTCCTGGGTCTGCTCACAGGGCCTGCTTATCTCAGGTTCACGTGGTAAAGTGGGGTTCACGTGGAAAGTGGGGCCTGACTTCAAAGTCTGGCACTTCACCTTCAAGAAAGCAAACAACAGCAAATGCTGGTGAGAATGTAGGAGGAAAAGAAGTCCTCATATATGTGGGATTAAACCAGTGCAACCATTATGGAAATTAGTCTGGACTATACTCAGAAGACTAGAAATAGACATTCCTATAGCCCCACTGAACCCCTATTGGGAATATATCTGAAGGAGAGTATATTCATGAGCCAGAAAGACACCTGATTCCTTTGCTGCAGTAGCCAAAAGATGGAATCAGCCAAGGTTTGCCCAACAATGGATGAATACATAAAGAAGATATTTTATATATGTGTATATATAATGGTATATATGGATGGATGCACACACACACACACACACACACACACACACACTATGGAATATTATACAGCCCTAATGAAAAAAGGAAAGTATGTCATTTGTAGGCAAATAGATGCAACTGAAGAACATTGTATTTATTGAGTGACATATACCGAACCTCACCAACAAAATATTATATGGTTTTTCCCTCAGATGTGGAAGCTAGACCTAGGAGACATGCATATTTATAGGCATGTACATATACATATATAGATAAATACACATATGTATAGCTACACCTATGCATACTTATGTACATTTATATATGTCTGTTTCTATGTGTACATGCACACATATACATCCTTACCTGTGAAGGTAAACACAGAATGGGAATTTGCCTGCGGGACTACGTAGGAGGAGAAGGGGAAGACATAAGGGAAGAAGCAAAACTATGATTACTTTCAAAATATATTGCAAACCTATAGGAAAGTGGCATAAAGAAGCTGCTGTCCAATGGGAAGTGTAGATGAGAGGAAAGAAAAATGGGTTCCTCCTAGGCATGGGGCTAACCATGAAGAAGAAAGAGGATGGTTCTCATGGAGATGGAGTGTTTCCAGCTATGGAAACAGAGCAATGACACCTTTGGAAAGCAGGGGAAAGGAGAGTAACAGAGGGTGTGAGTGAGATGCAAAACTATGGCACTCATGTGTGGAAATGCGTCTATAAAATCCACCTCTATAGAACTAATGTAAGGTGGTGTGCTATTGCAGATGATTTATGTTCTTTTTCTTTCTTTCTTTCTGAATCTACACTTTGGGAAAGTCAATCATCAGACATGCAACTTGCTTATCATCCACTGGTAAGAATAGAATTGGAACCTGGCTACAGTAGCATTAATAGTCACAGTAAGAATCATGATAATCAAGGAATAATGATTGTTAATAGTGATCATGAACTAATGATAATAGTAATTTAAAAGTGTTAGTTACTTAGGGCAAGTGCTTTAATGTCATCATTTCTCAACGTTCAAGATTCCTAAGGGACATTGAGATGATATTGCTTCCCTTCCCAGGCTGGTTCATATGTGTTTAACACATCCTAAGACAAGTGGAAGCAGAAGCCAATTCAAAACTGAAGATTGGTTTACAGCTGCCACAGCTTTCGATGAGACTACAGTTCACAATTTACTTACCCTGTAGCTCTCTAATTCAGTTCAGAGAATCCTAGATATGAAGTGATCATTTAACAGGTTATTTTGTAAGTGAATTAATAATAAAGGAACCTTGAATGAGTCTCTAAAAGATTAACTTTTTAGTTCTTTGTCCCAGAGATTAAATAATGCAATGCAGAATTCAAGTTTTGTCATTATGCCTATGTTAAGTAAAACTGAATTTGCATTTTGTATTTCCTTCCACTCATTCCGATACTATTTATTCACCCTTGAAAGTCATCTTCAATTAACATATTAAAATCTTGACAATGACAATGCTCTCTTTGAGGTTAATCTGAGACCTATTAAAACCAGACTGAATTCAGCAAGAGTTTTGAACCAAAAGAAGGACTTGAAGTACTGTAATAAATAATAAAGACCTGACTTAAATGAATGAAAGCTATGGAATTCAAGTGCAAAGGTTTCTAGCAACTGCTATGAAGCAATTAGAATGGAAGGTGCCCTTTTGCACAATACCTGAGGAATAGTCAGAGGTATTCAGCTAGCCGTCCACTATAGAGAAGTGGCAAATAGATTCTCATTTAATTTGTGATTCAGCTACATGGAGCTCTAATGATCTTTCTACACCAAGGCAGTGAGTTTGTCCTATATTCTCCTGGATAACCTGATTTATAGCTTCAAACAAGTAAAAAGCTGGGCTGGAAAATAATAGTTGTTATTAAGACCTCATCTCAACCAGCATCTCAACATAGCAGCTATGCAGGAAGCATCTGTAGGAGAATCAAGGATCAGGCTTGCCCATGCATAAAGATAAGAAAAGATTTGAAACCATAGCAGGGAGCAAAGGGCTGATGGTACAACTGAGGCAGCCTATGGTACCTGCTTCACAAGCAAGAGCCCTGAGTTCAAATTCTAGTAGCAGTTTGGGAACGGGGAGATGGGGAGGATGAAAATATAATAGAACTGGAGATTTTTTTTATGTTATATGAAATAAGCAGAGTCAGATTTAAAATGATAGTTTTTCTCCCATGTAGGATCTAAAATTCTGTGTGTGTGTGTGTGTGTGTGTGTGTGTGTGTGTGTGTGTGTGTTGATCTTGGAGCTTGAACTCAGGACTCCCTACCACTGTGCCACAGCTCTACTTCTGGATTTCTTTGTGGGTTCCTTGGAGATAAGACTCTCACAAATTTTCTTGCCCAGGCTGACTTTGAACCTCAATCTGCAGATATCATCTTCCTGAGTAGCTAGAATTATAGGCATGAGCCACAGGTGCCTGGTAATTTTTCAAACATTTTTTTTTTGCCAGTCTCGAGGCTTGAACTCAGGGCCTGGGCACTGTCCCTGAGCTTTTCTGTGCTCAAGGCTAGCACTCTACCAGTTGAGCCAAAGCACCACTTCCAGCCTTTTCTGTATATGTGGTACTGAGGATTCGAACCCAGGGCTTCATGCATCCTAGGCCTGCACTCTTCCACTAAGCTATATTCCCAGCCCTAATATTTTTTAAAGGAAGTAAAAACAGAAAATGGATCATTTGGGAGGAGGAAAGAGACTGGAGGAGGGGGAGAGGAATAATAAAGAGTAATGTGCTGATAACTATGATCAATGTACATATATATGCGTATGTGAAAATGTCATGATTTAAACGTGTTTGAGGTAGAATTATTCCACAGTAATCAGGAAAAGATTATACATGGGTCCGTTTGATAAATGGCTGTGGTTGCAGCTGAGATGTGTGTGGCAACTGAGTCAGGTAGAACACTTATATTTTTGGGAAAATGGCAGATTTGTGATCAAGGACTTAGAGTTCCAGCTACAGTCATTTACAAACTCTGAGGTCCCTCTGAATTTGCTAAACCCTGCATCAACTTTATGTCTCCTCATATTTGACAGTAGTGAAGCCAGAGAGAAGTTCTATGTACACACATATACATAGTTATTTAATTGTCTAAAATACCCAGGAGTGGGCAAGATTAGTGGTAAAGGTAATTTGGGGAAAGAGAAGACAGTATTAGATGAGGAATAATCTTCCCATCGCAAAACATAACCTAAACATTAGGCTAGGTATAAGAAAGTATGAAAGGAGAGAAATCCGTCTTGTCTATTTTGCTAGATTTTTCCTAATGGGGATAATAAAACCAAACACCAAATTGTCCTTCAGAAACAGCCATGGTTTTGTGGGAAACCTTTTAAAATAATTTTACACTTATGGTGCATCACACTATTTTTATAATCAAGTGCCATCTCTATTTGCAAAGAGAGAAACGGAGGACAAACAAACATACATCACCAAGTGGCAATGGAGTCACCTAAGTGAGGCTCAATTATTCCATATTTCAGTGGTTGATCACAGAAGTCTGTCCTCTATCCCAATCTCTGGTACCAAAAGCACTCAGATCTGTATTGCACCGATAGATTAATGAAAGGGGGGGGAGAGAGGGAGAGAAAAAGAGAGAGAGAGAGAGAGAGAGAGAGAGAGAGAGAGAGAGAGAGAGAGAATGCAGCCAGGAATGCATTATATAGACCACAAAACCAAGCCAGGCAAGGGAAGGGGTAGGTTGAAGGGGTAACATCAATCTAGATGCATTGTATTCATGAACTGCTTTATTAAATGGCACCTGCTTTATACAACTACTTAAAGTTAATTTAAAAAATTAAGAAAAGAACCAACTGGGCACCGCTGGTTCATGTCTATAATCCTAGCTACTCAGGAAGCTGAGATCTGAGGACTGCAGTTCAAAGCCAGCTCGGGCAGAAAAGTCCCCATGACACTCTTATCTCCAATGAACCACTGGAAACCCGGAAGTGGCACTGTGGCTCCCAGTGGTAGAGCACTAGCCTTGAACACAAAGATGGTCAGGGACAGCACCCAGGCCCTGAGTTCAAGCTCCATGACTCACAAAAAAAGGAAAAGAAAAGAACAAAGGGGCTGGAAGTATGACTCAAATGGTAGAGTTTGAGTCTGTGTGTGTGTGTGAACATATATTATCATACATACAGTGAAGTATTTTTAAAAAGCAGCAATCCTTTAGGCATTTTCTTTCTAATCTCTTTAGACTATGGTTTCTTCTTCCTGGATTTGGGGCCTAACTCACAGTTCAACTTGGGAAATGATATAAAATAGTCTATGCAAAGCATCTGGCCCAGAGGCATTGGTGGCTTGTGCTTGTCATTCAAGCTACTCAGGAGGTTGAGATCTGAAGATCATGGTTCAAAGCCAGCCTGGGAGGAAAGAGTCCAAGGGACTCTCATTGGTAATTAACTGCCAGAAACAAAACAGAATGAAAACAAGCAAACAATTATAAAAACACCTCAAATGGAGCTGTGGCTCCAGTGGTAGAGTACTTGCCTTGAGCAAAAACAGCTGTGAGACAGAGCTCAAACCCTGAGTTCAAGCCCCAGGACTGGCAGCACCGTGTGTGTGTGTGTGTGTGTGTGTGTGTGTGTGTGTGTGTATACACACACATATATACATATATGTATCTACAGGAAGCGTATAGGCTTCAACAAATAAAAGCAATAGTTATTTGTGGATGTCTTGATTTGCCTTGGAAAAATAGTTCTATCTGATTCAACAAAAACAGACCAGAGAAGCAGTACCATAGCTGCCCACCCCCCCTATTAAAACAGATCTGCATTCAATGACTCTTGGCGGTTCCATCTGGCTAGAGACTGGCCTATGGGTTGGCTCAGTGGGACAGTTATAACTATTACACTGATCCTAATAAATAATAAAGTGTGGCTGATAAGGAAGTGATTTATATTCATGGATTAGCTGGGTACATAGGTTTAATAATATTGACATTACAGCAACATGCCTAATAGCACATTGTCACAGAATCATCTGTTAAGAATTTCTCACTAATGCATTTCATATCCTGCCTAATAATGATTTGTTAAGGCAATGTAGTCGCACATATTAATTCTCTCGCAAATGTGAACATCGCATTCTTGAGCGACACATGACTTTAAATTCTTGATCACTGGGGTTGTGACGACATGAAGAAAGATCTCCGTCTTGCTTGCAGGGGAAGATTGTACATTTGTGGTCTTATCACATCTGGTAAATGCAAACGAGAAAGGGGTGAAAGGCTGCTCAGATCTGTAATAGAGACATTTGACTAAATGCAGTGCAACTGGCCTTCAACTTCTGTCATTTTATCCACTGATTCTGAAATGGAGAGCAAGGTGACTGAGAATAAATGTGAAACAATACCCTGTGAATAGCTACCTAGGTGTGATTACCTGTTCATTTTACCTGGTCCACTACAAACCACATGGATAGAGCTCAGCCAGGGATGTTTCCATCTCTCTTACATTATAAACACGCTCTTCAAGAACCAAGGGAGCCAAAAATCTTGCCAGCAAGCACACAGAGCTGGCAGCTGGTTCCCCTATTTATACCTAAAGCAGCAGCCCCCACCCCTCTGCTCCTATCTGCTCCTGATTGGCTAGTTTGAAGAGGGTAAGATGTATTTGCATAAGGTGATTCCCTAACACAGCAGGCCCTACCCTTCTGCTCCAATTGGCTGAGCTCAGGTTCACAATCTGTTCCTGATTGGCTAGTTTGAAAAGGTAAGATGCATTTCTGTAAAGTGACTTTGAAGTAAGAGTAACAGTACACAAGTTGTGTACCCACACCTTTTGCTATTTCTTGGACATTCGGAAGTGTGTCTTAATTCCATCTTGGACGAGCAACTTTAAGACAAAAACCTAACATTTCAAAAATCCTTCCTTGTCCCAAAGCAGTTCCTCTTTCACTTTCAAGCCAAAGCAGGAACTTTTAAGTATCACACTTGGATAGAAAAGATAAATTTTCTCACACTTACTTATTGGGAGTCCTTGAGTACAACCATGCATTTATTTTTCATCAAGATATAACACAGACTTTCTGCATACAAAGTACTTTCATCAAGGAGAGAAATTATATGGCACAGTAGAGATAAAAGAGAATGTCCATACACGTGCTCTAAAAACGCATCCACTTACAATTTTAAAAAATACTTGTCATCAAGTTATTTGCCTGGTAAGATTTTTGGGGAGAGGTGCAGGTACTGGGCTTATGTTTCTGATCAGATTTTCTTTTGCTTTTGGCTGGCACCCTGCTACTTGAGCCTCGGTCTCCACTTGGCTTTTTGCTGATTATTTAGAAATAGAGTTTCTTGGACTTCTCTGTGCTTTGACTGGCTTGGAACCTCAGTCCTCAGATCTCAGCCTCCTGGGTAGTTAGAGTTATAAGCTTGAGTCACTTGTACACACCTTGCACACCATACTCTTACTGTCAAGTAAAATACAAGGTTACATATAAGAAATGGGAGAGATCAAGTATAAAATTCAGAAGAAAGCATGAACATTTTCATAACTTTGGGAGAGGCAATGATTTCTTAAATAGAGCCTGAAAAGCACAACCAACAAAAGAACAATTCAAGATGAACATGGCCAATGAATGTGAGCAAATAGTTCCAAATCCTATGATAAGGCCAGGGCCCAGTGGTGGTTCGACCCTTCTTTCCAGCCATGCATCATCTTGGCCACAGGCCAGCAGTTGGGGAATCAATTTTTCTCTCCTGCCTGAATACCACATGGTGTTCTCCTTCATTGGCTACCTACTTTAATAAACCTTACAGCAACTGACTAGAAAAATGATAAATAGCTCAGTGTTTTTAATGAACAAAGACTCTAGCTCTCCAAAGAAGATATGCAAATGACTAACACTCATGTGATAAAATATACACCAATAATGGTCATAGAGATGTAGAGAAACAGTACAAGAAGGTACTACTTTATACCCGGTAGAATGTCTGCCTAAAAGACAGATGTTGTTAAAGATGTGGAGAATGTGACGTGGGTGCTGGTGACTCACCCTTGTAATCCCAGTTACTCAGGAGGCTGAGATCTGAGGATCATGGTTCAACACCAGCATGGGCAGAAAAGTGTGTGAGATTCATAGCTCTGATTAATTAGTAAAAGGCCTGAAGTGGAGGTGTGGATGAAATGGCAGCCTATCAGCCATGAGTGAAAAAGCCAGGCAAGAAGAAGCTGTGAGTTCAAGCCTAGTACTGTCAGGAAGGAAGGAAGGGAAGAAAGGAGGAAGGGATGGAGGGAGGGAGGGAGGGAGGAAAGGGAAGGGAAGAGAAGAAGGGAGGCAAGGAAGGGAGGGAGGGGAGGAAGGGAGGAAGAGAGGAACGAAGGTAGGAAGGAAGATAGGAAGGGAGGAAGACGGAAGGGAGGGAGGAAAAACAAGGATGGAAGGAAGAGAGAAAGAAAGAATGGGGAAGGGAGGAATGGAAGAAAGAAAGAAGGAAGAGAATGGGAGAGGGAAGGAAGGAGGAAGGAAGAAGGAAGAAATGAAGGAAAGAAGGAGAGAAAGAAAGAAAACGTATAGAGGACTCAGGAAAGAAGAAAGGAAAGGAAAGAAAAAGAAGGAAGGAAGGAAGAAAGAATGATGTGGAGAATTCATACTCTCCTACACTTTTGGCGGGTCTGGAAAGCAAAAGAATGGCTCATCAACAGCTGAGCACAGAGTTACATAGATTTTAGCAATTGCAGTTTATAGTATATACTGAAAAGAAATGAAAACATGGTCTGACACAGAAGCTTGTGTGTGAACATTCAGACCAACATTACTCACGTTGTCCAAACCTGGATACAGTCCAAATGTGTATGAACTGATGAATAGCTTCTTTCACACAGTGTATATATGTTTTTTTAATATTCAGCCATGTGTTGGCATGCCTTGGTACTTTATTTCTTGCTATTGATTAGAAATATTCCAATGTGTGAACATTTAGAGGGAACTTCTTGTCCTGAGAGATGCTAACAAGAAAACATTGGTAGCCAAGTAAAGAATGTATTTTTCAGGATAGGGAAATTACAAACCTTATCCAATGATGCTTGGGAAGTTGAATAAAAATGCAGTTAAACAATAAAGCTCTTTACTCAGAGATTACAATGCAAACCTGCATATGGAACAATGCAAGAACTCAAATAGTCAAAGCATTTCTAAGCAAAAAATAAAAACAAAACAATCCCAGACCTCAAGCTCTACTACAGAGCTATAATCACAAAAACAGCTTGGTATTAGCACAAAATAAACCAGAAGATCAATGAAACATACTAGAAGACCCAGAAATAAAACCATGCACTTACAGTTATCTGATATTTGGTAAGGGAGCCAAAGTTATACAGTGGAAAAATGATAGCCTCTTCAATAATTGGTGTTGGGGAAACTGGGCATACATATACAGAAAGCTAAAAAAGGATTCTTGTTTGTCACATGCACTAATATAACTCAAAGTGAATCAAAGACTTCAATGGCAGACCTGACACTTTGAAATTACTGCAAGAGGTAGGAGGAGAAACACTA